>NC_090444.1:652259886-652567492 GCF_031143425.1 Pleurodeles waltl | reverse complement strand
CAAAATGACGCACGGCCGGTAGGCGGAGCTGGAAAATGGCACAAATCCCGATTTGCACCAAAATTTAACACCTGGTTCAGGGCAGGCGTTAAAATGGGGCAAACACACCAGTACTTAAGGAAAACTCACTGAAGCAACATCAGAGCTCGAAAAAGAAGACATGGAAGTGCTATTCATCCAGCATGCACGAAGACGCAGAGCACAGGAGCAACAGCAACAGTTACCACCACAACAACAGGGACCCCAAAGGCAATGCAGAAAGCAGGAGAGGATATTCAGGACCAGGACAACCCTTAAGGGCCTCAGGGAACATGACATCATCCAGAGGTACAGATTAAACTGGCAAGCCATACAGCAGCTGCTGCGCCACATTGAGCCACAGTTGGCACCCAGCATGCTGACACCCCACATCATTCCACCAGAGACCAAGCTGCTAGCTGTCCTTCACAAGTTGGCAAGTGGCTCTTTTCAAACCACTGGTGCCATGGTTGCCTGGATATCACAGCCCTCATTCTCTGCCTTCCTTCCCAAGGTACTTGATGCCATCATATCCCTCACACCCCACCACATCAGCTTCCCCAACACACAGCAGAAGTAGCAGGAGACAAAACAAAACAGGGTTTTTATCACATTAATGGCTTCCCGCATGTGCTTGGTGCTATTGACTGCACACATGTACTGATTGTGCCAACTGCTGCAACGGAGCATCTATACCGCAACAGGAAGCACACACACTCCATCAATGTGCAGGCCATTGTGGATCACCATGGATTGATCACCAACATCATGGCAAAGTATCCTGGGAGTGTACATGATTCATTCATCTTCCGCCACAGCACCATCAATCAGCACCTCCAGGATGCACGATATAGCAATGGCCTACTTGTTGGTAAGTACAGAAATCTAGGAATTTACACACAGCACAGCAACCCTGTAGGACACACAACACATACACCACTACATTGACACGTGGCCAGGAAGACACTGAGGTTGTGACACTGGTAGTCATCTTTGATATCCTGACTCAATGGGATACACACCTATGGACAAATGACAGATGCAGATACCAAGAGATGCCACTCCAGAGTCACACAGGACCAATTTAAAACCACATAGTGACAATGACATGGCCTTAACTAGCAGTACAACTTAGAAGATGAATCTTTTAATATCACATCAATAACACTCAATCACACACCCTTCCAACCAATACGTCCTGTGTAAGGGGTGTTTAGTGTGTTTTGCTGTAGGTCAAACACCATGAGACACATAGCATGATGATGCTGACTCTAATGAAGGTGACATGGAATCATTGAGGCAGTACCAACATCTCACATCACTCCTGGGGTGACATTGCCAGCTAGCAATAAGGAAGTAGACTTTGCTATGAAAACATGTGGATGTGACACCAATGCAAAGTGCACAATGCTACACATACGGATTGAGACAATTCCCCATATACATAACAGATGTACAGGTACATGGACCTTCTGACACTAAAACCTTTACCCCCACAACCAAGTTAGCCAGCTTACCTTGAGCAAGTTCAGTAGTGTAGATACATGTTTGCACTTGAGCCAACTCTGTGAGGGCACAAAAATAGGCTTGCATAGAACTTGTCACACATGGGATAATTGTGCATTGGCAATTGTGAACACTTCAGTGCTGCCAACTTATGGAGATGTGTTGTGCATTGTCACCTAGCCAAATCAAAGGGCCTCACTGTTGCATTTAACATGCAATTAAATATGTCAAATTGGATGGGATGTTCAGCCCATATAGTGCAACCGTTTTACCAACACAGTGGAATCAATGGTGTGTGTGGAAGTATTATGTCACTTCCAGTGAATGCACATGGACACCTCTTTCACATTACATAATGCATGGGAGATACTCACTGAACAGCAAGTTTCATAATATACTGTTATAATCTTGAAATAACAGAGACCAACTGAATTAGTAGTCAGTTTATTAGCAGACTCGTTGCGTAGCACCTTCACTTCTCACTGCATCTGACAACCAATGCTTTTCTTCATCAACATTCTAAGGTGCACTCCAGGTTGTACCATTATTCAACATTCCAGAGGACGGAATGGAGTGCACCATTTTACTACTAAGAACCTTACAAATGAGTTATATGGAAATGGTAATGGGTAAAATGGTTTAGGAGAATAATAACAGTAGTAATATATAATTAGGACAACATACTATAATACTTATGTTTGAATTATTCCAACAATGATATTCCAACACTTCCCCTTCCCCACCAATGCAAAAAAAATGGAGAAGGAACATGACACAATCACTCGTTACAGTAGGACATTTTCTTTATCATATATCCGGGAAGTCCTCCATCTGCACAATGAACTTGCGTCCTATTAGGATCATTGTCAATCCTCTCCAGACCTTTGTTCTGACCTACTGGGGTCGTCCTGGGTGGCAGTTAAACGGTCCATACTCCATACACGACCATCTTCCAAAGTTACCACATTCTTATGTACCTTAGTAATTCTTAATGGCTTAGAGAACCGGCTTCCCTCCTTCCGAGTAGATCCTGGTAGTTTTATTCTAACCCATTGGCCCACCCTCCATTGTTTATTTTTAGTGCCCATTTTGATGTTATACCAATCCTGGTACTTCCTCTGATTCTCTCTTACTCTTGTCAATACATCCTTACAATGAACAATAACGGGCTCCCATCCTCCCAACCAATTCGGGTTTAACTTGGTTCCTGGTTGTCTACCTTTAAGGGATATAAAAGGGGATACTCCTGTGACCAAATTGGGTGTGGTGTGATATGACCACAACATACTCTCAATTGCGCCTTCTCCTGAAATTCGGGATACACTGGCTAACTGCAAACACTCCTTGATCATCCTGTTGACTCTTTCTACCAGACCTTTTGCCTTTGGGTTGTATAACGCTGTCCGGTAATGTCTGATCCCACTGACTGTCAAAAACTCAACCATGGCGCTTGAAGTGAACTGTACCCCATTATCTGTCACAATAGTGCTTGGAATACCTTCACGGGTAAAGGTTTCTTTAAGGAATTGTATTACATCATGTGTGGTTACATTATGTACAGCCTTGGTCATCACCCAGTGTGTGTGATAATCCACTAATACAATAATGAACCTGGCTCTCGATCCTGGACACGTGAGAGGTCCTAATATGTCTAACCCAAGCTTGTCCCATGGTTTGGTGGGGACCTCAACTGGAGATATAGGAGCCTTGCGCATACTTCTGGTTTTATCGCTCAATGAGCAATGGGTACAATCACAAACAGTATCCTCAACTAACCTGTCCATTGTGGGGAACCAGTAGGAGGCTCGCAGTCTGTTTTTAGTCAAAGTTCTTCCTAGATGTCCCTCATGTGCCAATCCTATCAGTTTTTCCCAGAGTACTTTGGGGGGAACAATTCTCTCACCTCTCATTACTAAGGTGGTTATTCCAACTTTGGAGGAGGTGGTAATCCGTCCCAAATGTGACGGATTTACCACCAGCCGTATTACGAGTTCCATAGGATATAATGGACTCGTAATACGGGTGGTGGCATATCCGTCACTTTACCGTCACTTTTGGGACGGATTACCACTTCCTCCAAAGTTGGAATAACCCCCTAAGTCTTTGGTTAAGTAGAGTTCAGAACGTACCTCCCAATACCCCTTTACCTCCTCATCAAGCTGCTGACAACTATTAGGCCAACCCCTCAAAATCATATCTTTCAAAGTTTGCATAATCCTATCCAAAGCTGTAGCTGTGACCCATTCTTCTTTGGTAATACCTGACAGTTCTACATGAAGCACTGGATCAAGGCTCTCGTTAGTTTCCTCCTTCCCACCCTTCCTGGGTAGTCTCGAGAGACAGTCAGCCACCATATTTTTTTTGCCGGGGACATATTGCATGTCAAAATTAAAGCCTTCCAACCCCATAATCCACTTCGCAATACGGGGGGTAGCTTGGTCTTTGCCTTTAACAGTAAATAATGAAATAAGGGGTTTGTGGTCTGTTCTAACCACAAACGGCAATCCCCACAAGAAGAATTTGAAATAATTGATGGCCCAAAAACAGGCTAAAGCCTCCCTCTCTATCGTGGAATAATTTTGTTCTGCCTCCTTTAATGATTTGGATGCAAACGCCACGATCCTCTCCTGCCCATTTACACATTGGGATAAGGTAGCACCTAAACCTTTTCCACTCGCATCCGTGGTGAGCCATGTCTTCCTGGTGGTGTCAAAGTTTCCTAACATAGGGCAATGGACAATGGCTTCTTTAACTTTTTCAAACGCATTCTGACTCTCTTCATTCCACACAAAGGGTATGTCTTTCTTTAATAATGCTCTCATAGGAGCAGTAATTGCTGCAAAGTTGTGCACAAACTTTAACATATACTCCGCTAAACCTAAAAATGATCTCAATTCATCTTTATTGGTAGGAGCTGGGGCTTCCTTCACAGCCACTACTAGATCACATTTGGGTTCAACACCATCTTTACTTATTTTGTGTCCTAAATATTCCACAGATTCAACCCCCAGTTGACACTTTTCCTTCCTGATGGTCATGCCAGCTTTATCTAAAGCTTGGAAAACTTCTCTTAAGGTTGCATTGTGTTCACCTTCCGTGCTCCCATAGACTAGTATGTCATCCTGGAAGCACAGAACTTGCTTGATTTCCTGCAAGATCTTCTGCATGATTTTTTGGAATACTGCAGCAGCTGATGCGTGGCCGAATGGCATCCTGCGATATCTAAATGCCCCAAATGGAGTAATAAAGGACGTGAGCGAGCCTGATGTAGGGTGTAACTCCACCTGGTGGTATACGGAAGATAGGTCGATTACGCTAAAATGTTTAGCGGACCCCAACATGCTTACCATTTCATTTATTTTGGGTAAGGGAAATCTATCTACCCATATATTCGCGTTCAAATCCCTCAAGTCCACACACAGACGAATGCCTCTACTATTGGGTTTCTTTGTGACCACAATTGTCGCCAAGCATAAGGAACTCTCAATTGGTTCTATAACTCCTAATTTGACCAATTTGTCCAATTCTTCCTTCAGAGGTTCCCTCATTAGATACGGGACAGATCTCACTTTATGTACCAGAGGTGTAGCACCCTCCTTAAGTTTAATTTTGTGCTGGAAGTTTTTCAACAACCCTAATCTATCATCAAACAGCCTTGGACATTCCTCACAAACTCTTTCACAAAATCTCTGCAGATTTACTAGTAACACTTGTTCCTCGCCATTGGGATCCAGTTTGATTCCAAGCTTCCTCTGGTGCCTCCATCCCAGTAAATTGGATCCCTTCTCAGTAATGTACACCTCTCCTTTCGTGTGTCTGCCCTTGAACATAATGTCTAGTTCTAGCATTCCCTTAAGAGGTATTGGGTCATTGTTGTACCCACCCGGTTTAATGTTGGCAGAGTGCAATTTGTAACCCCGCATTTGGAACTTGTCAACAAAAGTTTGATAGTTCAAGAATGTATAAGGTGAACAAGAATCGGCATAGACCTTCACTGCAATATCGTCAAGTTTGATGTCACACACAGGATAAGTGTTGTTGAGGGATTCCGTCCCCTGCTTACCCTTGACTTGAAGAATAAACTTAGTACCTAAATCAGTAAATTCTTCTACCCTATTTATTTTTTTCTTGGTGTTCTTATCATTTTTGCACACCCTCGCATAGTGCCCTTTTGCACCACTCTTCCTGCACATGCATCCACGCGCCGGGCACAAAGGACTATTTGCTAGATGTTTGGGGTTCCCACATCTGAAACATCTTCCTTTAGTTATGTCCTCATTAAAATTCCTCCTTACCGTAGTGGCCAACACCACTGACTCTTCATCCTTATTGTCCACCCCCTCATCCTTTGTATTGCCACCTTTTATTTCTTTCACACTATCTACCTCAGGTGTGCTTTTAATCTCTCTCATACATTCTACTGTATGCTCAATACTCCTTGCCATATCCACAGCTTCTTTCAGAGTAGGGTTGTGAGTAAGGAGCTTCTCTTGCACCCTTGGGCTATTTGTACACCTAACTAACTGATCACGGATTAACGAGTCTTCTAGGTCCCCAAAAGCACATGTTTGAGCAGGCCCTCGCAAAGAAGCTATGTAGGTTCCTACCTTTTCGTCTTTGGCCTGTACTCTACTGAAAAATCTATGTCGTTCTAATACAACATTAACTTTGTGCCCAAAATGACTCTCCAGCCTGTACAACGTTTGTTGGAAAACATCAAAGTTTTCTCCATCCTCCTCTCCTTCTTCTTCATTGACTGTCAGACTCTTGTATACTTTTCTACCATGTATTCCTATGTTGTGTAATAGTATATGTTGCTTCCTTAATGCTGTAAACTTTTCTCCCCCTATAGCAATTAAGTAAGACTCAAACAATTTAGACCATTCCTTCCAAGGTAATAATGGTTCACCTATTTCATTTAAGAATGGGGGAGGTTGAGACATCCCCGCAGCAGCCATCTTATTCTCTCTTATTTTATAGTAAAATAGGTAATAACGTTACTAAAAAGGTGTTGTATTAAGTGATTTCTGCCTTTTTCCCCGTTTAAAAAAAAATATATATATTTTTGTAGGTAGGACAATATTCTGGTACTTGTTCTACAATGATGTGACCTTTGCCTTAACAACTCTACACCATACACTGCATTTCAGAATTAGTTAGCATTAAGATTATACAACACATTCTATGGTATATCTATTGCTATATATTCACAGTCTTAATAAAGTCTGCGCTCGTGTATAATATGGATTCCACACCACAACTCTCTTATTTTGAAAAGCCTAAACTCAAGACAGGCTTTTATTTTGTAGAGCGTTCATCTGCAGGGCAGCTCGCTTCAGCCTCGAGGATTACTTTACTTCACCAGTCCGACTCCCCGAGGTCATGGATTTCCAGAGCTTTGCCGGTAAGCTCTCAACGCTTGGTATTGTGAATTACTTGTGCTCCGTTTTGCAGCGAGGGCTCTTAGTGCTGAAATCCCCTCAGCGCTTCATATCTTGCCGCCGTGTTCGTTCTCCACTTAGCGCCGTACCGGAACGACAACACGCCACGCTTCAGCACCGCTCTGCGACACCCTGGGTTTACTCGGAACGCTCGCACACCATGCCTCAGAGCCGTTCTGAGGCGCCGCGCTACTCGGAACTCTCCCGCGCCTCAACTTGGTGCCGATCTGAGGCGCCCCCTCAATGCGCCAATACAATAATTCAGAACGTGTTGTTCAGCCAGCGGAAGACCGTGTATTCTCACACGGCCAGCGCCATTAGCATGCGCTGTATTGGCAGAGGTTATCCTGAGTGCTTGCACGTCAGCGCTCATATGCCATTAACTTCACCCAGCTCTGGCTCCTGTTCTAGGCAAAATTTTCTTCAGCACTATAGCTTTAGGCCAGGATAAATGTTAATTCTTGGTAGCATTAACATATAACACTCTAGATCTAGCCGCTTAACTCTTCGCACGGCGTATTCCCCTATAGCATGCTGAATTGATATACAGCCATCACACTGCAGTTGACACTTGAGATGCTCACGTCCTATGATGCTCTCTGCCCGCTTAAGACACACAGGCGCCCTTGACTGTACCTTCTTGTCTCCTCAACAGGAATAAGATAATACACTGTGGTGCTGAACAAATCAGGGGCAAGGAGTCTTTACCGCCCCTGCGCAGTATCCCATCCTCGTCGCCAAAAGTTCTTCTGTTATAATCTTGAAATAACAGAGACCAACTGAATTAGTAGTCAGTTTATTAGCAGACTCCTTGCGTAGCACCTTCACTTCTCACTGCATCTGACAACCAATGCTTTTCTTCATCAGCATTCTAAGGTGCACTCCAGGTTGTACCATTATTCAACATTCCAGAGGACGGAATGGAGTGCACCATTTTACTACTAAGAACCTTACAAATGAGTTATATGGAAATGGTAATGGGTAAAATGGTTTAGGAGAATAATAACAGTAGTAATATATAATTAGGACAACATACTATAATACTTATGTTTGAATTATTCCAACAATGATATTACAACATATACCACTGATATCAGGTCAATCAGCCAAACATCAGTTTTGATAGTTAAACAACCCAATGCAGAAAGAACATCACAGAAGCCTAGGATCCCACACAATACCACAAACACTGAAGAGTCACAGACGACACAAGATAACAACTGTCATGCAAAGTGATAATCAAGGTGCAACCAACAACCAAATATTTACCCTCATTTTCTCTTTCAGCTGATCAGGGTTACGTGATCCAGCCATGGATCATGACCCCATTTGCCAACCCAAGCACAGCAGCAGAGCATGCCTATAATGAGGCACATCTTAGGACACGCACCATAGTTGGGAGGACTTTTGGCATCCTGAAGTCCAGATACAGGGGCCTGGACATCACCAGAGGCAGCCTCCTATATTCACCTGTAATGGTCTGCAAGATCATTTTGACCTATACGGTCCTGCACAACATTTGTGTAAGGAGGAACATTCCCCTCTATGAACCAGACCCACAAATGCCTGAAGAGGAGGAAGAGGAGAATGCTATCCGTGAAAATGAGGGGGAACTTCCAAACACAGCTGCAGGATTGCGTCGCAGACAACACATCATACTATACTTCTTCTAACTATAGTCACCATCACCACTTTGTTATCATATGTCATTAAACACCTAACTTCATCACTCAATCATGCTCTGGGTAATTTTTTATGCATCACATGATCCCTAGGAACCATAATCAGAGTTGAGCCTCATGGAGCACTGCAGAAATACAGATTAGGATACTGATAAAGCCACATCACATTTGATGGGTATGAATGTACAGCCAACATCACACACAGTGTAAATGACATATATCCTGTCTATTTCACATGTGAAGGGCAATATCAGAGGACCAAAGCTATGAGACATATCCATGTTGCCAACATGGTCCATTGCAGCAAATGACACACAACTAAGACACCATCAATCATAAGGTAAAAAGTGTCTCATACACGAGGCACTGGATGTGCTTTTGCATTGGTAACAGGAATGTATGACCAGACCCTTGACAGCAGTAAGTGTGACATCAGCTATCTCTGCAAGGAGCAAGTGTGGCAAGAAGTCTATCTAAGCTGAAAATGGATAGCACAAATGCCCCAAGTATGACAAGCATTGCTCACAAGACATGCCCTCCGCAGACCATCCCAGGTAATAAGTCCTGCCACTGCCATGTTTTAAATCTCTCCCCACCCTTCTCTAGTGGGCCCTGTAAATGGACTATGTGTACCCTGCGAATCTTCATCTACACACACCCGGACTCCCGTTCTGACTCCTGTGTGCTTCCCACTTCAGTATGGCATGCCATAGTCAAAGTTCATCAGTCTGCATGGACTTCAGGTCAAATAATGCACTGCCTGGTAGTCGGTAAGACCTGTAATCAGCTGTTCATTGCTTCCCATGTAAAGGTCCACTTGGCCTTTTGAACTTGATTCTCAATTCCAGGTCTTGTGAGAGACTGAAGCTGCACACACCTGGGAGCACTTCCATGCATACCAGCCATTTGAACCTCCCCTGCCACTGCTGCTGCCTGGAACCGCTTAGAAGGTGCCATTTTCTGAATCTCCTTGTTGTGCATTGACCTACAAATCACTTGTGTACCAGAGCCCTTGGGGGATTGTGTAATGTTGCAGACCACAGCACAAAGTATTTTTAGTTCACACAGTGTTGTTCCAGCTTTTCCCAGTCAGAGTCTGCTCACTGTGTATTTGCCTTGTTCATGTTTGTTCTTGACAGAGCCTGCATCCTGTTAGCCTGACTGGCTCCTGTCTGTGTGTTAACCATAGAGGTTCCCTTTGGCTACATTTGTCTCATAGTTGCTTTCCATGCCCTCTCTTTCCTCCTGGGGTATTGTGTCTGGTAGGTCTACGATGAATCCTCAAATAGATAGTATAGTTTAATCATTTTACTTATCATATTCAGTTCTGGGACATGTATTCAAATAGCCTAATCCAGCCCCCATCCCATGTCTGGTTTTGCATGTACTCATTAGTGCAAAACAGTGACAGGGTGCTATGGATGTATGCATGGATTCAGTACGGTGCCTCCAGCACAACAAACAAGGGTTGCCAATGGGTATGTGAGGACAAAACATGTTTGTACCCTGATGGTCCATACACAGATTCACTTTTGCTGCCACCTTTTGATGGTGCTTATGTGGTGACTAGCTGTGAGATTAATTAGCACAGAGCTACTGATGTTTCCTGTTGCAGTGGCAATTTTCAAGCCCACTCTGTGTACACATGTTGTGATGAAAGCTGCCTGTTTCCTATTACTCATCCGTAAAGTTTTTAAGCACACCAAGGTTGCCCTGCCGTCAGCCTTATTAAAGTTCTGCAGTGCCATAGCTGGACTATCCCCATGTGTGTCGTTAGTTGATCTTTGGCTTTAGGTCAAATCTGCTTTGAAGTATACTCTGTTAATTCAGGGAATGGCTCCACAGACTCATGACTAGACCTGCATGTAACTATGACAACATGGAGGCCAATACTGACACAGGGTACACATGGCCACACACTTGAACTGGACACCTTTGTGCAATGAACCACTGGAAATATATGAACACATGCAGCATGGTCTGCTGGTCCTCCACAGCCACAGGAGAAACGTAGGTCATGTACATAACAATTTTCGAATTGGATTTGAGACTCTGTGTCACAAACACTATACGTACCTAGCATGTTCAAATGCCTGACTCATGGGTTGCATACACACAAGTGACCATGAAGTGGTATCCAACATTTCACGTCATGGGAAATGTTTTGTCCCCAAAGTCAAGGAAGTACATACAGCACAAGATGCAACAGATATAACAAACACATATCATGACTAATGTACCTCAATGAATGGCATCTGATGGTTATACACAATTACAGCACATTCATACATGCACATTATGCAATAAACTTCTTGTGACGTTCACACAGAGAGGCACAACAACAATTGAAATAGCCAATTCACAGACATAAACACACAGGCCATAAGTCTATTTGTTTAGTTGTATAGCCTTGCTATCCTCTATTGATGCAACACCTGCTCAAACAAGGAAATACCAATTTTATTCCAAAAGTTTGTGTTGCTGTTGCATCAGTTAAGAGAGCTAATCTGGCACAACAACATGAGTATTATGGTCCGCAGTAGTGTGGTCTGCCACATTTTTCCAAACACTAGAACACACACAGCAGGTCATAACATCCTATCTTTGTATAGTTATAGGCTGCACGTATGTTAAAAAAAGAAAAATGACACAAACACAGTTATAGGCAGATTTTGTGACGCAAAAGAGTAAAAAAAAGACGCATTTGCATTAAAAAATGACGCTCACACCCACCCTAGCTTTAATTCCAACACTGCACCTCATTAAATCGGTTATCCATTAAAAATGTATTGATCCTTGAATGCAGGAACATTTTCATGCATATGCGTCAAAAAATATTGACGCAAAGCCCGTAAGCGTCATAAAATTTCACGCAATATAATAAAAACGCACCGCTTTTGAGACAGGAAGTGATGTAATAGGATATCCTGTTTACAGAAATGGTACAGTGGGTGTACTTTCACTTTGCAGACTGTGATTCTTCTAGACTGTGTGGCTGTGTATTGAGCTGTTTCTGTGAATATTGTGCTTTTGTCTCCGTTGTGCTATTACCATTGTATTTTGTTTGTTTTGTAAGTGTCTGTGTTAATCAGTGTAAGTGTTTTTTTGTCATTTTTTGAGATTAGATTTGTCTTTGTAATGTTGGGTGTGTGTTAGTGGGTACTGTTAGTTGGGGTATTGTTGGGCTGTTTGTGGGTTCTGTAAGTTTCCTTTCCATACCTCCTTTCCCTGTTTTTCCTTCTTTACCCTTTCCTATCCTTATTGTTGTAGAGATGTTGGGGAGGCCACATTTGGGGAGAATGAGTAAGGAGGAGTTGGGGGCTTTTGTGTGGTTGTTGTGCCACTTCCTCCCCCTGATGTTGGAAGCTGGTGGCAGAGTGATACAGGGGTATTACACGGAGGCTAGGAGGATCAGGTGGGCAAAGGTACTGTTCCACCTAAGAAGACTCTTGAACAGCCAGTGCAACGACTACCAATGTAAACATTGCTGGGCTGACCTGGTGGCCCGAGAGCAGGACCTGCTGGACCACCTGGGTGTGGTGATTGGTGGCCCTGTTGGTGAGTACAAATTTGACTAATGTGTACAGTACAATGCTCTGGAGTGACAGTAGCAGATTTTGTGAAATTCTGCATGCAGTGTTTGTGGACATGTGGAATGCAAGTTGAACAAACTGTGTCCCCGATTTATACAATTTTTGCTACGCATTACTGTCATTTTTTGATGCAAAAGCTGAACAAACTTATAAAAGACAACTTTATCTTGTAAATTAGTGCCGCTTTGGCATCAATAGATGATGGTAATGCAGCAAGAATCATTTTATGATTCAGGGCATGTGAGTGTACCAGGAATGGGATGTATTTCACATGCAAATACAAGGAACCAATGTATTCCCCATTTTTTTTAAACCATGTCTGAACAGTATTCATGGCCATACATACAAAGACCTTCCTAACCTCTGTAAATATCTTAGGCCGATATTTCGACTTTGTTTGTGCAGCATTTAAATTATTTATGGATGACAAAGTATAGCACACTTGCTAATATCAAAATATTTTGTGCTATTTTGCATAGCTGTAGCGTACACAAATGAAGCATATGCTACGCATAAAAAAACAAAAACATCTGGCCCTAAGTTAATTGTTTCTGTGTGTTTATGACTGGAATCTTTCACATGGCCAAACTTAATTATGCCCGGATGCTATCAGGTTGCTGTAGCACTAAACAGGTCCATCTCGTGGCTTTTCGGAGAAGGCGTAGAAATCCTATCATTGAGTAGCATGGCCCAACAACATTTTTGCCTTGGGCACAATTGCTGGTACAGAGCTGGTGCATTTGCCATCTGTGTCACTTTATAGCCAAACTATTTTCTAAAGTAAATGGGTCATCATGGGATCCCTGAACTTTGTGAATGCATGGTCACAAACTATTTATTTGCATGATGTTGTGCAAGGGACCACTGACTGCTTCCATTATACATTTTAAGTGACAAAATAGTTTGTTATTTTACGTTTGGTACACCCCTGCTGATATTGTGCAGCATATGTACAATTATTAACTTCCTGTTGGCGGTGCTTCCGTGGTCCCCGGCCCTGGCGGTCATGGACCGCCAGGGTCGGAATGACCCCCTATGTCTGTTGGTGTGCCTACATGCCTGATGTGCTGCTCTATCATTTAAAATGTCACACACAGTAATTAGCTGATCCAAGGTATGTACAGTGAGCAGACATTGAGCACATATCACCCTTCCATGTTTTACAGGTAGACCCGCCCCTTATACAATTAGTGAAGTGGCTCGATTTGCGGACCCAGACATATCCAGTAAGTGTTAATATGTTTGTCCTGTGTTGTGTTTGCGACTGTTGTGTGATTGGCTCCTGTGTGTTGGACTCATTGCAAGGTATGATGTGCTGGCACATGATCTGATATGTGACTTGACTGGAGGTTGACATTTTGTTCCATGTTCGATTTGGACATTCTGTGGCCGAGAATCATATATTGGGAGTGGAGTGCTGCGCTATAGGCATGGGCAGGTGAACTAGGTGATTAGTTGCTACATGTATGCCAATTATTAATTTGTAAGTGGCCAGTGCCATGATTTATTCAGAAAGTCATACCCTGATTCACACAGACCAGTGATGCTGAAGTCTTACCCACAGACTTGAGCATCCTGTTAAGTAATGAACATGTAGGACTGTATGGTTGACTTTCCGGCAGCATCTAGCTACACATGTTGTGCTCCGTTTATGTGGCACTTGAGTGAAATATCATAGGTGTGCATGCAGGTCAAGGCCAGATTGGTGCTTGCATCAATGTGAATGATTTTGGAAAGGTGTCAATGAGATGTAATGATGTAGACAATTGTCCACATTTAGAAAATTAGTATGGATGTCATTATCCAATGTTTGAGTCAATCCTAGTTGGCAGCCCTCCTTACCTGTGGTGGACTGACTAAACCCATGTACAGCTGTCAAAAGCTTCCTGGCTGTCCTTGATGTCTGACAGTCTGTGTTGCATGTCCATCCCCCCTGGGGCACAGGGTTAGGAAATATATGTACCTAGGAGTGATGATCCCAGAGTAGAAGCCAGACATGTAATTCAAACATTCATGTGTTCCAAACTACAATGTCCCCTCATGATTACCAACTGCATACCGTCCAGCCAGTTCCATTTACAAATCACAGGTCCTGTAGGCCTTGATTGTCATCCAAAAGATAGTCATTAGTTGGCCTGCCACATGTGGAGTACTTGCAGCATTTGTTATGTGACTAATAGCAGTATAAAGATGCACAGATCATTTAATTAAGTACACACCTTGTTGTGCATTGCTGTGCTGTTAGATAGTAGATGTGAAGGCTACGTTGGCATGCCATTCCTCAGGGACATTCTGTGTTAGAATATCATCTGTAGATGTATCACACAATGATGTCACTAATGTTTGGCTTTTTCTATTTTGACAGCTGCCAACATGAATGCCCAGGAGATAAGGGAATTCCAGAGGCGGGCAATGCGTTACCGCCACATACTAGATGTGGAGGCCGGGTTCCGCAATATGGCACGTCGTTATCTCCATGAGAGAGCCACAGGGGTCTAGAGGGCATTTGCCCAAGGGGGGCCAGACTTGCCCACAACAGCCACCACCACAACTCAGACCACAGTGGGCCCAAGGATGACAGACACTGTAGCAGGTCCCTCAACTTCATCTGCTCCAGGCCCACAAGCAGCACCTCCTGTACCTCCCCCTCCAACCACGGCACCGGCACCAGCACCAGCAATGTCATCAACAAGTGGTGCCCAGACAACCCCAGCTGCTGTGATAGACAATGTGAAATTTCAGACACTGAAACGTGACATGCAACGAATGTTGCGCAGGATGGACAGGCTGCAGCAGGAGGTGTCCGGCAATAGCAGGAGACTGCTGGGTATCAAAAGAATCCTGCGGAGGGCCAATTTGTAAATAATGGATCTTCACACATCATTCCCTCTCCTCCCTCCTCTTTCCTCATTCTTATCTTTAGTGGTTTAGGGGGCCTAGACCTCGGTTAGAGTAGGCTGTTAGTTTAGTTAGTATAAGGGGGCTGGAGGGTGGAGGGGGTTATATTATTACATGTTTTTTTTGTGGGTGGGTGGGTGGGGGATGATGTTGGGGTTTATGTCTATATAAAAATAAAAAAATTATATAAAAATAAAAAATACAAACAAATATATTTGTTTAGGATAAGTTAGTATGTGTTTAGGTTAGTATATGTTGTCCTACATGTGTCCCGTCATATAAGGGGAGTTGATGTTTAGAGTGTTTAGTTAAATGTGATAAGTAAGTTTAGCTTAGGGTAGTTAGGGCCAGTTGTGGGTAATGTATACTTAGGATAGGTTAGGTTAGTTAAGGTGTTTCCCCTAGTTTAAGTTTCCTTTATTACTGTAAAATAAAGTTTTAGTTACTCCTTTACAGTATGTGTCATATGCTTGGGGATCAGGGCCTTGGCATGGGTGTACAGTGTCAATTTAGTATTTGCATTTCTGTTCCATCCTGCATCAGAATCCCATTATTGATATGGTTATTCCCAATTCCAAATGAGCTGTGACATTGGCAGCTACAACAAAGCTACTTCTCTATGCATCTGCCATCTATTGCACCCACCACTCAAGGTTACTATGGTTCACAATGTGTTGTAAAGGTTGGTGTGTTTTTAAATGTGTCATCGTTTGAGTCCCGAATTGGAATCTTGGGCACTGTGGGACGTCTGCCTGCAGCCTGATGTTCATGTCAACCCTGATAAACTGAGTGATGGTATAATCTTATGTAGTTCTGCATACATAACTCACACCTATTATTTCTTACATTGTACTCCCAGGTTACATATTTGTCCATACACTCACACACATCCATTCCTGTTGTATGGTGTGTGTGATTAAAGTTTATAGTCAGATGTCACATACATAAAGATTGTCTTGAAGGGAATGTTGGCCACATTGAGTTTCAGCTTATACATACTTTGAAGCTGACTTTTTCTGTTCTACACAGCATTATACTGTTTGTTTTCATTTCACTTCAGAAATAAGCTTAAGGAAGCACAGCTGATCATAAAATCCAGACCTCAGTGCATAGCTATTAGCCCACTGTTGGAAAATGGGTTATTGGTAAGGGCAGGTAAGTACCTGCACTTAGCAACAGGCCACTATCCTCCACTTAGGTCCAGTTAGGTCTCAGTAAATTAAACCCAGCTCAACCCTTGGTAGCTTGGCAACGAGTGGCAAGGCTTAACTTAGGAGACAGAGTGCAAAGCATTCAAATATCAGAAAACAGTAATTAAATAAAACACAGGAAACACCTGCCAGTCCAATCCGACCTCCTGGTACTCTTTTTTGGATATGCGTCATGGGAGCCCTCAGTGGAGATTTTTACCTTCGGACTGAGTTGTTTTTTTGAGGTGAAAATCCTTCAACTGGGGCAAACCTGGATCTTGACCCGACGTCCTTGGAGCGCTCCGCGGATACGCTAGCTGGGAGGTCCCGGTCAACTTTCTATGTTCTGGCTTAGTCTCTTTTTTGGAGATTTTCTTCACCGGGACAAACCTGCAAGTCAGGCCGGGTCACAGTTGAGGCAAGCTGGCTAGGGTTGCTGCAGCGGGTCGGTCCTTCTATGGAGTTTTTTTCCAAAAGTTCTCCAAAGTTCTCCAAAATTCTGGATATTCTTCCAGATGTTCTTCTAAGGTTCTTTTGGGGTCCACAGCGCACCGCAAGGTTCCAGAAGCTCTGAGATGCTCCTTGGGAGTGTGGACTACAACTCCCAGAATGCACCTGGCACAAACTACTTTTTGGCCACTGGACAGTGGTCAGCTGGTTGGTTTCTTCAGGAGTTGGTGCAGGGGACTCTGGTTAGCAATTTTTCACCTGTAGCAAACAGGGAGTCCCTCCTTGAACCAGTTGAAGCCAGGCAAAGTCCTTCTTGTGGTGAAGCCCAAGTGTGCAGTTGGTGCCGTCCTTCAGAGGGCAGGGATCCAGCAGGGCAGTCCTTCTTCTCCTGTAGTTCTTCCTTGTTGGAATCTGATGGGGATCTGAGGTGTGGGTCCAGGTCTGCCAGTTTTATCCTTGCTCATGGGTGAAAAGCAGGGGGTCCTGGTTCTCCAATCAGGTGCAGGGTGCTTCCCCCTGTGATGACCACTTCCTGGGAAGTGTGGCAAAAATCAATCCAAGGGAGCAACATTCCTCAAAAATCCATCATGGCTGAAAGTGATTCTTGGAGGTTACACCTGGCTGAGCAAACCAACTAGTGTGGCTAAAAATTCTAAACACACCCCTCTCCTGCCCTCTCCTAATCTAATCAAGGGGTCACCTAATTGTCTGGGTTTGCAGGATGTGAGGGTGTTACTGGGTTGCTCCAAATGTCCTTCCCTGCCTTTGAAAACCAGTTTGGCACCCCCCCCTTCCTGTTCACCATCTGCTGAGGGGAGATCTCCTCCCCCAGGCACATATCTTTGTGTGGAGCCAGGCCACTTCACACCTCATTAAGGCAGCCTGGCCAAGCTGCCAGAGGCTGGCCAATCAGCACAGCAGTAAAAACACTGCAGGGCTGAAGTTGGCAACTTTTCAGGTAAAGTTTACAACTCTTCACCTGAACAAGTTATATTAAATCCAACAACTGGAAGTTGTGGGATCTATTATAACAATTAATTTGATACCACACTTCTGGTATCTATTACTCAAGGGGACTTTT
The DNA here is from genome assembly GCF_031143425.1 of Pleurodeles waltl. NCBI lineage: Eukaryota > Metazoa > Chordata > Amphibia > Caudata > Salamandridae > Pleurodeles > Pleurodeles waltl. The sequence continues at coordinate 652,549,633 of NC_090444.1, read as the reverse complement.
AAAATTAAGATAAAGTCTCCCCATTCTAGCCTATGGAGGCCATTCACTACTATGAGGGAAAAACAAATTTGGCTGTTTTACCTTACCAGGGATAATAAAACTATTTTTATAAGGTCCCTGCTTATAGGTACAGGCACCCAGCCCTAGGGGCACATAGGGCACACCTTTGGGGTGACTTACATGGAAAAATAATATAGTTTAAGAATTTGGAACTACTTTTAATTCCAAAGTTGAATTTGCATGTAACTTTAATCTAAAAGCAGCCAGCAAGGCAGGCCTGCCTTTAAAATGACACTGGGCACCTCAGCAGTGCACCTGTGGGGCCACTACCTATGCTGGGGTCCCTAAACCTCCATGCCCTACCATATACTAGGGACTTATAGGTAGGTTAATTTTGCCAATTATAATTAGCTTATTTTGCATATCCACTTTACACAGAGCACTGGCCCTGGGACTGGTAAGCAGTACCCAGGGCACAGCCAAGAGTCAGTAACCACCAGTACCTGTCCAAAACGTTTGGGGGTGACCAGGGCAAAAAGGAGGACTTTCCTAAACCCACATTCTTTCAACACTGTTGTATTGACATTCAATGGCCATTGGCATGTGACATACATCACAAATCTCCTACACAGTTGATGTGTCACATTACACAGAGACAAAGTTGTTGTGTAAGTGTTATGTATTTTAAAGTGCTGTAGTGCAATATTTACATAGTCCAGGATTGAAAGTCCATTAGTTTGACTCCTTCTATTGTGATGCAACACAAGTGCAATGGTGAGGGACATGTCATTGGACATGCTGGGGTGAAGTGTCATTCAGTGCAGCGGTACATGACTTGCCAATGAGATAGTGAGAGACAATTGCAGTGCATAGTGTTAAGGTAAACAGTGTGCTGGAGAACAGTGCATGCTACCAATTGTAGCAAGACTAGCAAGTTAACAAGCACAGGACCTAGGATATCAGTGCCCATGTGGCATGGACTTGTGCTACTGGGTACTCTTACGGGTGAAGGCGATCTGTTCCATGTCTTCATCCTCTGATGTGTGTGTTGTCTCCTCTGCCCTTGGTGGTGGTGGGTTTTAAGGGGCAACACACACTTCAGTGTTTGAAGACGTGGAGTCAGACTTCCCGGTAGCTGCCAACTGTGGGGCTATTAAGGGCATTACTGCAGAAAGGAGGAGCTGCTGGTTCTTGAGTATAGCAGCTACATCACTGTGGTAGGCAGCCAGGTCGGCCCTGTGGGGGTCATGATTGCATTCATGCATGCAGTGAAAGGTTTGGGATGCCAGGTGTTGTGGCATCTTCCTAACTGCTGTGGTGAAATCCCTCACACATTGTTGTAGTCTTCGCAGGAGGGATGGGAGCACTTGCATGGCTGCTGCCTATTCTGCAGATGACATAATGCACTTGCACATCCCCTCAAGGCTGCCTGCCATATTTGTATCCCATACGCACCTCCTTGGCCAGCTCCCGCTGTACTCCCACTACTGTCCTCTCAAAGGTGGTACCAGTGTCCTCAGAGTCCTCAGCTGGGTTGGAGCTGGCAAGTCATACTTTTGGGGTGGTGGGTGGGTCCACTGTGATGGCTGCTGTATCTGTGTTCCTCCTTGTGACTGAAGGTGGGGTCTGGAGGGTTCCAAGGACATCATGGAGGGTCTGCTGGCTAATGTTTGTCAGCTCGTCATCCATGTAATCAGGGAAGTCCAGGTCAGGCATATCCACAGGAGAGCCATCATCCTCTTCAATGAGATATTGTACAATTAGTGTGTCTGTGTTGTAGCAGTTGTAATGTGACCTTCCTGACTTCCTATTAGTGAGACATAGGTGGTCATTATGAACACGTCGGGAAACACCGCCGACCATCATGGCATCAGTGAACAGAATCCCGCCTTTGGCGGTGAATGGAAACCCGCCATATAATGAACAAATATTCCAACCCGCCAAAAATCACCAGACCACCACTCCCCCCCATGACCCTGTTGGAGGGAATCCCGGGCCTCCCCACCCCGCCACCGCCAAGCACACCCACATCCCGCCCTCCAAATAATGATGCACAAATCACCTTGGTGGACAGTGGAGGCCGGACGATCATTGGCGGCTGCGCCCACCAAAGGCGGCAAGTGGACTCAACAGCAAGAAGCGCACACATTGGATAGGCGCATGACCCACACACCTGACACACATCCAGAACCCCTTAAAAGACCCCCAGACACACCACACAATCCTTTGCAATGAATCCAGGCCAAGAAGACGGAGAGCACCAGAGGCAGACAGTGAACGCCAGCATACAGGAGACACACACCGACCCACAGCAGAGCACCCTCACCTCGTTCCCAGCATGACACCAATCACCACACTCACCATGTCACCCCTCAAACATCCACGCTTCACCGAAAGGGAGTTAAGGACCATGATGGACGAGATCTTGCACGCACCAGGGATGACATCCGGAAGAGATGGAACAACCTGCGGGGGAAGGTCAGGGGCATGGCATCAAGGCACCACATCGCAGTGCAGAAGACTGGGGGAGGACCACCACCAGAATGCACAGACTGGGAGGAAAAGGTACTGCCCATCCTGCACCCTGAGGGAGTCACTGAACTCACTGGAGAAATGGACTTGGGTAAGTCATCAACATACACCCCATATACACCATACCTGTAATGCATGTACCACCCCACCCTTACCCCATCCACACCCACCAGGACCAACACCCCACCCAGGCATCAGCCACTACATCCACCTCCCTGTATGACCACAAACCCACTAACAGGCCCACATCCCTCCCCTGTGCACAGTCACCTAGCCCTGCACGTAACCACAATGGAATGACACCCCCCACCACAATGTAACCCCACACTGGTGCTAAATGCAATGTCAAACTCACAAAGGCACCCTGGAAGGCCACTGAAATTAACACCAGCACAAAATAGCCCAGTCCTGGTCACCTCAAACATTCATGCATCTGTAACAGACTTGTTTATGTTCCCCAAAAGGCACCACCACCCATGCACACCTAACGGACTGACAAGGAGTGCCAGTGCCCCCCAGGGAGACTGAGGCACCTCAGAGGACACTGGTGAAGGATCCCTGGACACCGATGAGCAGGCAGGCTCCTCACACAGTCCTGGACTCTCACCACGCAGCAGCCCACCCAGGAACCACTGTCACTCCTACCACCCAGTCAAGACCAGCAGCCCAGGGCAGGCGTCCCCACATTAGTGTATCCAGGCTACAGACTGGAGGCCACAGTCTCCCACTCCCAACATGCAGGAAGGCAAAGGCCCCAGTACAAGTGGTACTGCCAGACCTGTGCAGGGGACACAGGCACTGGGGGCTAGGGCAAGCGCAAGGGTGGCAGTGGGGCAGGGGGGAGGCCACAAGATGGATGCAGCATCCCAGGACATGATATCAGAGGTATTGGGGGCCTATCAGCATACCCATGACAGGTTGGCACAGATAGTGTCCACCCTGGAGCACAGTCAGAGGATGCAGCAGGAACACCACCAACAGGCCATGCCATGGAGCAGTGGAAAGAGCACAACGCCACAATGGCCACCATAGCAGGAGCACTGCTGCAGCTGGTCCAAAACCAGTCTGACACCTACACAGGACAAGAGGCCCTCACAACAGCACCGGACAACCAGCATCAGATTACCCCATCAGCAGAAACTTCCCAGGAACTACCCTTACAGGAAACCCAAGGGCCTACCATGTCATCCCCTGAAGATCAACAGCAGGCGCCCAAACGTTCCCTCAGGCCAAGATATGGCACTGGAACCCCAGCTAAGACCAAAGCCCCCTTCAAAAAGTGACTCAGCAAAAATATGCACTGCAACCATCCCACCCAATCACCAACCACACATTGCTAAGAGGCAATATGAACTACTGTAAGACAAGATGGACCCATCAATACTACCAACAAGCCTGCCACCATGTTGGTCTTGAGGACACCCCCCCTTACGACTTGCCATCACTGTAAATAGCAATATTCACTTACTTCAACCAATAAAACACATATCACACCTGTAGCACTGTCCCCTGTGTGAAATTGTGAAAAAGTGAAGTATGGATGCAACTGGCAGAGAACTACTTTATTGTCAAATCTGTGAATGAAGGAGTCCTGTGTGCCTAAATGGTGGCAATGAGGAAAAGCATATAATTTCAATCTGTCCTATGCAGAAGTGGGCCATGTATTGCCTATCATTACCAAGCCCCCTATATGACTGAGCACACTGACAGTATTTGCTACAAACCCCAATGTCAGGCCCACGTCCCACACATTTACTGGAAGTAGAGTTGTATCAGTTGGTTCCTGGAATGTACATCTTCCCCTTCCTTGTCATCACCATCACTCTCTTCATCTCTCTGAGGTAGCTGATCAGGACCTACAGCACCCTCCACCTCCAAGAGGGGGATAGAATGTCTCACTGCCACATTGTGCAGCATGCAGCAGGCCACCACTATTCTACACACCTTATCAGGCCTATAGGCCGGGAACCCCCAGAGATATGTAGACAATGAAATTAAGCCTTCAGGAGACCTATAGTTCGCTCTATCACCCTCCTAATACGTCCATGGCCCCATTGTAATTTTTCTCTGCATCTGTCCTGTGATTCCTCACTGGTGTCAGGAGCCAACGCAAGTTTGGATAGCCAGAATCACCTAGAAAATCGTGCAATACAGAGTCGTCATTGTTATGCCCCTTAGTCAGACAGGCTGGTTCTCTGCAATGTGTCAGTTAGTGATAGGCACACTTACCTATGATCCACCCTCTGTCCTCTTGGAGTTCTTCCATCTTCTGTGGCACACTACTGTTCCTCAACACAAAGGAATCATGGACTGAACCTGGGAACATGGCATTTACATGTGAGATGTACTGGTCTGCAGTACATACCAATTGGATGTTCATGGAGTGAAAGTTCTTTCTATTTCTGTACACCTGTTCACTCACTCTTGGGGGTATGATCGGTATGCGGGTGCCATCGATGGCACCTATAACATGAGGTATGTTGGCAAAGGCATAGAATTCTGACTTGATGGCAGGGAGGTCAGTACTTTGGGGAAACCTCACATAGGACTGCAGATGTTGTACAAATGCATTCAGAAATCTTGTCAGTACCATGCTGGACAATGGCTGTGAAAATCCAGCACCCATGCCCACGGTCACTTGAAATGAGCCCATGGCCAGGAAATGGAGTGCGGAGAGCACCTGCACTTCAGTTGGGATGGCATGCTGATTACGATTTCCCGGAGTTAGTGCAGGATCCAGTAAAGCACAAAGTTCCTGAATTGTTGCACATGTGAGTGTAAATGATTATGATGTGAAGCTCCACCATGGTCCTCATATCCACAAGTGGTCTGTACACCAATGGTGCCCTTCCTCGCCACAAGGGTCCATACCTACAAAGGGTTAAAAAAAGGTGTGATAAAGACACATACATAGGCATACTTGTCATCATTTGTGCACTGAATTGTTCATTGTCTTGTCTCTACACTAACTGCTACCTGACAGATATACATGTACATCACAAAGAGGGAGCAGAGTATTTCATGTGTGCTACAATACTGAATGGACAGAGGCCTAGGTGCTTCATGTGGCTAGTAGGGCCTGCATTGTGAGAAGTATTTAATTTTAGATGCGTAGGTCATGGCAAAATGTCTGCTCACTGTAATTCTGCCCTTTCGTTGTGAAAGTGACCTCATACCACTAGCGGTTGATGTCACAGCGTAAGGCGGTGTTTACCGCTGTTCGCACCCTCCTTGGTTAACGTGGATGTCAATGGGGAATCCTGGCATATCATGATCGCCGCCGGCGGTGGGGGTGCACACCGCCGCGGAACGTATGCGCGTCCATCATCGTTTATTCACTTGACTCCCTGATTTCGTGCGGACAGGTACTCCACTGTGTGTACTGCTGTGGCCTGCCTCTGCCTATGGATGTGCCTCATGTTGCAGGGGAAAGGGCCCCGGCCTTCACCCAGGAGGAACTGGAGAAGCTAGTGGACGGGGTCCTGCCCCTGTACGCAAAACTGTACGGATGGCCAGGGGTACATGTGAGTCTGGGTTTGGGGTAAACTGTGTGTGTGTAAAGGATGGTGTTGATTGGACATATGTGTGCACCTCTGTGCCTGCATGGGCCATGGCACATGGCATGCTGCGTGCGTATGTCCTGTATGTCTGACAGTACTGTCCGAACCATAGTGGACGATTTAGCTGGCTGTTCCTATTGTGCAAGTGCCTGACCTCTGTGTTCCGTTTCTGTGTCGCCTTTTTAGGTCAGCGCCCACCAGAAGACGGCACTTTGGCATGCCATCACCAAGGAGGTGCGGACATTGGGGGTCTACAATGGGCGGAGCACCCACTGTAGAAAGAAGTGGGAGGACCTGCGGCGCTGGGCGCATAAGATCAGTCAAGGGGTGCCCGTCAGGCACTGACCCCCCTCATGCGACGGATCCTGGCGGTGGCGTACCAAGACCTGGATAGGCGCTTGAAGGCTGCACAGCAGTCACAAGGGGGTGAGTACTCATTTCACATACTTCAGTCTAGAAGGATGTCTGGGTGTGCATTAGGGTTCATGCTGCTTAGAGGCAGGGACTTTGACTGGTGTCTATCAACTTTATGGTCCCCAAAGGGTGTAGGGGTGTCTTTGTCAGGTCTCCCATACATCGCATCCTTAGGTATTCCAGGAGATGGGTGTAAAGCAGTACTCTGGTCAGTAGTCAGGGGCATGGCCATGGGCATAGTGTACGGTGCTGCCTGTTGGGTGTGTCTTCTGGGTGGGTGTATGTCTGGCCATTATTTACCTCCATTCAGCTATTTACAAGTGTCTCTCCTATTTTGTCTCCCCATCCCTGTTCTCTTGTGTTGGTTTGGTACAGCATCAACATCTGGCGAGGGAGCTGAGGCACTGGCAAGTGGGGAGGCAGCGGCCCACGGATACTCGGAGGCAGAGACAACTGACGCCCAGGGGACCAGTGGGTGGGAGGGTGAGGGGAGTTCCACGGGGGAGGCCACTACCACAGGAGGTAGTGACTCCGAGACCTCCTCCGATGGGGGCTCCCCAGCGGTGGAAGACCCTAGTGTCCACACCACTACTGTGACATCTTCCGCCACCCCCCATTCCATCACCGCCCTAACTTCTGCTCCCCACCGAGTTGCCCGTGTCCACCCACCCAGAAAGGGGGGCGTCTCCTCCTCCCCTGCCCCAGTCAGCCCTGCTGCCCTCACAGAGAAGGCTATTGACCTCCTGAGAACCATCACTGTAGGGCAGACAACCATTGTCAATGCCATCCAGCGGCTAGCATCAGAGGTGCAGCAGACAAATGCCTATCTGGATGGCATTCACAGTGCTCTGTCTGCCCTACAGAGATCTTTTCAGGCTCTGGCCTCCTCTCGGGCGGCAGCCAGTTTCCCTGGCCATTCCGTCCCCCCTCCAAAGTCCTCTACCCCTTCCAGCACCCCACTCCTTTCACCCGTCCAAGGCACACATTCAGACATGCAGTCAAGCACATCAACACACAAGAAACACACTTCTAAACACAAGCACCACACCTCCCACCACAACCAATCACACAGCCAACAGACACATGAACACACAACAACATCCACTTCCCCGAGTGTGCCCACCTCTTCCACCTCCCTGTCTGTCCCCTCTACATCTACACCCTCATGCACTGCACCTTCAGTCACTGTTGCTGCTCCTCTTCCTTCACTCACCACAATAGCAGACATCCATACATGCACCCCATACACCACACCTGCACTCACCACCACTACTGTAGTTGACACATGCAGCACACTCACCAGACTTGCAGACACCCACACAAAATACATCCACACTAGCTGTCTGTCTTCTCCCACTGTGTCCACCCCCTCCCAAAACACACAAACTCACCAAGACACCCATCCAATAGATATCCACCACACCACAGCATACTGTTCAGTCACCTGCACCCACTACACGCACCCCTTCACCACATACATCCACTGCCTCTGCCTCCACTCCCACGCCCTCATCCATGACCACCCCAATTGCTTAAAAAAAACTTTTCTTCTCCCGTGCTGACCTCTTCCAACCGACTGGCCCACCCCGTCTTTACCCCAAACGTGCTCACCTCCTTGCCTTTTCCACTCCTTCCACATCACAGCCCACCCCTGTCCGCCCTTCACATTCCCATGCCCCTTCCCCAGATAAAAAAAGGCCTGGACTGGGCCGAGTCCATCTAGCTCCAGCCGATCTAAACAGCCCCCACCCCTTCAAAGGACAAACCCACCCCCTCCACCTACCAAACGAAAGTCCAAGGCCCACCCCTGTCACAAATCCCCTCCCCCAACCCCCCTGCCCCCATTCTGTGAGGTGCCTGGATACCCATATGTTGCCCCATTACGTGGAGTACCGTGTACTTGTGGGAGTTAGGTTGGGTCCATTGTGGCCCACGGCAATTGTTGCCATATGGACTGGCCATTGGCCTGTTTGGACTGTTTGGCTCTGTGAGCTTCAGATTAAAGTTTCTGTGTCGCCTGTGTTTCGGCGGCACGCTGTTCAACCCTGGTCTTTTGCTTCATTGTTAATGGGTGTGGGGCATTTGTATGTACTATGGTCAAGTTGAATTAGCCTTGTGTCGGGTAAGTACCTCTTGCTGTGGGGTGTATGATGTGTGCTGCTGTGAAGGTTTGGGTGGGGCGTAGCGGGGTGGGTGGGCATGTGACTGTGCCCATTCTTCCCTTGTTCAGTAGGTTGCAGTACTTACCGTTGTTATCTTCGTCGGCTGTCTCGGTCGTGGAGTTATATGGCAAGGAGCAGGGCTGGCATGATCTGCAGCTCTCTATCCATGTCTGCTTCGGCGCGTTGTGTGGGCCTCCGGTGAGTGTTTCCTTATATGTGGTTCATTTCCGCCTGGCTTTGCCTGGCGGTGCTTCCCACCCCGGAACTGGCGGCAGACTGGTGGTTCATTATTTGATGGGCTGGTTAGGCCTTTCAGTCTGCCTGTGGCCGGACTCTGCCGTCGTCGTCGGCACTCCTCCACTGGCAGTGGGTGGTTTGTGGGATGCCTGTGTTTCGTTTGGTTCATTATTTGGCGGTCCGGCCCACTCCTCTGTTGGTGGTTTCTACCGCCACCGCCGGAGGTGCGGAATGGACCGCCATGTTCATAATGAGGGCCATAGTAATATTGGTTCCTGTTCATTGATCCTGGTAGGAGGCTGGCCTGGCTTATAGTGGGTATTTGATGGTACTTACACCTTGTGCCAGGCCCAGTTATCACTTATTAGTAGATTAGTAGTGTTCTAGCACCTTAGGCTGATAGAGGTAGCTATGGCAGAGCAGCTTAGGCTGAACTAGGAGACATGCAAAGCTCCTACTATACCACTTATATCATATAGGTCAGTGGTTCCCAACCTGTGGGCTGGGGACCCCTGGGGGTCCACGAAGCTCCCTCAGGGGGTCCGCGACTGCTTTGAAAATGAAATAATTTTAACAGATTAGGTCCCCAGCTCCACTAACGACTCAGTGGGGGGGTCCCCAGATTCCAATAATGATTCTGTGGGGGTCCCCGGGTTCAAGTAATGATAAAGTGGGGGTCCACAAAGGTCAAAAGGTTGGGAACCACTGATATAGGTACTATATCATAAGAAAGACAATACTCAGAGTTACTAAATATAAAGGTACTTTATTTTAGTGACAATGTGGCAAAAATATCTCAGAGGATATACTCCCTTAGGAGGTAAGTAAAATACACAAAATATACACACCAACCAAAATCAGATAGGTAAAACAGTCAGAAGGTAGTGCAAACACTGTAGAATACAATAGGATGCAATAGGCCTAGGGGCAACACAAGCCACATACTAAGAAAGTAGAATGCGAACCACGAATGGACCACTAGGCTAGTGTAGTGTGTAGAGGGTCGCTGGGACTGTAAGAAAACACTAAGGTCCATATTTATACTTTTTGACGCAAACCAGAGCCGGCGCTGGTTTGCGCCGAAAAAATTTACCGCCAGCTAACGCCATTCCTATGCACCAGGCGGGCGCCTTATTTAAGGATTGACTTTAGCCGGCGCTGCGGGCTGGTCAGAGTAAAAAGAAAAATGACTCAAACTAGTCAGCGCCGGCGTAGGGAAAAATGGGGGTTGTGCATCAAAAAATGGTGCAAGTCAGGTTAGAGTGAAAAATCCTGGCTCAAACTGGACTTGTGTCATTTTTTGACCCACAACCCCCATTGAAATGACTCCTGTCTTAGCAAAGACAGGAGTCATGCCCCCATCCATGGGTGTCCTCCAAGGGTGGGAGAGGGTGGCAGGGGGTGCCCCTGGGGGCAGGGAAGGGCACCTTTGGACTGGTTCCATGGTCAGAGACCATGGAAGTGAGCACACAGGCCCCTTAACGCCTGCCATCACCCAGGTGTTAAAAAAACGGCGCACATCAGGCTGTGCACCATTTTTTAAGGCCCGTCCCCTCCTGTGAGTCAAAATGACACAGGAGTATAAATAAGGTGCACAGGCCTTAAAGTAATTTTATGGACTGGAATGCCTACCTTGCATGTTATTAACTCAAGGCGGTTTCCCACATCCATAAAATGACAGAAACTGAGGAATTTTGACGTTCGCGGGGTCGGGCGTCATAGTATAAATATGGGGAATTTTTGACGCACATTCGGTGCAAACAGAGTATAAATATGCCCCTAAGGGTGTCCAAGATACCCCACCCCTAGACCCTAGAAAGTAGAAGTAAAGTACTACTATTTCCCCAGAAACACACTAGAGTCGTGATAGAGGATTTTGCAAAGACCACAACAGACTGCAAACCACTGGAGATGGATTCCTGGACCTTAGGACCTGCAAAGGAAGGGGACCAAGTCCAAGAGTCACAAAAGTGTCCAGGGGGGAGCAGGGGCCCACTAAACCCAGATGAAGGTGCAAAATGGCTGCCTCCGGATGGAAGAAGCTGAAGATTCTGCAACAACAAAAGGTGCCAGGAACTTCTCATTTCTGCAGAAGATGTCGGAGTGCTGGAGGACGCAGAGTTGTTTCCTTGGCAAAATACTGCAAACAAGCCTTGCTAGCTGCCAGAGTCACATTTGAAGAAAAACGATGCTGCCCAGGCCCAGGAAGGACCAGGATGTCGCCACTTGGGAGAGGAGACAGAGGGGGCCATCAGCAATGTAGAGAGCCCAAGCACAAGAAGGTAGCGCCCACAGAAGTCTTTGAACAAGGGTTCAAGAAGTCTGAACACAGCAGTCGCCTCAACACTACAAAGGCAAGGACTTACCTCCTCCAAATTTGGACAGTTGGACCACTGGACAGTCTGGGTCACTTGTGTCCACCACCTGTGTTCCAGGGACCACACTCGTCAGGATGAGAGGGGTCCCAGAGTACCAGTGATGCTGAAGTTTGGTGCCTGCTGAAGCAGGGGGAAGATTCCGTCAACCCAGATTTCTCTGTGGCTTCCAGTGCAGGATGAAGGCAGGCAGCCCCCAAAGCATGCACCACCAGGAAACAGTCGAGAAAGCTGGCAGGATTCGGCGCTACAATGTCACTGGTAGTCTTCTTGCTACTTTGTTGATGTTTTGCAGGCATCCTGGAGCAGTCAGCGGTCGATCCTTGGCAGAAGTCAAAGAGAGAGGAGCAGAGAAACTCTGGTGAATTCTTGCAAGTCATTATCTGAGGAAAAGCCCACTGGAGAGACCATAAATAGCCCTCAGAGTAGGATTGGCCACCTAGTCAGGTTTGCACCTATCAGGAGGGGTCTCTGATGTCACCTGCTGGCACTGGCCACTCAGAGGCCTCCAGAGTGCCCTCACACCCCTGGATCCAAGATGTCAGAGGTCTGGGACACACTGGAGGAGCTCTGGGTACCACCCCTGGGGTGGTGATGGACAGTGGAGTGGTCACTCCCCTTTCCTTTGTCCAGTTTTGCACCAGAGCAGGGACTAGGGGTTCCCTAAACCGGGTAGACCGGCTTATGCAAGGAGGGCACCATCTGTGCCCTTCAAAGCATTTACAGAGGCCGGGAGAGGCTACCCCTCCCCAGCCTTTAACACCTATTTCCAAAGAGGAAATTCTTTGTTCTGCCTTCCTGGGACTGGTCTGCCCAGACCCCAGGAGGACAGAACCCTGTCTGTGCGTGGCAGCAGCGGTAGCTGCAGAGAAAACCCCAGAGAGCTGGTTTGGCAGTACTCAGTTCCATAGTGGAGCCCCGGGGATGCATGAGATTGGCACCCCAATACCATATTTGGCATGGGGGGACAATTCCATGATCTTAGACATGTTACATGGCCATATTCGGGGTTACCATTGTGAAGCTACATATAGGTATTGACATATGTTTAGTGCACACATGTAATGGTGTCCCCGCACTCACAAAGACCGGGGAAATGGCCCTGAACTATGTGGGGGCACCTTTGCTAGTGCAAGGGCGCCCTCACACTTACTAACTTTGCACCTAACCTTCAGCAAGTGAAGGTTAGACATATAGGTGACTTATAAGTTACTTAAGTGCAGCGAAAATGGCTGTGAAATAACATGTGTGTTATTTAACTCAGGCTGCAGTGGCAGTCTTGTGTAAAGGTTTGTCTGAGCTCCCTATGGGTGGCAAAAGAAATGCTGCAACCCATAGGGATCGCCTGGAACCCCAATACCCTGGGTACCTAGGTACCATATACTAGGGAATTATAAGGGTGTTCCAGTGTGCCAATTGAAATTGGTAAAAAGTGGTCCCTAGCCTATAGTGACAAATTTAAAGGCAGAGAGAGCATAAGCACTGAGGTTCTGGTTAGCAGATCCTCAGTGACACAGGTAGTCGCTACACAGGTACACACATTCAGGCCACAAACTATGAGCACTGGGGTCCTGGCTAGCAGGATCTCAGTGAGACAGGCAAAAACAAACTGACATACATGTAAAAATTGGGGTAACATGCCGGGCAAGATGGTACTTTCCTACAATACTGGCATTAATATTAGCATTCTCACAGGCCTATGCCCCACCTGCATCTCACATGTAGTGTGGGCAGTTTGGGGAATTGTCTGCGTCACATCCTCTAGGTCTAGGTTCTGTCCAAATTGTATGTTGCCACCTTATTGTCCTACTCAACCCTCCGTCTATTTAATTATCATGGTGAGGCCTTGCAATGGCTGTGGGGGTTCTGATGCCACTTGCACCACACTTAACAATATGGAACTGACCCAGTCTTGGATATTTCACATACACCTATATGTTGCTGAGACCAAGCACATACTATGTATAGCACTGGCATGGCACGATACAGGTGTCAGCATTGGTAGTGTGTAATGTTGATGTTGGGGAAAGTGTGCTACATTGGATTGCAGTGAAGGGCCTGGCAGTGTTCCATTTCCTCTTATGACTGTGCGGGTGTGTTTAACTAGCTAGACACATATGTCTTCCCCCTCAATGCCGTTGTCTTAGCAGTATGACAGTTGGGATGTTGCAAGGTGGTATTGCAGCTATTGTAACAAAGGCACGGGGTAGACCCTGGAATGTGCAGAATGGGTATGACATTACTGCTGTGTACTTCATAATGTAACTAACATTACCTGATGTTTATAGTGCCTATCGACATGAGCATTTGACAGGATTTACACTTTGTTAGGAATTACAGAGGATTGATAACGTCATCATCCTGACCCCTCTATTTTGGGTGTGTTTGATCCATGGGCACGTAACTGCCATTAGCTACTTGACCTGCACACAAAGCACAGGAAGTAGTGGCAACTGTTGTCAATGGTAAATACTACTTGCAGATATGTCCTGAGACTTGAAATTTAGTCCTCATGCTGTGACAATACCGTTTTATGTTGTACCCTACCCTCCTGGACTGGCGTAGCCTTTTCAACATCCTCGGCATGGCAGAGTACCCCCATGCAAAGGTGGTTGGTGTAGCGTTGTGCTGTGCCCCTGGTTTCCCCTGCACAGTCCATGCACCCGTGCAGTGACCCTTTGCCCTTTCCACTGTCTGATTTTCAGGGCTGACATGTATTGTGTAGTAGGTATGTCCCCCTGCTTACAGTTAACATTTAGGCAATTTTGTCCCCTATGCAACCTGCATCTGTGTGGTTTCCTGGAAGTCTGCGCTGTCCTGTCCTTGAATCCCTGTGACGATCTCCTCTGGGATGACGGCTGCCACAATCTCCTCCACCTGGTCCAGGGCCTCCTGCGGTGCTGGACTCCCACCTCCAGTCTGCAGTGCTGCCTTCCTGTTCCTTGCCATCTTTTCCTTGGTCTTGCACTTGCAGTCATGCCTGCATTTCTTGCCCTCAGTGCCTGTTCTCCTTACTTCTGTCACACTGTTTATCTTGTCGACAGTTTGTTGCCAAATTGCCTCCTTCCTCCCAATTGGCAATTTTGAGGTGACAAAATGTTGATGCTGGTGATCCGTAACTCTTTAACCAGTATTTCCTGCTCCCTCTTCTTCTTCCTCTCCTGGGTCTTGTCTGGGTCCTCCTGGCTGGTTCCTTGTCGATTAGAGTCTTCCTGGGGTCTCTCCTGGCTTCTGGGATCCATTTTGGGGCTCCTTAGCACATTTTGCTGTGGTTGCGCCGCTTTCTGATGCACTTGTTGGGAAAATGGCACCTATCTGGTTTGCAGTGTCGTAAACCGGATCAAAGTCATTTTCGCTGCGTTAACGTCGTTTTGCTTTATGATGTGGTGCAATGGTTAGAGTAAAACAAATGACCCTAACCCGTGGTTTGTGCCACAGAGTGTCAAAGTATCAATTTGATGCCTGGGTGGCGCAAAGAAATGGTGTTAGCCGTCGTTAAACCTTTTGACGCAGTTTTGCATCAAAAAGTATAAATATGCCCATAACTATTTCTCTGGTAGTGCTATGGCATATTGTGTAGACCTGTCCCCTGTGTGTGAGGGTGCTGTGTACGCCAACGGTGGTGTTATTGCAGCCATTGACCAAGTATATCCTTCGTATTCCCCCACCCCCCGTTTTTGGTTTGTCATCCTGTCCTTATGTGCATTACCATCATCTGGCGGAGGAGCCGAGGCCTTTGCGACGGAGGGAGCTGCATCCCACAGGACCCAGGAGGCAGAGTCCACCGACCGTGAGGGCACCTTTGGGACGGAGGGTGAGGGGAGCACCACGGCAGAGACTGGAGGGGACAGTTCTGACACAGATACCTCTTCCAATGGAAGCTCCCTTGTGGTGGCGGACACTTCTGTGACCACCCCAGCTACAGGTCCAATCGCCACCCCCGTACCAGCACAGCCCTCCCAGCAGCCCCTCATCGAGTTGCCCATGCCTGCTCACCCAGGAGGGTGGGCATCTTCTTCGCCCCAGGCAGCTCAGGCCCTGCCCCAGTTAGCCTTGCTGCCCTGAGTGCGGAGGCTATTGACCTCCTGAGATCCATCTCTGTAGGGCAGTTAACCATTGTGAATGCCATCCCGGGGCTGGCAGCCCAGATGCAAGAATCTAATGCATTCCTGGAGGGCATTCACACTGGATTGGCGGCCCAATAGAGATCGATTCAGGCTCTGGTCTCCTCCCTGATGGTAGCCATTGTCCCTGTTTCTACCGTCCCCCTCCACCTTCCACTGTCCAGTCCCATTCTCCTCAACCCCAACCCATCCCAAGCACAGGCAGACGAGCATGCACACAAGACAACACCCAAAAGTGTCACAGGCAAACACAAGCACCACACTTCTTCCCACAGGCACTCACATGAACACCATCCAGTTGCAGACACACCAACATCCACTATTTCCACTGTGTCCCCCTCCTCCTCTTCCTCCACCTCCCACCCAGTTCAGTTCCCGTCCACACTCATACCCGCATGCACTACATCTTCATCCACTACCAGCATCACCACACCAAGCAGAACACACACCTCACTGGCAGACACCATCACAACAGCCATGCACACGTCCCCTGTTTCCTCTCCCACTGTGTCTGTCCCTTCCCTAAAGTACACAAGCGCAAGCACTCAATCACCCAACAGCCATCCACCTCACAACAGCATACAGCCCATGCACCTGCACCCAAAAGCAGCAGACACCTCCAACAACCACTCCCTCATCCTCCACTCCCATTTCTTCTCCCTCTTCCCACCCCAATGTTCCTAAAAAACTGTTCCTATCCAACATTGACCTCTTCCCTACCCCCTCCCCCTGTCCAGCACGTATGGGCAGGGTAGAAGGAACCCAGCCGAGCACCTCAGCCACACAGTCCATGGGCCCAGTCGTCACCACACCCACTTGTGGTGGAAAGGGATCCAGGCCACATGTCCTGAAGGTGAAGGTGAAGGAGCCTGCACCAGGCAGCCTCAAGGGAAAGAAGCCTGCCCCAGCTGCCAGGAAGACCAAGGAGCCTGCACCAGCAGGCGAGAAGGGAAAGGAGCCTGCCCCAGCTGCCAGGAAGACCAAGAAGCCTGCACCAGCAAGCAGGAAGACCAATGGGCCTGGAGCAGAAACTGTGATGGAGACCCACCACCAACCATGGTTGTGCAGCCGTCCGAGGTTGCAGGGGATGGGCAGGAGCCTCCCCCCACCATCAGCACCACCACCACTGTGCAGCCGGCCGATGTTGCAGGGGATGGGCAGGACCCTCCCCCCACCAGCAGCACCACCAACACTGTGCAGACATCCGAGGTTGCAGGGGATGGGCAGGAGCCTCCCCCACCAGCAGCACCACCACCACTGTGCATCCGTCACTGCCAGCGGACGGTATGTAATCCTGCTCCATGGGCAGCTTTGCGGCCTACCCCCTCCAAAGCCAGTGGGTATGACACCCACCTGAGAGTCTGCAGCCTTGCACTCCCCAGGATCAAGCACAGGGCAAGTTGCCCCCTTCAGAACCAGTGGGTATGCCACCCACTTGAGAGCCTGTGGCCTTGTACTCCACAGGATCAAGCACAGGGCATGTTGCCCCCTCCTGAACCAGTGGGTATGACACCCACCTGAGAGACTGTGGCCTTGCACTCTCTGGGATCAAGCACAGGGCATGCTGCCCCCTCCAGAACCAGTGGGTAAGACACCCATATGCCCATCACTCCCCAGGATCAAGCACAGGCCACGGTCCCCCTCCAGAACCAGTGTGTAAGACATCCACTTGAGAGACTGTGGACTTGCACTCCCCTGGATCAAGCACAGGGCATGTTGCCCCCTCCAGAACCAGTGGGTATGACACCCACCTGAGAGACTGTGCCCTTGCACTCCCCGGGATCAAGCACAGGGCATGTTGCCCCCTCCAGAACCAGTGGGTAAGACACCCACATGCCCAACACTCCCCAGGATCAAGCATAGGCCACGTTGCCCCCTCCAGACCAAGTCTGTAAGACATCCACTTGAGAGACTGTGGACTTGCACTCCCCAGGATCAAGCACAGGGCATGTTGCCCCCTCCAGAACCAGTGGGTATGACACCCACCTGAAAGACTGTGGCCTTGCACTCCCCAGGATAAAGCACAGGGCACGTTGCCCCATCCGGAATCAGTGGGTAAGACACCCACATGCCCATCACTCTCCAGGATCAAGCACAGGGCACGTTGCCCCCTCCAGAACCAGTGGGTATGACACCCACCTGAAAGACTGTGGCCTTGCACTCCCCAGGATCCAGCACAGGGCACGATGTCCCCTCCAGAACCAGTGGGTAAGACACCTACATGCCCATCACTCCCCAGGATCAAGCACAGGGTACGTTGCCCCCTCCAGAACCAGTGGGTAAGACACCTACATGCCCATCACTCCCCAGGATCAAGCACAGGGTACGTTGCCCCCTCCAGAACCAGTGGGTAGGACACCTACATGCCCATCACTCCCCAGGATCAAGCACAGGGTACGTTGCCCCCTCCAGAACCAGTGGGTAAGACATCCACTTGAGAGACTGTGGACTTGCACTCCCCAGGATCAAGCACAGGGCATTTTACCCCCTCCAGAACCAGTGGTCTTGTAACATATCCTGGCTAAGGTGCCCCCCGTCCTCTGTGCCCCTGAGGTGCCTGCATATTTACCAACTGATGCCCATGCAGTGTTCCCTCCATGTTGAACCAGGTAACGTTTGGCCTTGGATTTTGGCCTGTGGCCATGTGGACTACGAACATTGTGGACTAGGCTGTGTCCCTTTTTCTGTACATATGTATATATCTCTTATCTTGCCTAACTTATTTTACATACTGTGTTGATCTCATTATATTCACTTTTGAAAAATCGTTTTGTCCTTGCATTATTCAGCCGAGTGACGGGGTAAAATTATTTTTATAATACATCTGGTTGTGTGTATGGTGTGTGTGTGTGGGGGGGGTGTGTTGTGAGTGTGTGTGCCACTCTCTTTTTCCTCCCCCTCCCTTGTGTGCCAGGCAGTTGTACTCACCGTCGTCGTCTTCGCCGGCGTTGGTGTTTGTGGGGGAGCAGAACGTAGAAGATCATGGGAAAGACATGCAGTTCAGGTTCCATGGCGGCATGGTTGTTCCCTGTGTCTCCAATGGTGAGTCCTTTCCCTTCTGAGCCCTGTTTCCGCCAGGCTTTTGATGTCATTGGTACCGCCCCGGAAAAGGTGGCGGATTGTGTAGTTGTAATATGGTGGGCGGAACTTTGACTTCCGCTTGGCAGTAGGCAGCTACCACCATGGTGGCTGTTGTTTCCACCCTGGCGGTCGGTGTGGTACATTGGCTGCCTTTCCTGTTGCCGGTATTACCACCACTTTATCACCGACTGCCAGAGTCGTAATGAGGGCCTATATGTGATACAAGGTTAGAGTTACTGATACTTTTGAGGTTGTACTTAATAATTATGCTAAACTTAGCAATGAGACTACACACGAAACAAGATTATTGGAGTTAAAGGCGCTACCAAGGTTGTACTCTGTACATTGACTAAACTCGTAACGATGCAATCCATGAAACAAAGTTACTTCTCTGCACAAGGTTGGAGTTACTGACACTTCCAAGGTTGTGCTTGAAACATGGATTGGAGTTAGAGACACTCCCAAGGTATGGTAGAAACAAGGTTACATTCGATATACAACTTGGAGATGTGGGCACTCACAAGATATGCTAAAAAAACACGGTTACACTTTGTACAAGGTTGGAGTCGGGTGCCCTCCCAATGCAGTTCTGAAGCCAAGACTTGGAGATAGGATCCAGTGCCAGGACGAGCAAGGATATAACAGACAGGCCTGCAAATACTACTAAGGATTAGTGAGCACTAACCTGGGGGCAAGTACTTAGCCTGAACTAGCACTTGAGCTGGAGTTCAAAGGAGGAAGGCGGGCCATGCATGAAGTTCGAGAAGAGGCGGAATCATAGCTCATGGAGGGAGACACTGGAGGTGTTGCATAAATGAAGATCTCAGATTCATGAGAGGAGATATGGAAGACTAGAACACTGGAAGGTTTCTGGATGACTTGTAAGATGCGTGCAGGTATGAGGTTGTGCAGGACTGAAGCAAGGAAGGTATGAGAGACTCAGGAGATGAGTGCAGGGACGAAGCTTGTGCTGGACAGGAACACAGAAAGATCAGAGCAACTCAAGAGGTGAATGGAGGAAAGCTGCTTGTGCAGCACTTGACAGGTGCTGGTGTGGGTCCGGAATACATGTATGAGGCCAAACCCTGATGCAAGTTCAGAAGAACTATTTATATAGAAGTCAAGAGTGACCAGAAGGGCACGTGTCTCATGTGGAGGCTTCCAAAAGAACCTGGGGAAAGTCATGTGTTACATACAAACAAATATGACTTAACAGGCAGCAGGTGCAAATGGTAATTGACAACAACTAGTACAACGGAACCCAAGATATGATGGTACAACCCAGTGGTTCACAGTGGAATTATGACTATCCTAAAAGGGCATGTGATATCTGCAGGTGCTAACTCTCCTAAACTTGCATAGCAAGGGAACTGAATTGCCAGTAGTTCTGACCTTAGGGGAGGAAGAATCATAGAGTACTTGAGACAGAAAGGCGCCACAGGGAAAGGGATGACATGAGGCTGATGAGTAATACCCACCACACATAGAGCACAAGACTGAGTCGTGACACCCAGTCACATCCTCTACCTGTACAGACACCTACACCACGTGTACAGCCACCCTCACTCACTGTACAGGCACCTGCCCCACCTGTACAGCCACCCTCACCCCCTGTACAGGCACCTGCCCCACCTGTACAGCCACCCTCACTCTCTGTACAGGCACCTGCACAACCTGTACAGGCACCTGCCACACCTGTATAGCCACTCCAGCCCCTCTACATGCACCTCCCCCACCTGTACAGCCACCCTCATCCCCTGTACAGGCTCACCCACCAGCTGTATGGGCAGATGTACCACACCCACCCACAGCCCAGCCAAGTACCAGACATCAGGGGTTAAAACTAATGCATTCTAGTTCTAGTGTCCGCATCACCACACAAAAATGCATTAGTCACGCAAAATTGCAGCTCCCCTGAGGCTTCAAGATGCAGCAATTATAACCAAACATGGCCTTCTCAATTCTCAGTTTCCTGTGCTGCCACCTGCCAGAAGCAGCGGGCCTCAACTTGTGGCGATGGCCACAGTGTGAATCTAAATCAAGTTTCAGAGTGGATTATATTTTGTTTATTTTAGTTTCAACACCCCAGGTGCAGCATAAATTCTTTAAAAAAAAATATCCAGAGCTAAGGTCAGGCCTCGCCAGGTCACGTGGATCCTGCAACTGCATCACTGACTGATCAGCAATTCCAAAAGTGCCAAACCCAGTGTAAAGTCTTGAAACGCCGCTGGAGAAAGAATTATGCAAAGGAGGACAATGCTATTTATCAAGCAGGGCTTAAGAACTATCATGGGCTGTGCAAATTGGCTCATGCAGCGTTCTACTCTAATTTAATCTTAAATTCCCATAACTGTCCTAAGACTGTCTTTAAGGTAGTGCAGGAACTGTCAGACCCCAAAAATCAGTCCCACACTTCCCTTAAGTCTCAGACTCAATGCGAAGAACTGGCTCATTTCTTCACTCACAAAGTCGACAACATATACGCTCAATTGGAGAAGGACTGCATTAGTGGAGCGCACATGACTAATTCGGCTGGAGATGCTGACAACTTCAATCCCACCATATAAGGTAATAATGGCACTCTGTCTAATTTGACCTGGCGCCCCTTAATAGGGTTGTGGTCCCCAATAGATATGGTGACCTTCATGTCCATTTTGTAAACCATTAAATCAGGATCCTTGTTGGACCCTCTTCCACTTAGTAACCATGGGTCATTGGACTCTAGCCTACTACTAACAATGTTAGACCTCTTGAACTCCTCTTTATGTGCAGGGTTTATTCCTCAGAAGTGGAAGCATTCAATGATTCTTCCACTGCTGAAAAAAGCTAATCTGAATTCGACTAACCTGTCAAGTGTTCTTCCCATTTCCCTTTTAACCATCTTCCCCAAAATTCTGGAAAAGCATGCTAATGCTCAGCTCACTGCGTTCACAGACTCAACATTTTTTGCATTCCTCTCGGTCAGGCTTCAGGGCTGAACACAGCACGAGTCCATCCTATTGGGCGTAACTGAACTCTTAAGGTTGCGCCTGGATGAAGGCAGAACAGCTGCGTTTATTTTACTAAATCTGAGTGCGACATTTCACACAGTGTCTCATCCTATCCTTTTGGACAGACTGGTGTCATTAGGGCTCAAAGGTTCAGCCTTGGTGTGGATTAGCTCTTTCTTACAAGATTGTTAATTCCAGTTTTTTCACCTGGCGTCAATCCCAGTTCACAAGCTTTCACTTCTGGAGTCCCCCAAGGCCCACCCTTAAGTCTCCGTCTGTTCAACTTGTACATCCGCCCTTTAGTAGACTTAGTGGAGAGCTGTGATTTGACCTTGTTTAGCTATGCAGATGACACGCAGATCATGTTTTCACTGTCATCAGCACAGTCATGCACCTTCTGATCCTAACCTGGTCTTCAGTCGGATTTCCTCATGGATGAATAAAAACTCACTCAAGCTCAATGAGGATATGACAGAGATCACAATTCTGGGCAATCACCCCTCGTTTTGGGGCCCTCAACAGTGGCTGATTTCTCTTGGGGCTCTACTGACTCCTTCTGTGAAAGTCAAAAATATGGGATTTTTGCTGGATGATACATTATCTTTGAAACCTCAAGTGTCTAAAGTGACCGCCATGTGTTTCGCTGTGCCTAAATTGCTCAGGAAGATCATTTGGATGATCCCTGCTTCAGCCCTAAGGACTGTGATCTCAGCCGTAGTGTTGTCTAGGCTGGATTATGGAAATGTGCTTTACTTGGGCATAGACAAGGCATCCATGCGTTGTCTGCAGTTGGTGCAGAATGCAACCACTCTACAAGTTGCCGAAATCTACCTCAGTTTCCCATCTTTTTCATGAGTTGCGCTGGCTTACAGTTCCCAAACACATTAAGTTTAAATCCTTGTGCTACATGTTTATGGCTAAAGCTGGTTCAGGATCCCACTAAAATCAAAAGCTGGTGATGCTCTACCAAGCCTCTCGTACTTTGAGGTCTTTAAATCGCACTCTGTTTACTGTGCCTAGATTCCACTTGTCCCTCATGAAAGGGAGCTTCTTCTCCTACCTTAATCTGACATTATGGAATTACCTTCCAGAGCACCTAATAGATTGTACGTCACTACGTGCTTTCCATAAGGGCTTAAAGACCTGGCTTTTCTAGGCTGATAAACCCATAACTTCTCTGTCTCTGCTGCCTTGCATCAGGAAGCCTCTAGGGGTAACTGTGCACATTACAAATCTGTTAAATAAATACATTAATTAAATAAAGAGACAGAGGCAGACATGAGAAAAAAAGAAGAGAAGCGGCAGTAAGGAACATCATGGGTGCACTGTTTATATTCAGCATGACAGGTTTTCCATAGTGAACTTGGATGCAAGTTGTTCTTATGTATACGCTATAATCCATACTAGATTACTGTTATAACTGGTCAACTTCATAGGCCATTAGATCAAACAAGACAGCAAAGTGGATGTGGGGTTATGGCCACAGCTGCTGACTTTTATACTGGGGAACCAGTTTCGAATCCTGGTGTTGGCTTACTAGCATCATGTGTTATCTGGCAAATCACTTAGGCCCTATGACATTGGCGGTAGGTGCCGTTTACCACCATGCTGAGTGCCGCCAACATACCGCGACCGAGGCGGTATACCACTACTTGTATTATGACCCACACATAGAAATCCGCCACTATACAGACACTCACACAAGTCCGCCAGCCCAAAGGTCAGTGATAAAATGGCGGCAGCAAAACCCACACCGTTATGCCAATAGAAATACATCCACAGCATTATGACCCACAAATTACTGCAGCAGGTATTCAACTGCGGTACATACCGCTGCGTTCAAAATACACACACACATGCAAAACAACACCACATTGGACAATTGGACAATTCAAACTTCATACACCTGACACACATACACACACCACACCCAGACACCCACAACACTATAAAACACACACCAATACTACCCACAACCCTTTACGACAAAAAAAAAAGTTGACAACTGAGAGAGAGACACGCCAGGAGCTCCCACTGAATCAGAGCCACAGAACACCATCACCCACACACCATCCACGCACCTCACAGCACACACCCTAAAACATCACCCCACACACCCTCACACACACTACGCCTATGGCACCACAAAGACACCCCAGGTTCTCAGAGGAGGAGATAAGGGTCATGGTGGATGAAATCATCTGGGTAGAGCCACACAGGTGCAGCAGACGACCATTGCTAGGAAGAAGGAGCTATGATTTAGAGTCGTGTACAGGGTCAACGCCATGGAACAGCACCCCAGAACAAGGGATGACATCAAGAAGAGGTGGAACGACCTACGGGAGAAGGTGCGTTCTGTGGTTGCAACTAACAACATGGGAGCAGCAAGTCTTGGCGATCATGCATCCTGAGGGCCTGGCAGGAGTAGAAGGAGGACTGGTCTCTGGTATGTCTAATCTTTACTACTCCCCCCCTACCTGCATGCCATCAGAAACTCCTACCCCTCACCCCTATCACTCCACCACCTCACATATACCCCACTATCACAACCCACCCATCCCAATACCAATCCCTATATGCAACACCAATGCATGGACCCCCATCACACACCTGCATGGACCCCCATCACTACAGCATGCACACTAGTGACAATCACTTAGCCAACCAAATCACATCTCACATAAGCCAAAGCTGCTTTGGTAATAACAACCATAGAGGGAAACATACCCATGCACAAGATGTCAGCCGCAGAAAAAATAACAATGCATTTACATCCCCACAGGACCCCCATACAACGTCACCATAGAGGAGGTGCCAGCAACATCCAGTCCCCCCAGAAGAGGTCCATAGTGATGACAGCAGCTCTGCAAGCCTGGATCAGGATGACCAACCTGGCCCATCAGAGACCTCTGGACAGTCGGTGACCCAGCCACATTCCCAAACCACCACAGAGCCTCCCCCCACAGCACCCACCTAGCGGACCCATACCTCTGTCTCCAGAACACGTCAATCAGCAGTGTGTCCACCACTACAGGGACCACAGGCAACCCCACTAACACAGGACGATCAGGGACCTGGTGTCAGTGGGCACACGGTTCAGGGGACAGAGGCACAGGACAACAGGGAAGCTGGGAGGACAGCTGTGCGACGGGGAGGACAGGCCAAGAGAACCGACTCACCCACATCCTGGGAGCATACCACCATTTCCAGGAGACTATGGGCCAGATACTGGCCAAGTTGCAGGAGACCCAGTGGCTGCAGGAGGAACAGTACCTGGGGATCAGGGAGGACCAGAGGGACATCCACATCACCCTGTTCACCATTACAGGGGTGCTGACAGACATGGCCAACACCATGAGGGAGGCAGTGGCACACCACCGGGCCGCTGACACTAGCCACACCGATGAACAGCCCTCCACCTCCGCCAACGCTAGTGGGCAGGAGGCCCGTCACAGGAACAACAGGCCACCAGCACCCCTCCCCCTGCAGAAGGAGAACCACCACGCAAAAGGTCCCTGCGATCCAGGCAGAAGCCAGAGAGCATTGCCAGAACCCCCGCCAGGAAATAAGACTCCCCTGAATGTAACCCTTGTGTCCCACTATGTCACCCTGTCCACCTTGAACTGCCATTGCCCCATTCCCTATGCCCCCTTGGACAATGCATCTGTGATACCAATAGACTGGACTGTATCCTGGACATTCCTCCATCATCAACCCAGCCCATTGCAATACCCCCTACACTTATTATCATAGAAATAAACACCCTTGGAACTAATACAAGTATGGAGTCTGTCAATTGATTGAAAAATGTATTAGTTTAACAAGCTGCAAACATTGCAATTCAAATATACAGTTATATATACATAGGTATGACCTGTAGTGGGCAGCAGTAAACACACCAGGAGCCAGAGTGGGGCACAGATATCTAAAAATAAAGATGCCAAAGGGTACAGTAACTGGCCATAGATTTTGGAAAATCAGGCTGCCATGTACAATGTCCAACACAAAACTGCAATGGAAGGTGAAGTTACAGTGTCTTACCTGTGTGTCACTGGAAGTGCTATTAAATTATAGTAGTTCTGTTGTCCATATCCTCTTCCTCTGCCTCCTTATCGTCACTGTCCACAGGTTCTAGCGTTGCCACACAACAATCTTCAGCCTCATCCTCCTGCAGAAAAGGCACCTGGCGTCTTAAGGCCAGGTTGTGCAACATGCAACGATGATCTGGCACACCTTCTTGGGTGACTAGCACAGGGATCCACCTATCAAATGGAGGCACCAGAATCTGGCCTTCAGGAGGCCAAAGGTGCGCTCAATGATCCTCTGTGTTTGCCCATGTGCCTCATTGAAACGTTCCTCTGCCATTGTCCTGGCATTCCTCACTGGGGTCAGTAGCCATGAGAGGTTGGGGTAACCAGAGTCATCTGTAAATATCGAGGGATACCTGTTAGCCAGACACTCACCCTTAGGGCCAACCCCACACCCATATACCAACATACACTGTATGGGGACCATGGGCTCACCTATTAGCCACACCCTGTGCCTCTGGAGTTGAGACACCACATATGGGATACTGCTATTACTCAAGATAAAGGCATCATGCACCGAACCAGGATACTTTGCATTGACATGGGAGATGTACTGGTCCGCCAGGTACAATATCTGCACATTCAGAGAGTGAACGCTCTTTTGATTTCTGAACACCTGCTCATTTCTCCGGGGAGGGACAAAGGCAATATGTGTACCATCAATAGCACCAGTGATGTTGGGGATATGTCCCATTTCATAGAAGTCAGCCTTCACTGTGGCCAAATCCTCCACCTGGGGGAATACGATGTAGCTGCGCATGTGTTTCTTCCGGGCAGACAACACTCTGGTCAGCACGTTTGAGAACATAGGCTGTGACATCCCTGATGCCATGGCCACTGTCGCTTGGAAGGAAACACTTACCAAGAAATGGAGCACTGACAGGACCTGCACTAGAGGGGGGATACCTGTGGGGTGGCGGATAGCTGAAATCATGTCTGCTCCAATTGGGCACACAACTCTTGGATTGTGGCCCTATCTAGTCTGTAGGTTAGGATAATGTGCCTGTCCTCCATTGTCGCCAGGTCCACCAGGAGTCTGTACACGGGGGTATGTCTCCATCTCCTATTCATCCTCAGCGCTTGAACTCTAGGGTGAAAAACTGTGAGCAGATGGTCATATTCAAACATATACTCAGATTAATATGCCTTGCATTTTTTTACAAAAACTTAATGTGAATGTGTAGGTCCGTTGATGTGCCTATGTCTGCTGTGACGCAGTTAGGTGCCATGGCCTGTGCACCCCTGAAATGGCGGCCGCCTGACCTGTGAGAAGGGACAGGTGGAAATGAGGTAATTCCGCTGACGCTGTGCGCCGTTGTGGGAGGCGGTCGACAACCGCCGTGCAACTCATGATTGGTTATCATTGGGTAATTCGAGGAGCTAATGGTGATGTACGCCGGCGGTGACGGTACGCACCGCAGCGGACGTGACCGCCATTTTCTATCCGTTCACTCACTTGCTACCTGACCTTCAACAGGGGAGGATCTACACTGCAAGTGCTGCTGTGACCTGTGTCTGGAAGCGACCATGGCTCGAGTGTCTGGGGAAAGGGCCTCTGCCTTCACTTCCGAGGAATTGGAGAGACTAGTTGAAGGGGTCCTACCCAGTACCCTTTACTTTATGGTCCTCCAGACAAACAGGTGAGTACACTGTGAGCACGATGCATGGAGCATGAATGTATGGAGTGCTGCGTGTGGAAGCCTTGTATGGGGGGGCTGAGGGGTCCTGGGCATAGTGCTGCATGTTCGGTGGGTAATGTCTTTGCGTAAGGGAATGGGAGGGAAACAGTGGTAGGACCTGCGCCGTTAGGCAAGGAAGACAGCGGAGGCCCAGCTTGGGCTGGCCTCCCAACGAGGAAGGGGTGCCCGTTGTACCCTGACCCCCCGATGTTCCGCATCCTGGCGGTGGCCTATCCGGAGTTGGATGGTCGCTTGAAGGCATCACAGCAGCCACAAGGGGGTGAGTACAGATTCAGAATCATGAATTTTTGCACGTTAAGGTGTTACCTGGGTGGGGGATGTGGGTCTGTGGGTGCTCTTAGGCCAGGGCGAATACGGCAGGGTACGTTCCATGATGGGCAAGCTCAGATGCACTCCAACCCCAATAATGCTAGTGGGCATCTACTACTGGGCAGAGTCCTGTGGGTTTCAGGTGTGCAGCTAATGGTGTTAGGCATTGTACCCCATGGCCTGGTGACTAGCATTGTAACTGGTAGTGCATAGGGCTGTTCCCTGTGAGTTGTGTACGCCAACGGTAGTGTTGTTGCTGGCATTGACCAAGTCTATCCTCTGCCTCTCCCCCCCTTTTTGTTTTGTCACCCCGTCCTTGTGTGCATTAGCATCATCTGGCAGAGGAGCAGAGGCACGGGTGACGGAGGCAGCTGCATCCCACATGGGCCTGGAGGCCGAATCCACCGATGGTGAGGGCACCAGGGGGACGGTAGGCGAGGGGAGCACAACGACGGAGACAGGAGGGGACAGTTCTGACAGTGACACCTCCTCTGATGGAAGCTCCCTGGCGGTGGCGGACACCTCTGTGCCCACCCCAACAACAGGTACAGCTGCCACCCCCGTACCAGCACTGCCCTCCCAGCAGCTTCTCAGCAAGTTTCACGTGCCCTTTTACCCAGGAGGGTGGGCATCTCTTTCGCCCCAGGCACCTCAGGACCTGCCCCAGTCAGCCCTGCTGCTCTCAGTGAGGAGGCTATTGACCACCTGAGATCCCTCTCTTTTGGGCAGTCAACCATACTGAATGCCATCCAGGGTCTAGCAGGGGAGTTGCAACAAACAAATGCATTCCTGGAAGGCATTCAATCTGGCATGGCGGCCCAACAGAGATCATTCCAGGCTCTGGCCTCAGCACTGATGGCAGCTGTTGTCCCTATCTCTAGCCTCCCCCCTCCAATGTCCTCTACCCAGTCCCATTCCCCTCAACCCCAGCCTATCCCAAGCACACCTTCAGACCTGCGTGCACCAAATCAACACACAGAAGTAACTCAGGCAAACACAAGCATCACACTTCATCCCACAGGCACTCACACAATCACCATCCACATGCAGACATACCAACATCCACTGCCTCCACTGTGTCCCCCTTCTCCTCCTCGTCCACCTCCCTCCCAGTTGTGTCTCCACTCACACCTGCATGCACTACATCCTCATCCACTGGCAGACACCACCCCCACATCTATGCACATGTCGGCTGTGTCCTCTCCCACTGTGTCTGTCACCCTCCTCCCAAAGTACACAAACGCAAGCACTCAGACACCCAACAGCCATCCACCTCACAACAGCATCCAGCCCAAGCACCTGCACACAAACACAGCAGACAGACACCTCCTACAACCACTCCCTCTTCCTCCACTCCCAAACCTTTGCCCTCTTCCAACCCCAGTGTCCCTAAGAGGCTTTTCCTCTCCACCCTTGACCTATTCCCTGCCCCTCCCCCCTCCTTCACTTCGGGCCAGGGTGGGCAGGACCCAGCCTAGCACCTCAGTCACCCAGTCCATGGCCACTGTAGTTTCTGCAGCTACTACAGGCGTGAGAGGCTCCAAGGAGGCACCCGTCAGCACAGCCAGTGCCTCAACCACCTGCCAAGGGCAAGAAAGGGCCACCAACTAGCAAGGGCAGGAAGGGGACACCAGCTTTCAAGGGGTAGGAGGCACCACCAGCCAGCAAGGGGAGGGAGGCACCATCAGCCAGCAAGGGGAAGGAGGGTACACCAGCCAGCAAGGGCAGGAAGGGAACTCCAGCTGGCAGAAGCAAGGAGGCACCACCATCTGCCAAGGGCACTAAGGGGACAACAGCTGCCAAGGCCAATGTAAAAGGAACAGACAACGCAGGCACGATGGATCTGGTGCCTGGGGCTGGGGCTGGAGCAGCATCTAGGCAAACAACACCAGCCATGGCACTTCAGACGTCCGAAGCTGCAGGGGAAGGGCTGGAGCCTCCCCCCACCACTGACAGCACCACCACCTGCACCGACGCCAGCACCGCCACCTGCACCGCCAGCAGCACCAGTGCCAGCAGCAGCAGCCCCAGTGGGCAGCCGTCCGAGGCTGAAAGGGGAAGGGCTGGAGCCTCCCCCACCACTGACAGCACCACCACCTGCACCGACGCCAGCACCGACACCTGCACTGCTAGCAGCACCATTGCCAGCTGCAGCAGCCCCAGTGGACAGCCATCCGAGGCTGCTGGGGAAGGGCTGGAGCCTCCACCCGCAACTGACAACACCGCCACCAGCCCCACAACTGCCATCCACTGAGCAGCCGCCACCGCCGGCAAGCAGTGTTTAGTCGTGACTACATGGGCTGTAGTGCGTCCTGGCCCCTGCAACACCTGTAGGTGTGACACCCAGGTGAGAGACTGTGAGCTTGCACCATCCAGGATCAGCACCCCAGGGTACAAGGCCCCATCCAGAACCAGTGGAAGAAGGCATCCACTGACCCCCTCCTTGCCAAGATGAAACACATTGGGCACAAGACCCCCTCCAGAACCAGTGGAAGAAGGCATCCACTGACCCCCTTCTTACCAGGATGAAGCACACTGGGCACAAGGCCCCCTCCGGAACCAGTGGAAGAAGGCATCAACTGACCCCCTCCTTGCCCGGATGAAGCACACTGGGCACCAGACCCCCTCCAGAACCAGTGGAAGAAGGTATCCACTCACCCCCTCCTTGCGAGGATGAAGTACACTGGGCACAAGACCCCTTCCAGAACCAGTGGAAGAAGGCATCCACTCACTCCCTCCTTGCCAGGATGAAGCACACTGGGCACAAGGCCCCCTCCAGAACCAGTGGAGAAGCCATCCACTTGAAAGAATGTGGCTTTGCACTCCCCAGGACCAAGCAGTGGGCAAACCACCCACTTGAGAGTCTATGGCCTTGCACTCTCCAGGACCAAGCAGTGGGCAAACCACCCACTTGAGAGACTGTGGCCTTGCACTCCCCAGGACCAAGCAGTGGGCAAACCACCCACTTGAGAGGCTGTGGCTTTGCACTCCCCAGGACCAAGCAGTGGACAAACCACCCACTTGAGAGACTATGGCCTTGCACTCCCCAGGACCAAGCAGTGGGCAAACCACTCACTAGAGAGACTGTGGCTTTGCACTCCCCAGGACATCGCAGAGGGCATCTAGCCACCTCCAGGAGCAGTGGTGTTGTACCATGTTCTGGCTGAGGTGTCCCCCCATTCCCTGTCTCCCAGAGGTGCCTGTGTGTTTTTGACTGATGCCCCTGCAGTGTTCTCTCCGTATTGAGGCAGGAGTCAAGTGTGGCCTCAGCCTAGGTCTTATGGCCCTGTGGACCATGTACATTTAGGAGTGGGCATTATCCCTCCATTTGTATGTATTTTACATACTGTTTAGTGCTTTAAGGACGTATTTATCTAAATTTGTAATATCACACTCACTTTAATCAATTCCGTTTGTCCTTGCGTTATTACTTAGGGTTACGGGGTGTATATGTGATGTTGTTGCATCTGTTTGTGTATATGGTGTTGAGGGTGGGGGTGTTGCGTGTTGCATGTGTCACTCTCTTCCCCCCTCCCTTGTGCGCTCGGTGCGGTACTCACCGTGGTCGCCTTCGCCGCCGTTCGTTTTCCTGGTGTGGGAGGGGGTAGACGAGCATTGGAAATATGTGCAGTTCGGGCTCCATGGCGTCGTGGTTCTTCCTTGAGTGTCGAGAGGTGAGTTGTTTCCCTTCTGTGTACTGTTTCTGCCGTGCTTTTGATGGCGTTGGTACCGCCCCGGAAAAGGTGGCGGATTGGTGTGTCATAATACAGTGGGTGGTACATTGTCTTCCACCTGGCTGTTGGCGGTTACCTCTGCGGTGTTTGTTGCTACCCCGGTGGCGGTCGGAGTGTTAAAGTGGCTGTATGTTTTGGCAATTTCCACCGTGGTCAAAATTAAATTTTTCTTACCGCCGGCCTGTTGGCGGTATTAACGCCGCTTTATCACTGACCGCCAGGGTTGTAATGAGGGCCTTAATCTCCCTATGTCTAAAAAGTATAATTACTTTGTGTAATGTAACGGTTGCTTATGTACCAGTGCTCCAATACCCTCAAGTCGAGCTAGTGGTAAATATAAAAGCATGTTTTTTGGTACAGCACGTCATATGTGAGAATGAACATAAAGAAGACTTGAGGAATTACACTATTTGCCTATTGTGTACTCTGTCTGCATTTCAGGTCTACTGCAACCATTTATGACCCTCTGTTGACCCTCAGATTTAATAAAAAGGAAACATTTAAACATAAATGGTTACAAATGACCACATTTGGTCAAGCACAGAAGCTGGAATGGCCCCCAACGTTTCCAGTTTTACACTGTACAATTCGACCACTAGATGGCTATCTCTTCCTGACATCACATGTCAAGGCTTTGTCTGTAATATTTGAAGGATGAGATTAGAGCATAGGTAACACTGCATGCTATTCAACCATCTTTGGTGGCTTGTGTGACCAGTTTTGCTGTGCTCATTTTGGGCACAATGCTACTGTGGATTTACAGGTGCTCAGCATTGTTCATTCTTTTGGCACCATGTTCAGACTTTCAGTTCTACTTTACCATTTTTCCTGTACAGGGTACTGCCACCCAGGCTTGTGCTATGTGTCCAGGCCTTCACCTGACTTCATGTACTTTACTTGATGCTGTACGCCAACATGGCCTCTCCAGGTGAGGCACTGGGGGTAGCAATACTGAGAAAGAACAGGTTGATCCCAGAGGTTATAAGGCAGCAAAAAGAGAAGTAAGCGAAATAAACCTGCCCCACAGTCTCCTAATTTGATACTTGAATCACACACAAAGATAGGGCAAGTTTCTGATTCATGACATTAGATCCAGAAAAAGTGATTTCCTAATTCTCTACTCCTCCCCCCTAGGTGGACATATGTTGTTTGTGGACAGAGAGGTCTCACCCATGTGATTGTGACATGCTTCTTCCTTGGCCAGTCCACCCCATCAGGTTAAGATGGTACTAACCTGACAGTGTCAACCTTAATCCAAAGAAACTTTTGTTGGGAAAGGGACCTCAGAATAAAGTATGTCCTGATGAATGTAGGGACCCAGCTCTTAATAGAATAAAGATGCACCTGTGCATATCCCGGATATCTCCTTTATTAGATGGATTGCACAGGATAGGATTAAAACTAGATTCTCCAATCTCAGGAGCAAGTAAGAGGGCTGTCGGGGACTTCTTAGGATTCACCACACCCCCACAGTTGAAGGCAACATTTTTCTGCCCATCCAAAAAGAATACCCACCTGGAGTTACAAAACATATTTTAATTTCCAGAAGCAGGGTCCTGGTCCTTCGTCAGGGCACGTTCATCTCACAAGTCCCTACCGTCAGTCAAACATGTAGAACAACATGCATAAAGGTAAGACTAATTCTTACCTAATCCTTTTAGGTCCACCCTGCAGTCGTCAGGGATAAATATCAGTCACTATGAGCCGGGATCTCACCTGTAGTCACGCACCTGCAGTTATCAGGGAAAAACCTCATCAGTTACTATGAGGGGATCTCACCTGTAGTCACACTCTTGCAGTCATCAGGGATAAACCTCATCAGTCACTGTGAGGAGAAATCTCACCTGCAGTCACACAATCGTCAAAGTGAAAATCCTGTGTCTTGCACCCAAGATGATAACACCATAGTGCTGCGGCATCCCCAATGTGACAGCACAATGGAGGTTTAACCATGACAACTGCAAGTGTATGACTACAGGTGAGATCCTCCATTATAGTGAGCGATGAGGTTTATCCCTGACAACTGCAGGTGTGTGACTACAGGTGAAATCCCCCTCATAGTGACTGATGAGGTTTATTCCTAATGAGGTTGACCTTGTTGGCTACCAAGTGAATTTGTTTTCCACCTGTTCAGTGACTGATGCGGACCCTGAAGGGATACTTGTTTCATTCGTCCTGGATTTGAGTAGGCATGTAGGGCATTCTTTGGCAAAGTGCTCTTAGCCTTCCCACAATCCAGACACTGATTGAGTTTCCTACACTTTCTTTCTCCTCCCCAAGAGAAAGAGAAGCGTAGGAGGGGTTGCTGTCCTTATTTGCACGGGTTCTGGTGTGCCAGGTTTGTTGTAGGACTCACTTCTACTACCTCTACTACTTCTGTCCCTTATGACAATAACTCAGACGATTTCCATTTCCCCCCTTTTCTTAATGAAAGTTGATGGTTCAATTTGACTACCAAATCTATGAACTCCGCACAGTTCTATGGTGGGTCCAGGATTTGAGCCAACTGAAACTTTAGCTCATCTTTGAACCCTCTAGAGAATAGTGACACTCTTATCTTCTACTCACTCGGCTTCTATAACTGTGAGGACTACCAATTCTCAGGAACAGTATCACCCATAGGCCCACCTTTTAGCAGCTCCGCCTCTGTGTATAAGCGTCCAGAGGAGCAGAGTAGCTAAAAGAGGGAAAGGAAATATAGGGTAGATACACCAGGGAGAGAGATCTGGTAAGAGAAAATGATAACTCAAGTAATCACTGGGTAGCATGTAATTTGCATATGTAGCTATTTCACAATGGTTAATACTCTCTGTATTCATATGTCTTAAATAAACAGTGCAATACAAATGCAATTCATAGTATCATTAAAAACAAAATGTTTAATTATTTACCCTGACATAAACTATTCTTACACAACTTCTTTCAACTATCTTCATTAATGACAAAAATGAAATAAAAGTTTGCCCATTAACTTCTGGACCGAGTTTGTTTGCTATGTTTCACAACTCAAACAACATGACATAAGGCAACAATGAGAATTATTATAAATCTCTCTCTCCTATGAAACAAAGAAAGAATGGAAAGTGTTCCCACAAGGAATGTTTTTTAAACATTCAAGTACAGTTAGAGTGAATCAGAATCATGTCCCCCTTGTAAAACAAGTTTCATGAAACTTTGATACTGCGAATATGGATACAGTGTTAATGTTGCCAAGGAACTCTTCACACAATTCGTATGTACAGTAAGCAATATGTTGGAATCCAAAAACGCGCATACAGGAGCACCTGATATCCCCTCAGATAACCGTTACGGGACTGAGCAGTGCCAAGCGAGCAATGTATACAAGCGGTAATGAACAGCCAAAACCAGTCATGATACACAAAACAAACGGAGCAGTTATGGAACCAGTAATGCTCGCAAAGGCCTGCCGTTAGCTCCCAACTATAGACTGGAACCACAGTCCCCGAACAAGAGCCCCACTTAGCTTTGTATCCAACGAGGAATTACAGGTGCAATGCCAACACTGCAGGACATGAGCCATGGAGCCATCAGGATTCAGAATAGAAAACACCACTCGCACTTCTTCACTCTTTAAATATCAGACCAATCAGTGGAAGTTCTCATATTCTGCTGAATGCAGAGTTTTGCAATCATGGCGTCCATACCTGAATAGAATGTGTTGCGGCAAAACCACCATGATTTTCCTTGTGGCTCATGCTGCTTCATAATCACTCCTTAATTAGTTCTGGAGAGAAATTGGCAGACAAGCAACCCACCATGACAATACCTAACATATTAAAAGTAGATACATAATGTAACAAAACCAAAGTTTCTTGCTTCAGACTCAATAGTTTGTTGTCCACCGCCTGAACGAAGGTGTGTTTTGTGAACAATCTTTTCATGGCCTGTTCAACCAGAGTGCTGTGTCGCCTCCTAAGTAGGAGCGTATAAAGGCTACTTTAGGAAATGTTCCGTGGCGGGATATAAAATATAGGTGACACTGATTGAGGAAAATACCAAATTTGTTATTATCCCCGTAGAAGCACTCACAGGACGCTAAGCGAATGGGCATTTTTGTAACAACTTGGATCTGCATTGGAGGGGTACACTCGAAACAGATGCAGGCTCCTTTTGGGGCCTGAAAGCTTGTTTTTTTTAACACAGGTTTTGTCTGGTGGTTTGGAAGTGATAATGCCCAGGAGTTCTTTGCAGCATTTAACTGGGACTGAATAGCCATCAACTCTTGCAGCAAAGCAGCCTTCTCCACTTGTATGTAGCCAAGCGTGGCTACAATATCTTGTACAGAAATGTTCTGGGAGACGTTCCGTGGCTCCATATCATCTGGATGAAGCAATGATTGTGGGCTTTGTCTTCTGTCGAATATCAACAATGCGGAGCTTACCTGGTAGCCCACAGTACTCAGGGGCATATTTATACTCTGACTATGCCGAATGTGCATCAAAACCTTTGACGCACATTCAGCGCAAACCTTGCCCCATATTTAAACTTTGACGCCCAAGCCCGCGGACGTCAAAATCCCACTGTGTGCATCATTTTTTGGATGCGGCAACCCGCCTTGCATTAATCATATGCAAGGAAGGCGTTCCCATCCAAAAAATGACTTAAACACCCGTGTGTCGTATTTATGCTTCCGGGCAAAAATGCTGCACGGCCGGGAGGCGGAGCCGGAAAATGGCGCACAGCCCGATTTGCGTAAAAAATGAACGCCTGTGTCAGGGCAGGCGTTAAAATGGGGCAAACACACCTGTATTTAATCAGAAAACACAGAAGCAAAAGCAGAGCAGCAAAAGGGAGACATGGAGGTGCTTCTCATCCAGCGTGCACGCAGAGCCCAGCAGCAACAACAGCAGCTACCACAACACCAGCAGGGACCCCAAAGGCAGCGCAGAAGGCAGGAGAGGATATTCCGCACCAGAACAACCCTTCATGGCCTCAGGGAAAATGACATCATACAGAGGTACAGGTTGAACTGGCAGGCCATTCAGCAGCTGCTGCGAAACATAAAGCCACAGTTGGTACCCACCTTGCTGACACCCCGCACCATCCCAACAGAAACCAAGCTGCTAGCTGTACTTCACATGCTGGCAAGTGGCTCTTTTCAAACAACTGGTGCCCTGGTTGCCCGAATATCACAGCCATCATTTTCTGCCTTTTTGCCCAAAGTACTGGATGCCATCATTGGACTCACACCCCACCACATCTGCTTCCGAAACACACTGCAGAAGCAGCAGGAGACAAAACAGGGGTTTTACCTCATTAGTGGCTTCCTACACGTCCTTGGTGCTATTGACTGCACACATGTACGCCTTGTGCCACCTGCTGCAATTGAACACCTCTACCGCAACAGGAAGCACACACATTCCATCAATGTGCAGGCCATTGTTGATCACCAAGGATTGATCACCAACATCGTGGCAAAATATCCTGGGAGTGTCCATGACTCATTCATCTTCCGTCACTGTACCATCAATCAGCACTTCCAGGATGGACG
The DNA here is from genome assembly GCF_031143425.1 of Pleurodeles waltl. NCBI lineage: Eukaryota > Metazoa > Chordata > Amphibia > Caudata > Salamandridae > Pleurodeles > Pleurodeles waltl. Next base: position 652,512,815 of record NC_090444.1, on the reverse strand, counting down.
GTATGGCAATGGACTACTTGTTGGTAAGTACAGAAACCTACTTATATACACACTGCAAAGCAACCCTCTAAGACACACAACAGATACACCACGACAGCAACATGTCGACAGGAACACACTGAGGTCGTGACATCGCTTGCCATGTTTCATAGGTCTCATTGAAGCTGTCACACATCTGAAATTAGTGTACAGTCTAATGTTAAGACGTCAATGATCACAACGTTTGGAGTGGTTTGCCTAATTGTCACCTTGCAAAACGTAAGCGTCTCACTGATGTTTAAATTAATCCATTGCATAAGTCTAAAGGTATGGGATGTCCAGGGTACATTGATGTGAATGTGTTAACAACACTGTCAAAATGAATCTGTGTATGGAACTATCATCTCACCCCCAGTGAAGACACAGGGACACCTGTATCACAAGTCACAAAGCTAGGGAGTGCACACTGTACTGCAAATCCCAAACCATACTGCTGACAACCGGTCAGCAGCCAAACACTTGTTCAGCCAAGGAAACAACACAATGCAGATGTTACATCCTACAAGCCTAAGAAGGAACACTATAATACAAAAGAGTCACAGACAACACAAGACAACTACTGCCATGCAAGGTGATTTCAGTGGGGCAAGCTACATCAACATGATCCCATTCATTTTCTTTTTCAGCTGATCAGGGGTATGGGATCCAGCCATGGATAATGACACCATTTGGCAACCCAAGCACTGCAGCAAAGCGTGCCTACAATGACGCACATAGGAGGACACGCAGCAAAGTCGAGAGAACCTTAGGCAGCCTCAAGTCGAGATTCAGGTGCCTCGACATCACTGGTGGTAGCCTCCTATATTCCCCTGAAATGGTCTGTAAGATCATTCTAATATGTGCCATCCTGCACAACATTTGCATAAGAAGGAACATTCCCCTCTTGGAACCAGAGCCACACATGCCTGAAGAGGAAGAAGAGGAGGATGGTGGCCTTCAACATGAGGGGGAACAACAAAACACGGCTGCTGGAGTGCGTAGGCGCCAACATATCGTGAACAATTTCTTTTAAAACTAATCACCATCACCACTGTATTAACTAATGTAAATAAACACCAATAATAATCACCATATCATGGTCTGGCTAATCATTTTTGCTCACCTTTATCTCTAACTATCAGAATAAGTGTGTAGCCTCATGGAGCATTGCTGATATACCGATCAGGACACAGAAAATCCCAGAGCAATTGTGATGCGTATCATACAACAGTCACATACACACACACTGTAAATGACATATATCCTGTACATTTCACCTTTGAAGGGCAATAGCAGAGGACCACACCTATTTCACACATACATGTTGGCAACATGGTTCATCGCAGCATATGGCACACAACTAAGACACCATCAGTCAATAATGGAAAAAAATGTCTCACACATGAGGCAGTGGATGTGCTTTTGCATTGGTAACAGGAATGAATGACCAGACCCTTGACAGCAGTAAGTCCAACTGCACCGATCTTTGCAAGGACTATCTGTGACTAGAGTTCCATATAAGCAGAACATAGACAGCACAAGTGCCACACCTATGACAAGCATTGCGCACATGACATTCCATGTACATGTCAGCCCAATTCCTAACTCCTGACACACCCATGCTCCTAGTCACAACCCACCTGTCTGAAGAGGTCCCTGGAATGGTAATATGTGTACCCCGATATTCCCTCCTCTACATACACAGACAAACAATACAAATCGTGTGTGCTACACCCTTTCCTATGTGATGCCATTGTCATAGTACATCTGACTTCATGGAGGTCAGGTCAATTAATACACTGGCTTGTAGTTTCTAAGCCCTGTTATCACCTGTAGATTGCTTCCCGTGTGAAAGGTACTGTTGGCCATTTGAACTCGGATCTCACCTACAGGACTTGTGATAAACTGATGCAGCACAGACCTGTGATCACCTCCATGCACACCACCCATTTGAACATGCACTGCCCCTCCAGATGCCTGGAACAGCATAGAAGCTTCCATTTTTTCAAATACACCGTTATGCATTGCTACTAATTAAACCATGTAACACAGCCCTTGGGTTTATATGTCACCTTCAAAAACACAGACATACACAATTTTCCATGTCAACTGTCTTGTTCTTCCTCTGACCAGTCTTAGTCAGACCACTGATTATGTACCTTATGAAATTGCTGGATCCAGATTGACCCTGCATCCTGTCAGCCTGACTGGCACCTGTCTGTGTGTTACCCTAAAGGTTCCTTGTGGCTACATATGTACCACACTTGCGTTAGCAAACCTCTCATTCCTCAGAGGGTATTTTGTCATGTGCTTCATCAATGTATACCCAAATACATTGTATACCATCATCTGCTTTTTAAATGTACCACATTAGCAAAATTGTCTTTGAATACCAAAATCATGGCCTATCCCTTGTCTGGGTCTCATGTATGCATGAACGACAAAGTTTGACAGTGTACCAGGGCCTTATGCAGGGATTGGGTATGGTATATCCAGCAGAACCAGCTACCTCTGATAATGTGCATGAAAAGTCCACACATATTAGTACCCTGACATTTCACATGCTGAATCACATTGCTCACAACATATTGATGGGCTGTGCGTGCTGAATAGATGCAAGATTAATCAACACAGAGGCTATGATGTTCCCAGATGCAGTGGGAACTTCACAGGCCAACCTGTGTACAAATGTTGTAATGACACCTGCCGGAACAAGACTCCGGAGACATTATCTCACTCAGCACACCAAGGTTGCCCTGTTGACAGTCTCATTACATGTCTTCAGTGACAGGGTGGGACCATCCCCATGTAGGTTCTCATGTCCTTATCCACTTTACTCAAATTGATCTCCGAAGGTTACTCGGTAGATACAGGAATAGCTGCCACTGACTCATGATGAGACCTGGACGTAACTGTGACAACATACACCCCTAAAAATATACAGGATCAACATTGGACCACACACATGAACAAGACACCTCTGTGCAATTGATCACTGGAAATATGTGGACACGTTGTGCCTCGTCTGCTGGTCCACCACTGCCACTGGAGAGTTGTGGCTCAGTCATATGACCACAACTGTGGGGGGACGTGCTGAAGCTGATGCCAGGGGCAGGGAGGAGCCCCCTTTTGAAATACTTTGTAGCGCACCCGCTTTGCGGGTCGCGCTAATTGCTTCAGCTGCTGACGGGCGAAGGGAAGGCCCTTTAAAAATGGAGGAGTGCTCCCGCCTCGCGGGACGCGCGAAGGCAGCGCCCGGGCCAAGCCCGGGCCAAGGGCGGGCCCGTCCTTCGCCCGGCAGCGCCTGGCAGAGGCTGGGCTGGGCCACCCCCCTGACATCTCTCTTGTGAACACTGGATTGGACTAATAAGCCTTTTAGACAGGTATTTCTTTATTATTTTAATTTGACTTGATTTTTGTAGTAGGGTTTTAATCACGCACCTTTTGATGGCCCTGCTATATAGTTTTTAGTATTGTGATAAATCGTTTTTTTAATCACTATTTTAAATCCGTACTGTCACAGTTATATAGAGATTGCTCATCCTACTTTGTCATATTTTTTTTTTTTATCAGTAAGGAGTGCTCCTAGAGCATTATTATTTAACTGATTTTTAGTACTAAACAATTAGTAAGAATGGGTAAAAGGAAGCAAGCTAGCACAAAAGACGCCACCTTTCAGAAAGATCATTCATCAATACTAAAATTCATCTTAGGAGCCATGGGGGCAATTGACAAATAGATTACTAACGTTGAGGAAAAGATTTTAATTCAGAATGGCCCGTCGGGTCCTCCTCACCTCCCCCGCCAGAAAGAACCTCTCCAACACCGACTAGTCCTTCGGCAACTGGCACCCAAATTAGAGGCAGAAATGGTTGCGTCCAAGATACAATTGACTTTATTTCAGATGATGATGATCACTCACCCTCTCCTAAACGTTCAAGGAAACCTAAATTAGCTAGAAAGGAGAAAGCTTCCAGTCAAGAGCCACCTGATAAGACTAGATGTGCCAAGCCTGGAGCTCTTCTCAAGGAATCTACGCAATATGTACAAACTGTCCATGTGAATAGCAAACCTGGCCAGAGGAAAAAACAACCCATAGCGAAAGCGAAAGTCAATCCCCCAGAGTCCTCTAATGCTTTGGAACATTTAGTTAGGTCACTCTTTGACCAAATGACAAATCGTTTAACACACCTGGAGGAAAAAGTGGAGACAATGTTTAACTTAATGAAGGCACAGTTTTCAAGCTTATCACCTGCTACCACTCAATATATCAATGATCCAGATCCAAACGGCAACCCTTTAATAGAGTACCAACAGCTATTACCTATGCCTCAGACCACCCAAAGATATGTAGATCCTCGCATCCCACTAGCTAGTACCGGAAGCCCCGAATACCAAAAAGTAAAGACAATTAGAGGGGAAACATCGAATAGACTGAAATTTCTTCAGGATTCCTCGTCAACATCAAGAGATATTTTAGATCTTCCTCCTGCGGCAATTCCCTATGTGGTAGTCCTCGCAAACGTCCCTACACTTTCCGGGGACCACAGGGAATCATGGACAGCATTGAGGAATAAATCCTTGAATTGGATTGGAACTCGTATGAATACTGGTATGACAGAATGTGAGAAGGTAGCCTCTTTCTAGCCTTGTTACCCTCACTTTTGGCCTGTTTGTGAGTGTATGTCAGGGTGTTTGTCACTGTTTTCACTGTCTCACTGGGATCCTGATAGCCAGGCCTCAGTGCTCATAGTGAAAACACTATGTTTTCAGTATGTTTGTTATGTGTCACTGGGATCCTGCTGGTCAGGACCCCAGTGCTCATAAGTTTGTGGCCTATATGTATGTGTCACTGGGACCCTGTCACACAGGGCCCCAGTGCTCATAGGTGTGCATGTATATGTTCCCTGTGTGGTGCCTAACTGTCTCACTGAGGCTCTGCTAACCAGAACCTCAGTGGTTATGCTCTCTCATTACTTCCAAATTGTCACTGACAGGCTAGTGACCATTTTTACCAATTTACATTGGCTTACTGGAACACCCTTATAATTCCCTAGTATATGGTACTAAGGTACCCAGGGTATTGGGGTTCCAGGAGATCCCTATGGGCTGCAGCATTTCTTTTGCCACCCATAGGGAGCTCTGACAATTCTTACACAGGCCTGCCACTGCAGCCTGAGTGAAATAACGTCCACGTTATTTCACAGCCATTTTACACTCCACTTAAGTAACTTATAAGTCACCTATATGTCTAACCTTTACCTGGTAAAGGTTAGGTGCAAAGTTACTTAGTGTGAGGGCACCCTGGCACTAGCCAAGGTGCCCCCACATTGTTCAGAGCCAATTCACTGAACTTTGTGAGTGCGGGGACACCATTACACGCGTGCACTACATATAGGTCACTACCTATATGTAGCTTCACCATGGTAACTCCGAATATGGCCATGTAACATGTCTATGATCATGGAATTGCCCCCTCTATGCCATCCTGGCATTGTTGGTACAATTCCATGATCCCAGTGGTCTGTAGCACAGACCCTGGTACTGCCAAACTGCCCTTCCTGGGGTTTCACTGCAGCTGCTGCTGCTGCCAACCCCTCAGACAGGCAGCTGCCCTCCTGGGGTCCAGCCAGGCCTGGCCCAGGATGGCAGAACAAAGAACTTCCTCTGAGAGAGGGTGTGACACCCTCTCCCTTTGGAAAATGGTGTGAAGGCAGGGGAGGAGTAGCCTCCCCCAGCCTCTGGAAATGCTTTGTTGGGCACAGATGTGCCCAATTCTGCATAAGCCAGTCTACACCGGTTCAGGGACCCCTTAGCCCCTGCTCTGGCGCGAAACTGGACAAAGGAAAGGGGAGTGACCACTCCCCTGACCTGCACCTCCCCTGGGAGGTGTCCAGAGCTCCTCCAGTGTGCTCCAGACCTCTGCCATCTTGGAAACAGAGGTGCTGCTGGCACACTGGACTGCTCTGAGTGGCCAGTGCCACCAGGTGACGTCAGAGACTCCTGCTGATAGGCTCCTTCAGGTGTTAGTAGCCTATCCTCTCTCCTAGGTAGCCAAACCCTCTTTTCTGGCTATTTAGGGTCTCTGTCTCTGGGGAAACTTTAGATAACGAATGCATGAGCTCAGCCGAGTTCCTCTGCATCTCCCTCTTCACCTTCTGATAAGGAATCGACCGCTGACCGCGCTGGAAGCCTGCAAACCTGCAACATAGTAGCAAAGACGACTACTGCAACTCTGTAACGCTGATCCTGCCGCCTTCTCGACTGTTTTCCTGCTTGTGCATGCTGTGGGGGTAGTCTGCCTCCTCTCTGCACCAGAAGCTCCGAAGAAATCTCCCGTGGGTCGACGGAATCTTCCCCCTGCTACCGCAGGCACCAAAAAGCTGCATTACCGGTCCCTTGGGTCTCCTCTCAGCATGACGAGCGAGGTCCCTCGAATCCAGCAACACCGTCCAAGTGACCCCCACAGTCCAGTGACTCTTCAGCCCAAGTTTGGTGGAGGTAAGTCCTTGCCTCACCTCGCTGGGCTGCATTGCTGGGAACCGCCACTTTGCAAGCTACTCCGGCCCCTGTGCACTTCCGGTGGAAATCCTTCGTGCACAGCCAACCCTGGGTCCACGGCACTCTAACCTGCATTGCACGACTTTCTAAGTTGGTCTCCGGCGACGTGGGACTCCTTTGTGCAACTTCGGCGAGCACCATTTCACGCATCCTCATAGTGCCTGTTTCTGGCACTTTTCCGGGAGCTACTTGCTTCAGTGAGGGCTCTTTGTCTTGCTCGACGTCCCCTCTCTCTGCAGGTTCAATTTGCGACCTCCTGGTCCCTCCTGGGCCCCAGCAGCGTCCAAAAACGCCAAACGCACGATTTGCGTGTAGCAAGGCTTGTTGGCGTCCATCCGGCGGGAAAACACTTCTGCACGACTCTCCAAGGCGTGGGGGATCCATCCTCCAAAGGGGAAGTCTCTAGCCCTTGTCGTTTTTGCAGTATTCACAGTTCTTCAGCCTAGTAAGAGCTTCTTTGCACCAACCGCTGGCATTTCTTGGGCATCTGCCCATCTCCGAGTTGCTTGTGACTTTTGGACTTGGTCCCCTTGTTCCACAGGTACCCTCAGTCAGGAATCCATCGTTGTTGCATTGCTGATTTGTGTTTTCCTTGCATTTTCCCTCTAACACGACTATTTTGTCCTTAGGGGAACTTTGGTGCACTTTGCACTCACTTTTCAGGGTCTTGGGGAGGGTTATTTTTCTAACTCTCACTATTTTCTAATAGTCCCAGCGACCCTCTACAAGGTCACATAGGTTTGGGGTCCATTCGTGGTTCACATTCCACTTTTGGAGTATATGGTTTGTGTTGCCCCTATCCCTATGTTTCCCCATTGCATCCTATTGTAACTATACATTGTTTGCACTGTTTTCTAAGACTATACTGCATATTTTTGCTATTGTGTATATATATCTTGTGTATATTTCCTATCCTCTCACTGAGGGTACACTCTAAGATACTTTGGCATATTGTCATAAAAATAAAGTACCTTTATTTTTAGTATAACTGTGTATTGTGTTTTCTTATGATATTGTGCATATGACACTAAGTGGTACTGTAGTAGCTTCACACGTCTCCTAGTTCAGCCTGAGCTGCTCTGCTAAGCTACCATTATCTATCAGCCTAAGCTGCTAGACACCCTATACACTAATAAGGGATAACTGGGCCTGGTGCAAGGTGCAAGTACCCCTTGGTACTCACTACAAGCCAGTCCAGCCTCCTACATTGGTGGCAGCGGTGGGATAAGTGCTTGAGACTACTTACCACTCTTGTCATTGTACTTTTCATAAGAGAAAAATATACAAAACAAGGTCAGCGTATATACACATAGCCAAAAAGTTTTGCATTTCCTCTTTTCACTCTTTTCTAAGTGCTGAAAAGTACTCCTAAACTTTCAAAAAGTTCTTAAAAGTTTAAAAAGTTTTTTTTCTGTCTTTCCAAAAAGTTCTGAAAAGTTTTTTCTCTTTTTCTATCACTTTAACTCTCTCTAAAAAATGTCTGGCACAGGCAAAAATGTTGAACTGTCCAAACTTGCATATGATCACCTTAGCTGCAAAGGAGCAAGGAGTCTCTGCATAGAGAGAGGTTTGAGTGTAGGGAAGAATCCTTCCTTAGAACTGTTAATTAATATGCTTAGAGTACAGGATAAGGCCATAAGTGCCAAATCTGGTGAAAAAGTAGCTAATGGTTCTCAATCTGATCCAGGGACTCCCCCAGGAAAAGGTTCAGGAAAGAAACTTCTCAGCCTGCCCATTACTAGACAGTCTAGCATAGTTGGTACAGAGGTTGAATCACACCATACTGATGGTGTGCTCTCACATTATACTGGTAGCCAAGCTGTTAGGGTGCCTTCTGTAAGGGACAGGTCTCCTTCTGTTCATTCCCATCATACCTCTGTATCTAGAAATGTCCCTCCCACCCACCCTGATGACAGATTGTTAGAAAGGGAGCTCAATAGATTGAGAGTGGAACAAACCAGACTGAAGCTCAAGAAGCAACAGCTGGATTTGGATAGACAGTCTTTAGAATTAGAGAAGGAAAGACAGAAGTTGGGTTTAGATACCCATGGTGGCAGCAGCAGTATTCCCCATAGTCATCCTGCAAAAGAGCATGATTCCAGGAATCTGCACAAGATAGTTCCCCCTTATAAGGAGGGGGATGACATTAACAAGTGGTTTGCTGCACTTGAGAGGGCCTGTGTTGTACAGGATGTCCCTCAAAGGCAGTGGGCTGCTATCCTATGGCTATCATTTAGTGGAAAGGGTAGGGATAGACTCCTTACTGTGAAAGAAAGTGATGCCAATAATTTTACAGTTCTTAAGAATGCACTCCTGGATGGTTATGGCTTAACCACTGAACAGTACAGGATAAAGTTCAGAGAGACCAAAAAGGAGTCTTCACAAGACTGGGTTGATTTCATTGACCATTCAGTGAAGGCCTTGGAGGGGTGGTTACATGGCAGTAAAGTTACTGATTATGAAAGCCTGTATAACACAATCCTGAGAGAGCATATACTTAATAATTGTGTGTCTGATTTGTTGCACCAGTACCTGGTAGACTCTGATCTGACCTCTCCCCAAGAATTGGGAAAGAAGGCAGACAAATGGGTCAGAACAAGGGTGAACAGAAAAGTTCATACAGGGGGTGACAAAGATGGCAATAAGAAGAAAGATGGTGAAAAATCTCAAGATAAGCATGGGGATAAGGGTAAAACCAAAGATCCCACTTCAAATCTTAAACACTCTTCAGAGGGTGGGGATAAAACAAATTCTTCCTCTTCTTCCCAACCTGCACACATTAAAAAGCCTTGGTGCTTTGTGTGTAAAAATAGAGGCCATAGGCCAGGGGATAAGTCCTGTCCAGGTAAACCCCCTGAGCCTACCACCACTAATACATCAAGCTCTAGTGCCCCTAGCAGTAGTGGTACTAGTGGTGGGACTGCTGGCAACAGTCAAGCAAAGGGTGTAGTTGGGTTCACTTATGGGTCCATAGTGGAAACTGATGTAATCAGTCCCAAGACAGTTTCTGTCACACCTAGTGGCATTGGCCTTGCCACACTGGCTGCTTGTCCCCTTACAATGGATAAGTACAGGCAGACAGTTTCAATAAATGGTGTTGAGGCCTTGGCCTACAGGGACACAGGTGCCAGTTTCACTTTGGTGACTGAAAACCTAGTGCCTCCTGAACAACACATCATTGGACAACAGTATAAGATTATTGATGTCCATAACTCCACTAAGTTTCTTCCCTTAGCTATAATTCAGTTTAGTTGGGGTGGAGTTACTGGCCCTAAGCAGGTGGTGGTATCACCTAGCTTACCTCTAGACTGTCTCTTAGGTAATGACCTAGAGGCCTCAGGTTGGGCTGATGTAGAGTTTTATGCCCATGCAGCCATGCTGGGCATCCCTGAGGAATTGTTCCCTCTCATTTCAAGTGAAATGAAAAAGCAAAGGAGAGAAGGCCTGAAAACTCAGGATCCCTCTCCATCAACAGGTAAAAAGGGTATCACAGTATCCCCTAACCACCCTACCATTCAGGATACTATTCCTGTGGTGGGAGAAACCTCTCCTGGGGTGGCACCTGTTCCAAGGGAATCATCAGCTGGCAAAGCTGGACTCCCTGAGGTGGAAGTACCTCTCTGTGGGATAACTAACATTGGTGAGAAAAACAGCACCATTTTAGTTAACATGGAGCATCCCTCCAACCCTCCCAGAGAAACTTTAGTGCAGAAACCCTGCACTACCTCACAACACTTAGGACAGCATCCCTGCCCTAGTGTGGAGCTCATAGGACAGCATCCCTGCCCTGCTCCAACTCAAGAGAAACAGCATCCCTGTTCTCTCTTCCAGCCAAATGGACAAAGTTTTTGCCCAGCTATGGCTTTTCTGAGACAGCATCCCTGTCTGGCATTTCCATCACTACAAATAGGTTCAGTGGACAATTCCCACTGCTCTAAACTAAAACTTACTGATAGAAACTCTGAAAATACATCTTCACATTGTTGCTTAGCTAAAAAACTTCAAACAGGGTGGTTTACATCCCCACAGGGAAGTAACCATATAGTGGATGATAAAGGGAGTAACCAGTCTATTGCAGAGCTACTCTCTACTTATCACCACTTAGACAATAAAGTCTCAACTGGTCAAGGTTAGCCTTATTGTCCTTCGTTTGGGGGGGGGGGGTTGTGTGAGAAGGTAGCCTCTTTCTAGCCTTGTTACCCCCACTTTTGGCCTGTTTGTGAGTGTATGTCAGGGTGTTTGTCACTGTTTTCACTGTCTCACTGGGATCCTGATAGCCAGGCCTCAGTGCTCATAGTGAAAACACTATGTTTTCAGTATGTTTGTTATGTGTCACTGGGATCCTGCTGGTCAGGACCCCAGTGCTCATAAGTTTGTGGCCTATATGTATGTGTCACTGGGACCCTGTCACACAGGGCCCCAGTGCTCATAGGTGTGCATGTATATGTTCCCTGTGTGGTGCCTAACTGTCTCACTGAGGCTCTGCTAACCAGAACCTCAGTGGTTATGCTCTCTCATTACTTCCAAATTGTCACTGACAGGCTAGTGACCATTTTTACCAATTTACATTGGCTTACTGGAACACCCTTATAATTCCCTAGTATATGGTACTAAGGTACCCAGGGTATTGGGGTTCCAGGAGATCCCTATGGGCTGCAGCATTTCTTTTGCCACCCATAGGGAGCTCTGACAATTCTTACACAGGCCTGCCACTGCAGCCTGAGTGAAATAACGTCCACGTTATTTCACAGCCATTTTACACTCCACTTAAGTAACTTATAAGTCACCTATATGTCTAACCTTTACCTGGTAAAGGTTAGGTGCAAAGTTACTTAGTGTGAGGGCACCCTGGCACTAGCCAAGGTGCCCCCACATTGTTCAGAGCCAATTCACTGAACTTTGTGAGTGCGGGGACACCATTACACGCGTGCACTACATATAGGTCACTACCTATATGTAGCTTCACCATGGTAACTCCGAATATGGCCATGTAACATGTCTATGATCATGGAATTGCCCCCTCTATGCCATCCTGGCATTGTTGGTACAATTCCATGATCCCAGTGGTCTGTAGCACAGACCCTGGTACTGCCAAACTGCCCTTCCTGGGGTTTCACTGCAGCTGCTGCTGCTGCCAACCCCTCAGACAGGCAGCTGCCCTCCTGGGGTCCAGCCAGGCCTGGCCCAGGATGGCAGAACAAAGAACTTCCTCTGAGAGAGGGTGTGACACCCTCTCCCTTTGGAAAATGGTGTGAAGGCAGGGGAGGAGTAGCCTCCCCCAGCCTCTGGAAATGCTTTGTTGGGCACAGATGTGCCCAATTCTGCATAAGCCAGTCTACACCGGTTCAGGGACCCCTTAGCCCCTGCTCTGGCACGAAACTGGACAAAGGAAAGGGGAGTGACTACTCCCCTGACCTGCACCTCCCCTGGGAGGTGTCCAGAGCTCCTCCAGTGTGCTCCAGACCTCTGCCATCTTGGAAACAGAGGTGCTGCTGGCACACTGGACTGCTCTGAGTGGCCAGTGCCACCAGGTGACGTCAGAGACTCCTGCTGATAGGCTCCTTCAGGTGTTAGTAGCCTATCCTCTCTCCTAGGTAGCCAAACCCTCTTTTCTGGCTATTTAGGGTCTCTGTCTCTGGGGAAACTTTAGATAACGAATGCATGAGCTCAGCCGAGTTCCTCTGCATCTCCCTCTTCACCTTCTGATAAGGAATCGACCGCTGACCGTGCTGGAAGCCTGCAAACCTGCAACATAGTAGCAAAGACGACTACTGCAACTCTGTAACGCTGATCCTGCCGTCTTCTCGACTGTTTTCCTGCTTGTGCATGCTGTGGGGGTAGTCTGCCTCCTCTCTGCACCAGAAGCTCCGAAGAAATCTCCCGTGGGTCGACAGAATCTTCCCCCTGCTACCGCAGGCACCAAAAAGCTCCATTACCGGTCCCTTGGGTCTCCTCTCAGCACGACGAGCGAGGTCCCTCGAATCCAGCGACACCGTCCAAGTGACCCCCACAGTCCAGTGACTCTTCAGCCCAAGTTTGGTGGAGGTAAGTCCTTGCCTCACCTCGCTGGTCTGCATTGCTGGGAACCGCCACTTTGCAAGCTACTCCGGCCCCTGTGCACTTCCAGCGGAAATCCTTCGTGCACAGCCAAGCCTGGGTCCTCGGCACTCTAACCTGCATTGCACGACTTTCTAAGTTGGTCTCCGGCGACGTGGGACTCCTTTGTGCAACTTCGGCGAGCACCGTTTCACACATCCTTGTAGTGCCTGTTTCTGGCACTTCTCCGGGTGCTACCTGCTTCAGTGAGGGCTCTTTGTCTTGCTCGACGTCCCCTCTCTCTGCAGGTCCAATTTGCGACCTCATGGTCCCTCCTGGGCCCCAGCAGCGTCCAAAAACGCCAAATGCACGATTTGCGTGTAGCAAGGCTTGTTGGCATCCATCCGGCGGGAAAACACTTATGCACGACTTTCCAAGGCGTGGGGGATCCATCCTCCAAAGGGGAAGTCTCTAGCCCTTGTCGTTCTTGCAGTATTCACAGTTCTTCAGCCTAGTAAGAGCTTCTTTGCACCAACCGCTGGCATTTCTTGGGCATCTGCCCATCTCCGAGTTGCTTGTGACTTTTGGACTTGGTCCCCTTGTTCCACAGGTACCCTCAGTCAGGAATCCATCGCTGTTGCATTGCTGATTTGTGTTTTCCTTGCATTTTCCCTCTAACACGACTATTTTGTCCTTAGGGGAACTTTGGTGCACTTTGCACTCACTTTTCAGGGTCTTGGGGAGGGTTATTTTTCTAACTCTCACTATTTTCTAATAGTCCCAGCGACCCTCTACAAGGTCACATAGGTTTGGGGTCCATTCGTGGTTCACATTCCACTTTTGGAGTATATGGTTTGTGTTGCCCCTATCCCTATGTTTCCCCATTGCATCCTATTGTAACTATACATTGTTTGCACTGTTTTCTAAGACTATACTGCATATTTTTGCTATTGTGTATATATATCTTGTGTATATTTCCTATCCTCTCACTGAGGGTACACTCTAAGATAATTTGGCATATTGTCATAAAAATAAAGTACCTTTATTTTTAGTATAACTGTGTATTGTGTTTTCTTATGATATTGTGCATATGACACTAAGTGGTACTGTAGTAGCTTCACACGTCTCCTAGTTCAGCCTGAGCTGCTCTGCTAAGCTACCATTATCTATCAGCCTAAGCTGCTAGACACCCTATACACTAATAAGGGATAACTGGGCCTGGTGCAAGGTGCAAGTACCCCTTGGTACTCACTACAAGCCAGTCCAGCCTCCTACACAGAAGTACTCGTTGAGGATATTAAGATGGTTAGAAGGGTAAAATGGGTGGGCAAGAACCAAAAAACATCTAGAGGCGACTGTGTGGTACTCTCGTTTAAAACCCCGAAATTGGTTGAAAATATCTTGAGACATTTAAGCTCACGGCAGATCACGGACCAAGGCATCGTACTGCTACCTCTGTTTTTTTTTTTATGTCTATAATCCCAGCCATGACCACTCTGGTCCCAATCCTGAGAAACAAATAAGCAGGTCCGAGAGTTACCACCCGATTTCTACCAAGAATAGATTTCACGCTCTCTCCTCGGAAGGAGTTGATTGACTGCCATTTGATCAGGAAGTGGGTGGGTCTATGACTACTATGCTAACCTCAGTCCATGATTTACTGAAGGGTGGCGATGGTCTGGTGGAGAGTATTGGAGATGAATGGATAGATATGGAACCTTCACCGAGACAAAGTGCTGATGATGTAGTGCCAATAAGCGTTCCGCCTGCCCAATTAAAAGATAAACCAACAAAACAGCTTCCTGTGAGGCAAGGCACAAATAGTCGGGGAGAGGTTTTTTCTCTTTTATTTTGGAACGTGGCAGGTCTGCGTTCCAAAATCAAGAACAAGGTTTGGTTAGAATACATCCGATCATTTTCGTGGGTAAGCTTACAAGAGACTTGGTCTGTGGACCCTATCCACATAAATGGCTTAAGGACACTTCATATCCCCGCTGTTCCTTGCCCACGGGGTAGGGCAAAAGGTGGTCTGTGTACTTTTATTTCCAACAAATTTAATCTAACTAAGGACATTACCTTAATCTCCAATACATTTTATCAATTGATCACATGTGAACTAAAAAATATTGCACAATTGGCGATTATTAATTTTTATAATAATGCTCCTCAACAAAGATTTTTATCTGTACTCAAGTTGCTGCAGGAAGACCTGGATCGAGTATGTAATTTATCGCACAAAGAGACTTTTATTGTGGGGGGGTGACTTTAACACACATCTGTGCCCTCAAATTGCTGAGAAATCTTGTCTCCTCGGCACAGGTGGAGATGATGATCTATTCCATTTTGCACATAATTATTACGGCAACCTGTTGAATGAAGCACTGTCTAATTTTGATCTCCTCTTGTGTAACAGTTTAAATCATAGTAAATCACAGTTAAAACCCACCAGGCTAACACAATAATTGACTTTATATTATTATCTAATAATTTTATTTCTTATGTACTGGAGTATAAAATTCAAGATCTTATGTTTAGTGACCATTACCCTCAAAGTCTAAGTCTAGGATTCCCTCAAGCCATAACTAAATACAAGGAACCGACAGAGAAGGTAGAGAATATTAAATTGGGAGCAAGAAATGGTTATACTATTCGGTGGTCACAGATTGAACCCGTGCGTTTTATGGAACAACTAATGAGTACATTTTCCAGTGAGTTCGAAACCTGTCCTTTAGATAACATCAGCCCGCAGGCTTGTATTAAAGCTCTTATTGTGAGAAAATGTACATAAACTTAATCATACACCATAGCTGCTAGGCATCTGTTTATCTTTATTATGTTGCCATGTGCTCGACAAACCTCCTGAACTTTGATGATTGACCTTGTGTTCACTGCCTTGGGCTGCAATCTGCTTATCGCTGTAATTTACTTGTTCTAACCGTAGTTCCGAGAATGTTTGTGCTTAATCAGTAACTGCCAGAACAGGTTCGTACAGGTCATTGCCACCTCCTGCCAGCTGCATCTGTACCTTCTCCCACCACACGTGTATCCCTGAAATATTCTGAAGGCCGCAGAGGACCTTGAATACGCTAGGGGTGGAGTTGTCCTCTGACTAAGCAGTTTTGTGTGTATATAAGGTTGGGTGCCTGAGAGTGAAGGGGCAGCCTCCGTAGGATAGTCACTTGACTGTCCTGGGACTCCGTATTAGCTCGAGCTATAATCCATGTAATAAACTTATCTTTATTGCTCCAGTTGGTGACTCCGCTTGATTTGTGTACTCTCTGCTCTACGGACCCTGAGGACTAGGGTGTCCCTCCACCGCTGGGAAGGAGACCCCGGGTGGGGATTCTATCTTTCCTGGTTCCTCAGTTGGTGCCCGAACAGGGACCCGAGTCAGGCATCCAGGGGACCAACCAGGTGACGGAGGACTCAGGATTGGACTTCCAAGGGAGGCGCCCCACACCAGATTCTGAGCTTCGTTCTCTGTCGTGGACCTGCGGATCTCCACTGTGTGTCTTCCAACCGGCTCGACTTCTCCTGGCGCTGTCTGAATTCGGATCTCTGTTTTTCGTGAACTACTGGAGTCCCCAACTGTCGGACTATAACAGAAGTGTCAGGTAAGGACGGGAGTTGAAAGATTCCTGTCTAGAAATAGGTCTGTGAGTATTGTACCGTTTCTATCGCTCTTTGCAAAGATCGTCGACCTCAGTTGTCATTTAAGTATATAGGAAGCAAAGGGCATATTTGCCACTCATTTGGTGTATTCAAACCACTGGTGTAAGAATATTTTTTTTTTTTTAGATACTGGAAGAATGCCAGCGTTCAGTTGTTTTAGGAAATTGTGTTGTTGTCTTTGCAGTACGGACTCCCGCCTGGAGGAAACATGCCCCGCTCCCCCGGCCAGGACTCCGAATCATGATATATATGTTAAATATGGCATAGGTCCGATTATCTGGTCTGATATATGGAGAAAAAGAACCAAAGGTAGTTCTGATTTACAATGGCCTATTCATGGGACATTTGATAAAGATAAATTAGACTATTTACAGGAACGTTTGTTTGTGACAAAAAGTAGACCAGGGATGTTTGATTCACTACGGACTTGGCAGAAAGAAGCAGACCAAAGACATAGGAAGGCAGAGAAAGAATTACAGAGACATAAGACCAGCACGGTGACTGAAAAGGTATATGACTCTGACATAGCTGAACAGCAACAGAAAATTTTAGAACATGACCGAAGGCTTCACTTACAAACTGATAAGTGTTACCCCTCCAGGACAGTAGTGGATAAGCCACAAGAGGAAGACCCCCTTTTAAACTATATGTTAGATAAACCCCCGTTATATACTCCACCAATATATCCTACACTACATCCTCAACCTGCACCAGGTGACCCTATTGTGCCACCCCCGGTTGGATCTCAGGCGAGTGCTCCGCCACCCACCACCACCCCTCCTGTCACCAGACCTATGGAGGATACACCCCACCCGACTGTACACACCCCTCAACTGGCCCCTGTTTGACCCACCCCTGACTCCTGTTTAGACACCACACATACCCCCCGTCCCATGACCCCGCGAAAGCGCACCCTCCGCGGACACTTGTTCTCTAATTCACAAGAGGAAGATGTCATTGAAGAAATGACACGGAGGTGGATGACTAATTGGAATGACTATGGGGTCAGGGACATTGTCCACACTATGAAACAATGGGATAGTTTAGTTCAGTTACATGCAGCTACCCTCATGTGCAACATTATAATACAAGACTATGAGGATGATGGTTCCTCAGCTCCCGCGGGACTGGTGGACCTCCGAAAACGCGCCTCTACTGGACTGCCATTTGGTTCTGGTCTACATGATTATGTTGTTACTCTTCTCCAAATAGGGACCGCCTGTGGACTTGTAGCCCTTCTATAAGGGCATCCATGTTTCCCATGAGAGAGGTTCGGCCGGTTTGGCGAGAGCCGGTGATGGATAACGCTGGCTAAGTTATTACCGCAGGGCATTTTCAACAAATGTGGGTACACACCCCATGGAAAAGATCTGAAACATATACCCTAAAAGCCGCCTTACCTGACCCCCGTAAGAATCCTGCAGGATATTATAAAGAACTGCAACAAATTCTTGAATCCTGTACTATGACGTTGTCCGATATTGACATGTTAATGGCAGCAGTAGTCCCGCAGGAAGTATGGTCAAAAGTACGGAGGCACGACCATGCTGAACTAGGGGGCACGTGGGACCAATTGCAAGCAGCAGAAAGGGACAGAGTTGGGGGGGCGAAACCAGACCCACTTATATTGGCTCTCCCAATGCATATTTTGGATTTAATGAAGACCATACTTGCACCACATAGGATAAATTGGGATAAATTGGCCACCTGTAAACAGAAAAAGGACGAGGGTGTTTCAGACTTTTATACAAGGTTTGAGGGTGTCCTTTCTGATTACAGCAGCCAAGACATGACTACTGAAGGGGGGATAAGACTCTTTGTTGACAAATTCGTGGACAATTTATTACCAGACCTAAAGGGAAAATTGAAATTGTGTGAAAGTACTACTGCCACTGGAATACTGACAATGGCCCAATATTATGAGAACAGGGAGATAGAAGAACAAGAAAAGAACGAGAAAAAAAACGAAGGAGTTGAAAACAAAGGTGTTATTTCAGCAGGCCTACCCTCAGCCCTGTCAACAGCAGTCCAGATCAAGGTCACAAGGACCTCCCAATGAGAGAAGGCAGTCCCAACGCCCTCCCTGTTCTTCCCTCTCCTACAATGAGTGCACCTATTGCAAGCAGGAGGGCCACTGGAAGAATGACTGCCCCAATAAGGACAACTCCACAGGCCGCTCCATGCCCCCACCGCAACAGGACAACAGACCACGCAGTAGGTCTGGTCCTGCAGACAGACCCCGCCAGCAGGCCCCTTCACGGTCCCACAGTACCCCCTGCCCGAATGATTTTGATGCTTCATCCCAGCGTCAATATTTTAATGACGACTATGATGCGTATAAAGGTCAGGGGTCCTCCTTTGACTAGGACAGCCTTCGACAGGGGGGGGTGGGACCAGTTTCTATTCCTGTTAGGCAGAATGCCCCCCACGTTGAGGTACAATTAGACAGTACTTCACATGATTTTTTGGTAGATACTGGGGCCACCAAAAGTTCTGTTAAACAGGAAGAGGTCCAAGGGGTCCCTCTGTCTGGCAATATTAACGCCTCTATGGGTTTTTCTGGTGTTCCGGTGGCTAACCCCGTCTCCCAGCCGCTGCATGTTGCTAAAGGTCCTTACACCATTAGCTCCCCTCTCATTCTTACTTCGGCCTGTAGTGAGAATTTATTGGGTTTGGACCTATTAAAGAAATTGTACGCCACCATTTATTGCTCTCCGGATGGAGTTTATGTCACTTTAGGTCCAAATATTTCCCCGTCACAATTTTTGTCAAAACCACTTCCACCCGAACTTTGAGATTTGACAGACATTTTATGGGCCACACATAAGGACAATGTTGGATGTCTGGACATACCACCGTATGTCATACGCTTGAAAGACAATGCCAAATTACCTCGTCTTCCCCAATACAAATTATACCAACACATTGAACAACAACTCAAAAATATTGTGACCCAGTTGATTGATTTGGTGTCATTGAAGAAACGCGTGGTAATGATTGTAACAGTCTTGTTCATAAAAAATTATCTGATGGCACCGCATCTCCAGGACTCCGATTTGTTATTGATTTACGGGCGGTCAATAAGATTGTAATACCCCAGTTCCCTGTTGTTCCTGACATTACGACATTATTAACAATGATACCTGCCTCCGCTACTTGGTTCTCTGTTATCGATCTTAAGAATGCATTCTTTAGCATTCCCATTCATCCAGATAGCAGACACATCTTTGGGTTTTCACTGGGTGGTCGCAGTTTCCGGTTCTGTCGCGCTCCACAAGGCTATACTGAATCACCTAGCATTTTTAGTCAGGCCCTCAAGGGTCAATTAGATACCCTTGTTTTTCCTTGCTCCTCGACGCTGGTTCAATATGTGGATGACCTTTTAATAGCATCCACTTCAGAACAAAATTGTAAAACAGATACTGTAGCCTTATTGAAACATCTTGCACACCATCACCATAAGGTCTCCCTCTCCAAATTGCAATATTGTAGACAGGAGGTTATATACCTAGGGCACCTCCTGTCTAAGGAGGGATGTACGTTGACGGCTGAGAGAATACAAGCTATATGAGACATAGCGGTTCCAAGGACACAGAGAGAGGTTAGGGCCTTTATAGGTATTACCTCCTTCGGTCGTCAATGGATTCCTAATTATTCTCTTTTGATAAAACCGTTTTTGCATCTCACCCACAAAGATTGTCCTGAAACAATTGAATGGAATGACGATTTTCAGTTTGGTTTTGATGAATTGAAAAATACACTCTGCACAGCACCTGTACTGGGTACGCCTGATTATCGTAAAGATTTTCAGTTATATGTGAGCGAGAGAAATGGATGTTCACTATCAGTGTTAACCCAAGAGCATGGCGGCAAACAACGCCCGTGCTTATTTTTCGGCCCTACTGAATCCAGTGGCCTGTGCACTCCCGAGCTGTCTACGGGCAGTAGCCGCTGCAGCGGTCGCAGTGCGCCAGTCGGCTGGGATAGTCATGGATTCACCCCTCACCCTGTTGGTCCCACACACTGTTGGCGCACTATTAAACAAAACAAAAACACAGCATCTTACTAATGCACGATTAACTACTTATGAACTGACACTTTTAGCTAGTCATATAACATTAAAAAGGTGCAACACGCTTAATCCTGCCACTTTATTGCCAATTACTAAAAAAACGGAAGATTCTTATGATGACATACATGACTGCATTCTCCGGATGGAGGATGAAACAAAAGGGAGAGTGGACTTACAGGACACTCCACTGAAAGACCCTGATGGCATTTATACGTAGATGGCTCATGCATCAAGCTACCCGATGGCACTATCTCTGCAGCCTATGCAGTTACAACAGCTACCACTGTAGTTGAAACAGCTAGAATACCACATAACTCTGCTCAGGCTGCAGAATTAATAGCTCTAACACGAGCCTGTGAGTTAAGTAAAGGACTTAATGTGAATGTTTACACGGACAGTCAGTATGCATTTGGCCTAGCACACAATTTTGGTAGCTTGTGGGCAGAACTAGAATTCCTCACCTCACATGGGACACGTATTCAACATGGGACCCTTATAACTAACTTACTTTCTGCCCTGGCATTGCCCAAAACAATGGCTATCATGAAGTGTAGTGCACACAAAAAGGTGACAGATGAAACTGGGCGGGGCAAAGCCCTAGCCGATCAGACAGCAAAAGATACAGCGTATGCAAAGACAGGACACATGTATGTGGTAGATAGTACAGAGAAGGTTTGTCCCCATGAAATATTTGGGAACACAGTAGAGAGTGTCAGGAAGATACAGGATGAGGCAACTGAACAGGAGAGAAAGGAATGGGAAGAAGGGAAGGCCAAGTTAGATGAAAATACGCTGTGCTGGACAGATCTGTCACAGAGGGAAAGATGGATGTTACCCGATGCATTCATTCTGCCAGTAGTGACTATGGCCCATGTTCCTGCACACGTTAGTGTGAAAAGCATCTGTAATTTGCTTGATCCGGTTTGGTCTAATAAAAATATCAGAAGAGTAGCTGACCAACTGGTTTAATCCTGCATGATTTGTTTACAACATAACATAGGGAAGGGTGCCTCAGTCCCAGCTGGGCATTTTTCACCACCAACGTATCCCTTTGAAGTACTACAAATGGATTATATTGAGATGGAAAGGTGTAACAACGTGAAATATGTCCTAGTTGTGGTCTGTATGTTTAGTAAGTGGGTAGAAGCTTACCCTACTAAAGATAATACTGCCCTTACTACCGCAAAGGTACTTCTGAAGGAGTTCTTCCCACGGTTTGGGGTCCCAAGGTGTGTCTGGTCAGATAATGGGAGTCATTTTGTAGGGCAGGTGATGAAAAGGGTGTGTGAAGGGTTGGGCCTCCGCCAGACGTTTCATGCAGCTAACCACCCCCAGTCAGCAGGACTAGTTGAAAAATATAATGGCACACTTAAATTGAAGATGTCAAAGATATGCGCAGAACGCAGTATTCCGTGGCCGGACGCGTTGCTCCTGGCTTTATTGTCTGTCAGGATGATGCCTCACTCTAGATCAGGGTTGTCACCCCATGAGATAGTGATGGGAAGGCCAGCAAATGTCTGGGGGGTCCCTCGACCTCACAAGTACTCAGAACTAGAACATCCTGTTTTGATGAACTATTTATATGAACTCACTAATTCTCTGCGTTCTATTCACCAACAGGTGCGTGAAGCACTTCCATCTGTATCCACTGATCCAGGTCACAAGATACTACCTGGTGACTGGGTTCTCACAAAGAATTTCCAGCAGAAAAAGAGTCTCTAACCTCGATGGAAAGGTCCGCGACAGGTCCTTCTTGCTACTCGAACAGCAGTTAAAGTCGAGGGAGCTAAGAATTGGATACATGCATCCCACTGTAATAAAGTACCCCTACTCGTACCCTCTGATGAAATAAAAAGTGGTGACCACCCGACGACTGAGGACCATTTCAGCAACACTACGAGGAGTGATAAAAAACAGAACGACAGTGTGCTGCAGGAGGTTCCCTCAGATTTAGGTCACACTGAACAATTGTTTCTTGACCATACCATACCACAGTCCACACGATACGATTTCCGCCCACGAAAATACGAGAATGAACAATGAACTGATTGCTTGTCCCCTGTACTAAGTCTGAGGATAGCTGCAGGGCCGTGATTTTGTCTGTCGGGGCGGACCAGAGTGTGTCAATAGGACTGCTGGTATCACCCCACAGTGAGGCAACCACCAGTCACGGGCAGCACTTAGGTCGGACTGAACTGCTAGTGGGACAAGCAATAAAGAAATGGGTGTTATACAAGAAGACAAGAGGAAAAAGAAGAAAATAAGTAATTTAAAAAGACTATTAGGCCCACGTATCGCTTGTCTCACCATAACAATACTATTTTTGGTACTTCTGTCCTGCATTGGGTGGGTAATACATGATTCTGATTCAGAGGTCTCACCACCTACGCCACCGCCTTCAGAACACAGCCATGTTTCCTTACCACCCAATGAGGAATATGAAAACAATACCTTCATATCTATGTTACATCAACATCAGCTGGCTGTAAATAGAACAAATTGTTGGATATGTGGCTTGCTACCGAGTTCCGTGCAAAGAAGGTTGCCATATATTTCATTCCCTTTTTCTTTTGATGGCTCCTGCAGCGCCTGGTATGAACTATCAGCCATTTGGGTTACCTCAATGGATGCTACTAATTCCGGACTATTGGTCACCCACCTATACCGGTTATTCTGGCCCACTGGAACAAGACTTTATGGAACAAAGGAAGAAAAGTCAGAATATGCTGACCGACGAAATAGGTCTACTGACATATATTTTTTATCCTTTAATACCACACCCCGGATTGGCTGAAGATTTTTTGTAACACAGGTCAAGGCTCCACTTTGTTTTCAGAAAAGTGGTAATTGAAGTGTAGGTGCCAGTAACTGTAATGCTACAGTAATATTGAATGGAACTAATTGGCCTACCATGATACCATCACAAAACTCGTATTTTATTTGTGGTAATAATGCCTACACGTCCTTGGTACCCACCTGGACCGGCACATGTTACATTGCTTGGTTACTACCACCAACTTACACAGCTGACCCTCAACACCACAGGACTCGGAGAGGGGTAATATCTGCAGAAGATACCTCAGCACAAGAAGTATTGGACTACTTTAAAGGAGTCCTTCCATTTTGGGGCCCTATGATGAACAGTAGGGATATCAGACATCTCACACGAGTCGTGGAAGCAACAATAAATGAAACAGCAGGAGCTCTGAGTAACATCACTGCAGAGCTCGCTGCTGACTGCCTTGTTTCTCTTCAAAACAGAATGGTTCTTGACATCATCTTGGCGGACCGTGGTGGAGTTTGTACTTTGATCGGATCGAGCTGCTGCGTTTATATACCAGACAATGCCCCTTCAGTGTATAAAGCTATTCAAAGGTTGCATACGATAGCTTCCACAATACACCAAGACGAAGGAACATGGTCCTTCACCGACTGGTTTTGGGGTTTGATTTCCCAATGGGGCTGGAAGATACTAATATTCCTTTTTGTGCTCGCTGCTGTATTCCTCACCTGTTGTCTTTGTGTACAGTGCCTACCTGCTTTGTGCGGTTGCTGTATGGCATCCCTTGCCCCCTGGCCTGTTCGCCCTCCTCAACACACGGCTATGCTGTCCCTTGAGCAGGAGATAAAAGACCTTATGTCCATTAACATAGACACTGAATGACGTTAAAACTTGCCTCACAATGGCAAAAGGAGGGATTGAGAAAATGTACATAAACATAATCATACACCATAGCTGCTAGGCACCTGTTTATCTTTATTATGTTGCCATGTGCTCGACAAACCTCCTGAACTTTGATGATTGACCTTGTGTTCACAGCCTTGGCCTGCAATCTGCTTACCGCTGTAATTTACTTGTTCTAACCGTAGTTCCGAGAATGTATGTGCTTAATCAGTAACTGCCAGAACAGGTTCGTACAGGTCGTTGCCACCTCCTGCCAGCTGCATCTGTACCTTCTCCCACCACATGTGTATCCCTGAAATATTCTGAAGGCGGCAGAGGACCTTGAATACGCTAGGGGTGGAGTTGTCCTCTGACTAAGCAGTTTTGTGTGTATATAAGGTTGGGTGCCCCAGAGTGAAGGGGCAGCCTCCGTAGGATAGTCACTTGACTGTCCTGGGACTCTGTATTAGCTTGAGCTATAATCCATGTAATAAACTTCTCTTTATTCCTCCAGTTGGTGACTCCGCTTGATTTGTGTACTCTCTGCTATACGGACCCTGAGGACTAGCGTGTCCCTCCACCGCTGGGAAGAAGACCCCGGGTGGGGATTCTATCTTTTCTGGTTCCTCAATTGCAATTACCACTGGAATTAAGCAGTCCCTTACAGTCAGTTCTGGTAAACCTAGGTTACATGCAGATAAAGGATGGTTTGATAGTAAATGTATACAAGCCCACAAGAATTTAAAACAGTACTTACAAAGACAAAACCCTGACAAACATGGTATTAGTCTTCGGAGGAAGGAGTAGAAAAAGGCTATAAAATCAAGGAAACAGAACCTAAAAAACGAGGCCTGGCATTCTCTCCATGAAGCAAGTCTCCAGAATGACAATGACAAATTTTGGAAAATTGTGAACTCTCCTCCCCTATGTGATGGAACGATACCAACAATTGAAATAGCCATCATGGAAGAGGACTGGGTCACTTTTTTTTTCTAGCATATACTCTGCAAAAAATTTGGCCTTGGAACCAAATCCTTTGAGACTAGATTTTCAACCTATCACCCCACCATTTAGCCTAAAAGAGGTTACTGAGCAATTAATGCTAGTAAAAGCGGGAAAGCACCAGGCCCAGATGGAGTCCCAATTGATATTTACAAGTCCAGCGTCTTATTATGGGGCCCACTATTAACCCAGGTTCTACGTGCCTGTTGTGCCACAACCTTTATCCCGACCTGGGCCAAGTCCATTATTGTCCCAATCTTTAAGAAGGGAGACCATCAAAATCCTGTGTGTTATCGCCCAATCTCCCTTCTTGACACTTTCGCAAAGATTGCGGGACGGATTGTTCTAAATAGGCTACGAGACTGGACAGAGGAAAATTGTATCCTTTCCGATTTGCAATATGGCTTTAGGGCCGGGATAGGGACTATGGAGCAGGCTTTGAACTTAGATATCATACTTGGCAAATATACGAGGGCCAAGACAGGAGCCTTATACAAAGTGTTCGTCGACCTCACTTCAGCATTTGATTGCGTGGTTCATAGCAAATTATGGTCTATTCTACTGGACATGGGGGTTGATACAACCATAGTTTATTTCATTAGGGAGCTATATGCTGGAGCTAGAGCTAAGGTGCGCTATGGCCTTCAGGGAGAATGTACCTCAGCTTTTCCTATTGAGCGGGGGTTCGCCAAGGTTGTGTATTAGCTCCTTTATTGTTTGCTTTATATATCAATAAATTAGAGGGGGTGTTATCCGACGCCTGCAGTGATCTCCCACAAGTTGGTTCTCGAAAGATCCCAGCACTCCTGTATGCGGATGACGCCGTTTTGATGGCCCGTACTCCGGTAGCCTTGCAGCGGCTACTAACAACCTTTGATAAGCATATGGAAGCCTTAGGTCTCAGAATCAACCATTCAAAAACCTTCTCGATGACATGTGGCAGAAACTCCAGAAAGAAACCTCAGACCACGTTAAAAGGCACAAAATTAGATGACACAGGAACTTATTCATACTTAGGCATTATGTTTGATAATGAAGGGATATGGTCACAAGCCATTAAATCAAGGAAATTGGTGTTCACATAAACTATTATGGCTATAAAAAAACTTTTCTAAAAAAGTTGGCAGAGCGACTCCTGAGGACATGATGACATTGTACAATGTAAAATGTGTTTCTGCTGCACTGTATGGGGCAGGACTATGGGGATATAGGAATTGAAACATCTTACAGATAGTCGAAAATGATTTCCTAAAGTCCATTTTAAGTGTTCCAAAATCTACCTCAACACTGGCATGCCATTTAGAAATGGGGGTAACATACCTTTTAGACCTAATTCGTATTCAACCAATTCTACTATGGCACAAAGTATGGGCATCTGATTCTGCTAGGCTGAACAGGGCTATTGTGGAAGATGCATTGGCATTAACTTATTCGTCGAATATACCATGGTTAAACTATATAAATAATTTTTTTATCGAGTTGGGCCATCCTGAGTTTTACTCTACCCCGGCCAACATAGAAACAATCTCTAGGAAAGAATTGAGAAAGATCTGTCTTACTCATTTGGCTGACTTAAGATGGGCCATTGAGGTAAAGAAATCTAGCGCAAGAAGGAATTTTATGTTGCAACAAATGGATGGCATGGAACAAACTTGAGAAACGTATTGAATCCAAGGCATCGGTTTGTTCTTACTCGTTTAAGATTAGAGACTTTCCATCGTCTTGTTAGCTTTCCTCATATGAACGACTGGACTTTAGCCCTGGGGAAATGTCCTTGTGATTTAGTATCTGATCAAAGTACAATGCATATTCTCTTCTTTTGTAAATTTTATTCAGACCTAAGGAAAGTGTACGTGATCC
This sequence comes from Pleurodeles waltl, assembly GCF_031143425.1. Taxonomy (NCBI): domain Eukaryota; kingdom Metazoa; phylum Chordata; class Amphibia; order Caudata; family Salamandridae; genus Pleurodeles; species Pleurodeles waltl. The sequence goes on along the minus strand of NC_090444.1, from coordinate 652,485,930 downwards.
CATTTTTGAAACAAATGCATTTTAAACAATGTCGCCCTGCCTTCAGTTACCTCTTGTCTTTACCATCAATTACGATTTGTAATGGATTAGCTTTATTTTTATGTGCAGTGATTAAGGTTAGACCACATTATTAGATAATTCAGTGTGTTTTTTTAACTTTTATATATTTTATCAAAGATAACAACCTTTGTATGAAACATATTGTTCCATCGATTTTATAATCCTTCTTACGTGAACATATATTTAATTTTCGCAATGTAACGATATGTAACCTGTTATATGGTTTTTAATTTAGGTATGGCTTGATCTATCCCTTGTTCTTTTATCTTTTTTAATTATCGATTGATGATATTAAAATGTATTATTTGCTTTTATGATTGTTGATCTCAATCAAATAAAGTATTCTTTGATGATGGCCACAACTGTGGCGTCATATTACATTTGTGGTTCACCTTTGGCTGTCTGTGCCAATAACATGGTACCCACTTCGTCTATGCCTGTGTCTGACTCACTGTGTGTTCACCAACAAGTGCCTTGGAAGCAGTTACCAAAATTCTAGGACATGGGATGGCTAACTTGTGGACCATTGACATGAACAAGCGTCTGCCATCTATCCGGTGCATGCTTTGTCATATGTGGTGTCTACGTTACCCAAAATCTTGGAAGTGCACACAACAAATGTTGCTACATGTATGACTAGCACATGTCCTCTCTCATTTCCACAAAGACTTGCATCTAAGGTTTGGACACATTGAATTTACATTCATGCAAGCATATTTGCAATAATACATCTTGTTATGCACACACACTGGGTCGACAAATACATTAGTAGCCAATGAACACACATTGAGCCATAGGCATTGAGGTTTTGTACTCATGTGCGTCACCTTGCTATCCTCTCCTGATGCCAAACATGCCTAAATTGTGCAATACATATATGTAGGCTACACATATGGCCATCTAGTGCGTCAGCCAAGCGTGAAAATCCTGTTAAGGAAGTAGCGGGTCATGGTCCGCAGCAGTATGATGTCTCACATGTGAACACACACCATCAACACCAAAGTGGGTGCAATCAGCCTATCTCAGTTGTGTCACAAATGCAACATTACAGTAAAATGGAAAAAATACCCAAAACCAGTTCATGCCCTGAAATTTTGATGCATACGTGTCAAAAAAAGACGCACGAGCGTAAAAAATTACGCTTATGCCCAAAAAACTACGCATAATGCCCTGAAAATTGGATAAGTGTTAAGACTATATACAAATATATGATGCAGCCTAATTTTTACTCCTGTGCGTTGAAAAAAATGACGCACATACTGTATGCGTGAAAAAATATGACGCATAACAGAAAAAACAGCAGCCATTTTATGCAGGAAGTGATGTAATAGGATATCCTGTTTACAGATTATGTACAGTGGGTGTACTTTCACTTTCACTTTGCAGTCTGTGATTCTTCTAAACTGTGTGGCTGTGTTCTGAGTTTTGTCCAGTGAATTTGTGCTTTTGTCTCCTGTGTGCTCCATTCCTTGTTAGTTTGTGAAATAAATATTGTTGTTTTATACTGTCTGAGTGTTTTTTGTGTACAATTGTCCAGTATTGTATTGTATTTGTTGTTTGTGGGAATCTGTTGTGGGTAGTGCTAGTTTGGGGATAGTTGGGCTCTTTTAGTTGTTAAGTTTACTTTTTTGTACTTCTACTTTCCCCCTTTTCTCCTTTGTTCTTCTTTATCCCCTATTCCCCTTTTCCGTGCTGAGATGTGGGGTAGGCCACGTCTTGGCAGGATGGGTGAGGAGGAGCTTGGGGGGTTTATATGGCTGGTGTGCCATTTCCTCCCACTAATGATCGAGGCAGGGTGATACAGGGGTATCACACTGAGGCGCGACGAATCCGGTGGGGAAAGGTGCTGCATCACTTGCAGCGCGTGTATGGGAGCCAGAGGAATGACCACCAGCTGAAGCACAGCTGGGCTGACCTCATCACCAGGGAGCAAGATCTGCTGGACCACCTGGGAATAGTGATTGGTGGCTCTGTTGGTGAGTACAAATCATGTAAATCTGCACAATTAAAAGCTCTGTAATGACATCAGATGATTTGTACAATATCTGCCGGCTAAGTTGCTGACTGTGTGGAATGCTGCGGAAACATACAGGGTCATTGATGGACTATGTGAAGGACCACAATTGCTAGCTGTCAGGAAGCACGTGATCTGCAAACTTACAGAATACTTTTGCTTAATGTAATTTGGTGCCACCTTTGTTCCAGACAGCAACACAAAATAGGAGCCAATCATGTCTATATAGGTCACATTTGGCAGTGAAGTATAGATTTATTAAAATATTGGCAACCTTTGTTGACGCAATAGCTAGACTAACTTTAGAAACACTACATGATGCAGAAAATTAGTGCTGGCTTCACGTCAATTGATGATAGCAATGTGGCCCAGACATATGTCTCATGTGTGTCTGGTGAGTGTGTAAGGAAAGCGTTTTTGTAAGTTCTATAAATGTTAGGGATTATTGTGGTCCTTCATCATTTTGGATACATGTCAGATCTGGATTTGAAAACATCGGGAAAAGGTGTAAGGTGCCCTCAGCAAACATCTTACACTGGAAACTGTAACAACATGAGGGCTTACAAAAGTCCCTGGCCCTCTGTACATTGTACCTATGTGTCATAAATGTGTCATGGCCACATAGGCTTTTTGACTGGTAATGCAGTCCTCAAGTAACCAGGCTTTGGATGTCTCTCTTGGATGCACATGATGAGACGATTACACTCCATTATTATTTCTGCTCACTAATGAAGGAGCATGTTTGCCACCACATGATGGTTAGGGCCACTGCATGTGTGCAGATATGTGTGTAATTGTCACAGGAGACCCATGCTATGACATGTTAGCTGTGCTATATCGGATGCAGTATTATCATGTCTGAATGGCTTTAATTACTTATGTCATCTTACACATAGTTTATGTCTTTGGAATTGTTGGTCAGTGCACAGATTTTGAGCACATTTTTTCCTTCCATGCCTTACAGGTGGACCGGCACCCTACACTGTGGGATAGGTGGCTTCATTTGAGGACCCAACCAACTCCAGTAAGTGTTGATATGTCTGTTATGCGTTGTGTTTGCTGGTGATGTGTGATGGACTCCTGTGTGTTGAACACATAGCAAGGTATGAAGCACTGGCCCATCATTTGTCTTGTTCCATGAGTGGGATTTCATTTTCTCAACATTTTTGAGTAGGCCAATGCTTATCCTATTGTCTTATCTAGGGATTTTAGGTCATTCCTGGAGGCCCCACAATGAGAACTGGGGTGAGTCATGTGGATAACACTTGTATCAACAAGAGTCGCACTGGAACTCATCTCAGATTTAGTCTGCCTGTCAGACCCACATTCTCCCAGATAGGGACTGCAAAATGCTTACCCACAGACTTCTGCTTCCCTATTCACCAAAGTACTTATTAAACTGTAGGTTGAACTTCCTAGCAGCATGTAGCTCCACATGTAGTGCTACAAGTATGTGGCACTTGAGTGCAATGGCCTAGGTGTGCATGCAAATCATGATCATGGGTGTTCTTGCAACTCTGTGTCTGTTGTAAGTCATGCCTTACTGGAAGTATTTGATGTGGACAAAGGTCTGCATTTCCTGAAATGTGTGGGGCTAGGATTGGTCAAGGGTTTGCTGTCTCCTATTTGTAGATGCACCTTACCTGTGGTGTGTGTGTTGAACCAAACACATGTCCAGCTTTCTATAGACTCCTGGTTGTCCATGTTGTTTGGAATTGTTAGCTGTTTCTCCACCCCCCCACCCTCAAACACAGGCATGGGTTTGTGAATAGTGTACCTAGGACTGATACTACCAGTATGTTACACAGACATGTAAATCAGTGAATGTTTGGTCGGAACCTAGTATACACACTCAGGTATAGCACATGAGTACTATGATAGCAAGTCCATTTACAACTTGCAGATCATGTGGCTTTAGATTTCCATCCCGTACACTGACATTTGTAGCCCTGGCATTGGCGGAGGATGTGCAGCATGATTGTTAACTGACAACTGGCAGAACTCTGATGCCAAATTAATGCCAGTTGTTACCCATCTTGTAGAGTTTGGATGTGCTATGTGTGATATGACCTTTGTCCGCTGCCCTGCCATGTACTTCCTCAGGGACATTCAATGATCTGTATGATTATATGAGCTGTTACAAGTACAGTAGATGTACAGTCTGATTTACTTCTTGTGCCATTTCACACAATGAAGTTCCTAGTGTAAAATGTTTGCCTTTGTCTTCACAGCTGCAAACATGACACCCATCCAGGTCTGTGAGTTTCAGAGGTGAGCTATGAGGTACCAGCATATCCTGCTGGTAGAGTTGGGGTTCAGACAGATGGCCCGAAGATACTGGAACAAACGGGCCTCCGGAGCATGGAGGGCTTTCCCACAGGGTGGACCTACTTTGCCCACCACAGCCACCACAACCACCACTTCCACCCAGGTGGCACCACCCACAGCTGGGACTGTTGTCCCAACGTCTGCAGTTGCTCCAGGCCCTAGCAGTGGAACACCTTCAGGGCAGCCCACAGGCATAGACTCTACACGCCCACAGACATCCTCAGCTGGTACCCAGACTGCCCAAGCTGTTACAGTTGACCCTACAGCTTTTCAGGCAATGGAAAGAAAAATGGACCGTGTCCTCCGGAAAATTGGTCACCTCCAGCGGGATGTCTGCCACATGAACAGGTGTGTGTCCATAAAGCGGACCCTCCGGAGGGCCAACCTCTAGACTTTTAAAAATGGACATGATTCCCTCTCCTCCCTCCTCTTTCCTTGTTCGTATACTTAGTGTTCCTGATTATTTCTATTTTTTTCTTTTTGAGTGTGTGGGTGGGTGGGTTTTATGTTGGTGTTCTTGTGTGTTTACAAAAAAAATGAAAAAATATATATAGATTTTTTTAAATATCAAAAAATACAAAACAATATATATTTGTTTAGGATAGTATAGTATGTGTTTAGGTTAGTATCTGTTGTCCTCCATGTGTCCCGTCTCATAAGGGGGGTGGAGGGTTGATGTTTAGAACATTTCGTTACATGTGATATGTAAGTTTAGCTTAGGTTAGTTAGGGACAGTTGTGGGTAATGAGTAGTTAGGGTAGATTGGGGTAGGTAAGACTTTTCCCCGAGTTTCCTCTTCTATTATTACCGTTTAATAAATATATAGTGAACCCTTTACAGTATGTGTTAAATGCTTGTTGATCAGGGCCTTGGCATAAGTGTACATGAATTTTGTTCTATTACATTTGTGTCCTATGAGCTGTAAGATTGGCAGCTACCCCAGAGCTACCTTGCAAAGATTCCACCATTCATTGCAACCACCAATCACAGTTAATATGTATCCCAACTTGTTTTTGTCAATAATATGTTCTCAAAGTCTCAAACAGTGCTTCCAGATTTGGTATTGGGGGAACTGTTTTAGGTCTGACTGCAGTGTGATGTTCAAGGACACCCTTATAAGGTGAGTGGTCGTAAGCACTCTTGTAGTATTGTGTTCATGACTCACAGACATCATTTGTGACACTGTTCAGCATGATTACTTATTTGGATGGAAACTCAGACACCTTCATTCATGCAGTTTTTGTAGTGTTTGCTTAGATTTGTGGGCACTGTCATATGTGTTAGTATTGCATGGTGACAACATTTAGCTGCCACTATTTACTGACTTGAGGAAGCATTATTCTGTCCAACACAGCATGATGGTGTATGTTTTCTCACTTCATCAGATATTACCCTCAGGAAGGGCAGAGTATGATGCAATCCTGGCCACTGTGCAAAGTTATCTGACTACATAATTTCAGGACAGTTGTATTGACAAGCTACGTAATTTGACAGGAGGCACATTTCAGTGATCTACTGCACAGTTGATGTGTCACATTACACAGAGACAAAATGGTTGTGTAAGTGCTATTTATGGAAAAGTGCTGTAGTGCTATATGTACATTGTCCATGATTGTGAGTCCATTATAGTGACATCTTCCATTGTGATCCTCCATAAGTGGTAAAGGAAAATGAATTTGACATGCTAGGGTGATGTGTCAGACAGTGCAGAGGGACAGGATTTGCCAATGAGTAAGTGAGAGACAATCACTGGGCAGGATGACAAGATTAACAGTGGTTTGCAGAACAGTCATTGAGTACAGTTGTTGTAAGAATGGCATGTTACAAAGCGCTGGACCTTGGTAATAGTTGGCCATGTGGCAGGGACTAGTGCTTCCGGGTACTTTTCAGTGTGAAGGTGATCTTTTCCATGTCTTCTTCTTCTGATGTGTGTGTTGCATCCTCTGTCCTTGGTGGTAGTGGTTGTGAAGGGGCAACACACACCTCAGTGTTAGAAGACGTGGAGTCAGACATCCCGGTCGCTGCTACCTGTGAAGGTCCTAAGGGCAATACTGCTGAAAGGAGGATCTGCTGATTCTTAAGAATAGCAGCCAAATCACGATGGTAGGCAGCCAGGTCGGCCTTGAGGGGTTCAATGTTGCATTCGTGCACGCGTTGACAGGATTGCTATTGTAGGTGTTGAGTCAACTGTATTACAGCTGTGCTGATTTCCTTCATCCTTTTTTCTACTTCCTGCAAAATAGTTGTTCGCCCTTGCATTGCTGCTGCCTGTTCTTCAGTTGACATCATGCACGAACGCACACCCTCTAGGCTGGCTGTCATAGTTTGCATCCCCATCCGCATATCATTGGCTAGCTCCCGCTGTACTCCAACTACAGTTCTCTCAAAGCTGGTGCCTGTGTCGTCTGAGTCCTCAGCTGTATTGGAGCTGGCAGGTCTTACAATTGGGATAGTGGGTGCATCCTCTGCGATGACTGCTTGTTCTGTGCTCCTCCTTGTGACTGAAGGTGGGGTCTGGAGTGTTCCAAGGACATCTTGAATGTTCTGCTGGGGGATGTTTGTCAGCTTGTCATCCATGTCATCAGGGTATTCCTGGACAGGCATATCCGCAGGAGATCCCTCGTCCTCTGCAATGAAATAGGGTACAATTAGTGTGTCTGTGTTGTGGCATTGGTGATGTGACATGCCTGCCTTGTGATGATTTCACATTGTGATCTTGTTTCCTGTTCATTGCTCCAGTCTTTCAGATGGGCATTCTCCCAGGCCTATGGCCCACCTGCATATCACATGTATTGTATTAAGTTATTAGACTTGTCAGCATCATCTCCTCTAGTGTTGTTTTAGGCCAAATAGTGATTTGCCACCTTCTTGTCCTACTCAAGCCTCCGTCTACATCCATTCTCATGGTGAGACCTTTCACTGGCCGTGGATGTTCTGATGGCACTAGCAGCACACTTAACAATCTGGACCTGCCCCAGTCTCTGATCTTTCACATCCACTTACATGTAGTTGAAATGTAGCGTATCCTAGGCATAGCATTGTTATGGCACGATATGGATGTTAGCATTGGTAATGTGTACAGATGATGTTGGGGAATGTGTGGTACATTGGATTGCCCTGATAGTCGTAGCAGTGTCCTATTTCCTCCTCTGACTGTGGAGGTGTATTTCAGTGACCAGCTACATGTGTCCTCCCCCTCAATGCTGTTGCCTGAGCAGTATGACATTTGGGATGTTGCATTGTGACCCAGGCACAGGATGGACCCTGGCATATGGAGCATGGGTGTAACCTTAGTGCTGTATAGCTCCTAATGGTGATGACATTGGCTGATGTTTGCAGCAACTATGGGCATTCACAATTGACAGGACTGGAACATTTGTCTTGTTTCATGGGATTGTTGTAGTTGTCATCCTCAACCCTCTAATTTCGGTGTTTATGATCCAGGGGTCCTTACTGCCATTGGCTACTTGACCAGCACACAGAGCAGAGGTGGTAGTGGCAACTGTTGTCACTGTTACATTCCAGTTGTGGGTATGACTAGAGGTTGTTAATAGGGCCCTAGTTATTGTAGGGGGTATAGTGGCTGACGTGTGCTGGGATGTCAGTTTGACGTTGTGCCCTTCCCTCCTAGCGTAGCTTTACCTTTGCTCCATAGGTGACATGGCAGCATGCCCCCATGGGACTGTTGTTGATGTCGTGTAATGGTATGCCCCAGCTTCTCCCTGTTCAGGCCATGCCCCCATGCCATACCCCTTTACCCATGCCACTCCATGTATATGATGACTTCCATGCATTTTGTGGTCCGTATCCCCCCCTGCTTACAGTTGTCATTAGTGCATTTTGATTCCCTATGCGACTTACCCTGCATGTGTGTTGTCTACTGGTAGTCTGCGCTGTCCTGTCCTTGAATTCCTGTGACGATCTCCTCAGGGATGACGGCTGCGACCATCTCCTCCATGTGGTCCAGGGCCTCCTGGTGTGCTGGACTCCCACCTCCAGTCTGCAGTGCTGCCTTCCTGTTCCTGGCCATTTTTTCCTTGGTCCTGCGCTTGCAGTCATGCCAGCATTTCTTGCACTCGATGACTGTTCTGCGTACTCCTGCCACACTGTTAATCTTGTCAACAATTTGTTGCCATATTGCCTCTCTCCTACTGATTGGCAACTTTGAGGTGACAAACAGTTGGTGCTGGTGTTCCGTCACCTCTTTAACCAGAATTTCCTTTTCCTCTGCAGTGAAGCAACACTTTCTTTTCTTCTTAAAACTGTCCTGGGTCTTGTGTGGGTCCTCCTGGCCGGTTCCTGGTCTGTTGTCATCTTCCTGGGGTCTGTACAGGCATCTGGGATCCATTTTGGCTCTTCTCTGCTGAAATGGCTGTGTTCGCGGGGAATTTTGACACTATTGCGTCAAAAAATGCCGCATATCCGGTGTACGGTGTCGTAAATCGACCCACAGTCATTTCCACTGTGTTAACTTCGTTTTGCTTTATGACTTGACGCTGCGGTGTGCGTCGAAAAAAAAGGACTTACACCTGTGGTTTGCGCCACCGGGCGTCAAAGTATAAATTTGACACCTGCACGGCGCACAGAAATGGCGTTAGCCAGCCGTAATATTTTTGAAGCGAAACTGAGCCGGCGCAGTTTTGCATCAAAAAGTATAAATATGGGCCTTGATGTTTTTAATTCTTGGCTCACCCACGTGCCGTAGTGAGCCCATCACATCTGAAGGCTGTACTCTTGTACTTTTCATGGACGTTCACCAGTAGACTATTGCACAATGTAAACATTTAACAAACTGAGAATAATGTTCTATGACACTATTGTTGACCTTGGCCACGCCCAGATCCCTGTTAGAAGCACAGGTGAGCCGCTAGTATATCAGTTATTATTATTGGCTATTAATAACGACTGTTAGAAGTCTCAAATTGCCAGAAATCAGTTATGCAGAACGTGCTTGGTTACGTTGGGTACCTTATGTGTTTTTTCTTCTTAATGTGATTCATTGGCAGTTTTCAGATGGCTGGGTGGCTTACTTACAGTTTTCTCTATTATTCTTTGGTTGGCTGAGCACCGTTGCAGATCGACGAGTTGGAGGAAGACGGAGTCCTGACGTCGCTGTGTTCACAGAAATCTCACTGTTAGATTTCTGTTAAGGCGAGGGCTGCTGAATCTCTGGTTGCTGGAGACATCCAGCGCGAGGTGTTGCCAGCTGGGTTTTTTTCGAGGCAAAGCACATTCTGGAGCCTGGACATGGTTTAAATAGCGAGACTGTGCCCAAGATGGCTACCAGGATTTTCTGCAATCTCGCCAGATCTCGCCAAATGCTGCTGTAAGACATAGCTGTGGTGCTCGAGCTAAACATGATAGTGGGAACAACGCACGCACGCAGTGCCAGTGAACCTCAGTACAGTTTGCATAATCACCATGCACATACTGGTGCTGGTAGCATAGGTCAATAGGTGTGTTTTTTAACGCTTAAGCACTGAACTTTGACAATCACCGCTACAGCGCATAATGACATCAGGGCCTCCCTCTCCCACTGGAATTCCTCAAGAAGCTGAAGACAGCTTTTCAATAAACCGACCCACCCCAGGAGCGTTAGGCAAACACATGCTCAGTGCCAGGATACCCTTGCAGGTGATAGTGCGCTTTACAAATGCACATAACATGATATTTTGGGATTTGGTTCAATATGATTGACAGCTTTCCATCAGTGTCCCAGTTTTAGATAAATTCACTCCTCCGTCCCTGCTCTTATTCCAGTAGGTTATACCCTTCTGGCCCTCTGGATGAGTCAGCTGTCCAGGCATAGAAGGAAGTGGACCAATAAGAAGACTCTTGAAGTGCTGTTTTTTCCCCACAGCTGGGAAGAACACTACAATAAAGGAAGAACATTGGGCTGATGCTGATGCCATTAAGTGCTGGAAGGCTTTGCAGTTCAGTCCCTGAATAGAGGGTTTTTGGCATGGTGTTTTGGCAAAGAAACTGAGACAGGTTTGTCTGACATACTTGTGGCTGATTTTTGAGGTTACTAGAAAACATTGTGGCAATATCTAGTTGCAGTTTTACGATACCTCTGGGTATTGACTTGTTGAGGTCTATATCTAGTTCATCTATATTTCAGGAGTCTGGTGGTCCTAGTACATGTAGTGTTGTGTGAGTATGAATGACATAATCCTTTTGGCTCCTGAATGACTTGGTAGAGCTATGACATAAGTGTTTGAATGTGGTGAAGTGAATGCAGGTTTAGAATGTTGGGATCGCGGTTACATGCAGACGAATAAAGACGAGTAATACATAGCTCCATGTGTGGTGTAGTCATTGGCGGTTACCCTGGGAGGAGGAAGATGCTACAACTGGTGACGACATAGGGAATAAGTAATCCAAATGATAAAAATTAGATCTCCAGTTGGCAGTGGTATTTACCCTGTCCAAGTCGGGACCACAATCCTAGTCAGGGTAAGTCAGATACACACCCTAAACATACATGTGCTCACCCTCTGATAGATTGCTACATAGCAGTAAGGCTTCACTTAAAAGGCAATAAATAAAGTATTTGTGCAACACTTTATTACAGTAACCAGTGAAAGACACCACAAAAAGACTCCACGCCAGTTAAAAAAAATAAATAATATTTATCTGAGTTACATGAGACCAAAACGACAAAAATCCAATAAATATTTGTCCAGATACAGGTATTCAAAACATATATTTAATCAGCACAAGTGAGGCTGCCTGTGGGCTCCTACTCAAGTAGGTTCACAGTGTTCCTCGTCTGGGCTGGGCAATTGGATTCCTGATACGTTAGAACGGGACACAATGTTTCATAGGTCTCTAGAGTGTTTCACAAATGGGAGACCTTGCTCGGTCCCTCACAATCATCAATCAATCAATCATTCATTACATTTATAAAGCGCACTATGTACCCGTCAGGGTTTCGAGGCGCTGGGGGGGGGTGGGTGAGCTGTTAGCGGTCGAAAAGCCAGGTCTTGAGGAGTCTCCTGAAGGTGAGGAGGTCCTGGGTCTGTCGTAGTGAGGTGGGGAGAGAGTTCCAGGTCTTGGCGGCGAGGAAGGAGAAGGATCTTCCGCCGGAGGTCTTGCGCTGGATCCTGGGGACGATGGCGAGAGCGAGATTGGCAGAGCGGAGTTGACGAGTGGGGGCGTAAAAGTTGAGTCTGGAGTTGAGGTAGGTAGTTCCGGTGTTGTGTAGAGCCTTGTGAGCGTGGGTGAGGAGTTTAAAGGTGATCCTCTTGTCCACGGGGAGCCAGTGGAGGTCCTTCAGGTGAGGGGAGATGTGACATCGGCGGGGTATGTCGAGGATCAGGCGGGCGGATGCATTTTGGATACGCTGGAGTCGTTTGATGTCTTTTGTTGGGATGCCTGTGTAGAGTGCGTTGCCGTAGTCAAGTCTGCTACTGACGAGGGCTTGGGTCACCGTCTTTCTGGTTCCTGTTGGGATCCACTTGAAAATTCTGCGGAGCATTCGAAGGGTGTTGAAGCAGGAAGAGGAGACGGCGCTGACCTGTTTGGACATGGTGAGGGCGGAGTCCAGGATGAAGCCGAGGTTTCTTGCATGGCTGGCTGGGGTGGGAGGGGGACCGAAGTCGGTGGGCCACCAGGAGTCGTTCCAGGCCGAAGGGGTGCGCCCGAGGATGAGGACTTCCGTCTTGTCGGAGTTGAGCTTCAGGCGGCTGTCGTTCATCCACTCGGCGATGGCTTTTAGTCCCTCGTGGAGGTTGGTTTTGGCGGTGAGTGGGTCTTTGGTCAGGGAGAGGACGAGCTGGGTGTCGTTAGGAGATGATGCTGAGGTGATGTTGGCGGGCCAGTTTAGCGAGGGGGGCCATGTAGACGTTGAACAACGTAGGGCTGAGGGAGGAGCCTTGGGGGACGCCGCAGATGAGGTTGGTGGCTTTGGAGCGGAAAGGGGAGAGACGTACTCTCTGGGTTCTGTCGGAGAGGAAGGATGAGATCCAGTTGAGGGCTTTATCTTGGATGCCGGCTTCATGGAGGCGGGTCAGTAGGGTGCGGTGGCAGACTGTGTCAAAAGCGGCAGATAGGTCGAGGAGGATGAGGGCAGAGGTTTCGCCGTTGTCCATTTGAGTTCTGATGTCATCTGTGGCGGCGAGGAGTGCAGTCTCGGTGCTGCGGTTTCATCTGAAACCGGATTGAGAGGGGTCTAGGATGGAGTTGTCTTCGAGGAAGAGGGCGAGCTGGGTGTTGACGATCTTCTCGATGACTTTTGCTGGAAAAGGGAGGAGAGAGATCGGTCGGAAGTTTTTGAGGTCGTTGGGGTTAGCCTTGGGTTTCTTGAGAAGGGGTTGGATTTCTGCGTGTTTCCAGCTGTCTGGGAAGGTGGCGGAGTCAAAGGAGAGGTTGATGATCTTGCGGAGTTTGGGGGCAATGATGGCGTTGGCTTTGTTGAACACGTGATGTGGGCATGGGTCCGTGGGGGAGCCTGAGTGGATGGTGTTCATGGTTGTCATTGTTTCGGTGTCGTCCACGTGGGTCCAGGCGGTGAGGCGGCAGGCGTCTGTGGAGATGTCAGGGGTGGGGTCTGGCGGCGGAGTGGTGTTGAAGCTGTCGTGGATGGTTGTGATTTTCTGGTGGAAGAAGGTGGGGAGGTTGTCGCAGAGTTTCTGGGAGGGCGGGATGTCGTTGGAGTTGGCGTTGGGGTTTGAGAGTTCCTTTACGATGCCGAAGAGTTCTTTGCAGTCGTGGGTGTTGTTGTTGATGCGTTCAGTGAAGTGGGCGCGCTTGGCGACTCGGATCCGTTGGTGGTGTTCACGGTTGGCGTATTTGAGGGAGGCGAGGTTGTCGGGTGTGCGCTCTAAGATCCACTTCTTTTTGAGCTTCTGGCAGTGGCTTTTGGAGGCGGTCAGTTCGTGTGTGAACCAGGCTGGTTTTTTCTTTCCTTGGTTGGCGGTGGGTTTCTTGAGTGGGGCTAAGGTGTTGGCGCAGTCGAGGATCCATTGATGGAGGTTGATGGCGGCAGTGCTCGGGTCGGTTGAGTCGGGTGGTGGGTTTTTGACGAGGGTGCTGGTTAGTTGGTCTTGGGTGATTTTTCCCCAGCGGCGGTGAGGAGGTAGGGGGATACGGTGGTGTTCGGTGATTTTCGTATAGGAAAAGTGGACGCAGTGATGGTCGGTCCAGTGGAGTTCGGAGGTGTGGCTGAAAGAGATGTGGTTGCTTGAGGTGAAGAGGGGGTCAAGAGTGTGTCCGGCGATGTGGGTGGGAGTGTTGACCAGTTGACGGAGTCCGAGGTTGAGGAGGTTGGAGGTCAGTGATGCGGTGTTGACGTCGTTGTTATTTTCCAGATGGTAGTTTAGATCTCCCAGGAGGATGTAGTCTGGGGAAGCGAGGGCGTGGGTGCTCGCGAGATCGGCGATGGTGTCGCTGAAGGGGGCTCTTGGTCCTGGAGGGCGGTATATGAGAGTTCCTCTGAGGGTCGTGTTGGGGTCCGTGTGGATCTGGAAGTGGAGGTGTTCGGCTGTCTTGAGGGTGTCGTCCGTGTGGGTGTGGATTTTTTAAATCATGAATTCACAATTCCCACTGTCTGCGAAAGCAAAATGTGGTCACAGAATCATAGCACCTTTCCACAGTCTGTGCACTGCAGTGTCACTCTGGTTGCTACTGCAACACCGGGGCAGGGAGCCAGGCTGAAGGAGGGCTTCCTCTGATACTGCGTTCTCTGCAGTGCGCACCAGGAAGCCGTACACATAGGTGGGGGCAGCCCAAAGTCGAGGTGCATGCCCTGGATACAACCAAGCATAGGGTGCAGGGCAAGTGCCGATTTGGAAAGTTGTAAGTGCTGATCTTTAGAGGCATCCACGGTTGTCAGGATGCCGGGGAATTCTTTGATGGCCCTGAGACTTCGACAATAGGGGGCAAGCTAACAAGCCCTTGGAGTTCTTAGGTTAATGAGGTTGTAGAGTGGCAGTTTCAATCCTTCCTCACTGCAAGAAGTGGCAGGCAGCAGGCCACTACAGCTCAGCAAGTTGCAAAGTGGCAGTCCTTCCTGGCAGCACAGCAATCTGCAGGCAGCAGGCCAGCACAGCAAAGCAAGTGGCAAAGTGGCAGTCCCTCCTGGCAGCACAGCTCTTTTTCGCTGCAAAGTCTCCTCAGGATCCCAAAGTGAACTGATTAAGCGGGGGTTGGGGTCCAGTACTTGTACCTAATTGTGTTTTGGAAGGGGGAGAGAATACAAAGAGGCCTTTACAGATCACAAGCTCCCCTTCCTTCACCAGCTCCAGTCACTCTACAGAGCTGCAGCCCTTTGTATGAGGAGGGGTACAGCGCTATTCAGGTGTAGATGTCAGCTCTTCCCTCCCACCTAGCCCAGGAACACCTATCAGCTTGCTGATGGGCCATCAGGATGCAAATGTCACACCCAGGCTCCCTTTATGTGTGATTATCTAGAGGGAATACACAAAGCCAGCTGTCATCTACCACAGATGTGTATTCAGAGACAGGCAGAGGCACAGAATAGTTGAAGTAAGAAAATAGCAACTTTCTAAGAGCGGCATTTTCAGACTTACAGTTTAAAATCTGACTTCACCATAAGTTGTGATTTTAAATTGTGAGCCCAGAGACACCAACCTCCACATTTCTATATCTTCCCATTTGAAAGCTACACTTAAAGGATACTTCAAGTTAACCCCAATGTTAACCTATGGGAGAGATAGGCCTTGCAGTAGTGAAACACTAACATGCCCAGGTAATGACAAACCATTAAATCAAACTTGGAAGTACATGGCCAACTTTTTAAATACACTGCACCCTGCCCTTGGGGCTAACCAGGACCTACCTTAGGGGCATCTTATATGTAATAAAAAGGAAGGTTTGGGTCTGGCAAGTGGGTACATTTGCCAGGTCGGAATGGCAGTTTAAAACTGCCCACATAGGCTCTGCAATGGCAGGTCTGAGGCATGTTTGAAACAATACTGTAGTGGGTTGCACAATCAGTGCTGCAAGTCTGCTAGTAAGATTTAATGTATAGGCCCTAAGCACCTATTGTGCACTTTACTAGGGACTTACATGTAAATTAAATATGTCAATTGTGGAGAAGCCAATGTTACCATGGTTTAGAGTACAGAACTTCTGCACTTTAGCACCAATCAGCAGTGGGAAAGTGCCCAAGATACTAAAAGCTAGCAAAAGTGAAGTCAGAAAAACAGGAGGTCAGAGGGCAAAAAGTTAGGGGAATCTACACCAAAGATGTCAGGTCTAATACGTGTCCCCCTCAGCTGAAAGTGGGGAGAGCTAACCAACCCCTTGGTGGTTCTTTTCACATGGCAGAAAAACCTGGAGAGACCTTCAGCATTGGCGTGATCTGTTCCAGGGTGGGGTTCCACTTTAAAGTCTAATCCCTGTCTTGAGGTGTACCACCTCACCAGTTTGGCGTTCTCACCCCTCATCTGCATTAACCATCTGAGGAGCCTAATGTCTGTCTGAACCCGGAAGTGAGTGCCAAACAGATATGGCCGTAGCTTCTTCAGCACCCAGACCATAGCAAAGGCTGCCCTTTCAAGCACCCTCCACTTCTGTTCCCTAGGAAGTAGCCTCCTAGTGATGAAAACTACAGGTTGATTCAGGCCCTCTTCATTTAGCTGTGAGAGCACGGCATCTAGGCCATGCTCTAAGGCATTCAACTGCACAACAAACTCTTTGGAGAAATCAGGGCCTTGAGCACGGTGCAGTGCACATGGCTTCTTTTAGGGTGAGTTAGAAATGGGGTCTTTGGTTGACAGTCAGGTTACCCCCTGTTCAAGCAAGGACCCTCACTCTATTCAGGGTAAAAGAGAATGACGCTCAGCTAACCCCTGCTTACCCCCTTGGTAGCTTGGCAGAGCAGTAGGCTTAACTTCAGAGTGCTAGGTGTAAAGTATGTGTACCAACACACACAGTAACTTATTGAAAACACTACAAAATGACACAACACCAGTTTAGAAAAATAGGAAATATTTGTCTAAACAAAGCAAGACCAAAATGAAAAAAATCCACAATACACAAGTCAAGTTATCAATTAAAAATCAAAAAGAGTCTTTAAGTAGTTTTAAACACACACTAACGCTGTCAGTGTAAAAAAGTACATTGGGCGCGTCAAAAATAACCCCACACGGGCGAGTGCGCATCAAAAAGGGCTTGCGAGGCATTGATTCCACTCACGAGCAGGTCCTTGCGATGTTTCCCCTTTCGCCGGGTCGGGGCACGTCGGTTCTTCTCTCCGCAGGAGAGCGATGTGTTGTCACTCTCGGGTCCGGCAGGCCTTGCGTTGTTTTTCCACGCACAGCGGTACTTGAGTCGGAAATCCAGGCGCACGATGATCCGAAAACTCTGCAGCGCGGGTTGTGATCTCCCAACCTCCGTCAGCGATGCTACGCATCATTTCTCCTGGTCCGTGCGCCGATTCTTTGGTCGCGTTTCCTGCAAGCGTTGTTTCTCAGCTGCGAAGCCGACGGTACGCCGCTTCTTCACCCGCAGATCGGAGTTGCGTCGATCCTTTCCCCGCACGGCGCTCTGTGCATGGATTTCCTTGTCTTTAAGCTGCCAGATTCTCCTTTCAGGGCCCCAGGAACTGGATGGGCACCACAGGGCAGAGTAGGAGTCTCTCCAAAGACTCCAGGTGCTGGCTGAGAGAAGTCTTTGCTGTCCTTGAGAGTTCAAACAACAGGAGGCAAGCTCTAAATCAAGCCCTTGGAGATTTCTTCTCAAGATGGAAGGCACACAAAGTCCAGTCTTTGCCCTCTTCCTCTTGCAGAATCAGCAACTGCAGGATAGCTCCACAAAGCACAGTCACAGTGTAGGGCAGCTCTTCTTCCTCAGCTCTTCAGCTCTTCTCCAGGCAGAGGTTCCTCTTGTTTCCAGAAGTGTTTCTAAAGTCTGTGGTTTTGGGTGCTCTTCTTATACCCAATTTCTCATTTGAAGTAGGCCTATTTCAAAGTAAAGTCTCTTTTGAATGTGAAATCCTGCCTTGCCCAGGCTAGGCCCCAGACACTCACCAGGGGTTTGGAGACTGCATTGTGTGAGGACAGGCACAGCCCTTTCACGTGTAAATGACCACTCCTCCCCTCCCTCCTAGCACAGATGGCTCATCAGGATAAGCAAGCTACACCCCAGCTCCCTTTGTGTCACTGTCTAGTGTGAGGTGCAACCAGCCCAACTGTCAAACTGACCCAGACAGGGAATCCACAAACAGGCAGAGTCACAGAACTGGTATAAGCAATAAAATGCTCACTTTCTAAAAGTGGCATTTTCAAACACACAATCTTAAAATCAACTTTACTAAAACATGTATTTTTAAATTGTGAGCTCAGAGACCCCAAACTCCACATGTCTATCCACTCCCAATGGGAATCTACACTTTAATCAGATTTAAAGGTAGCCCCTAGGTTAACCTATGAGAGGGACAGGCCTTGCACAGTGAAAAACAAATTTAGCAATATTTCACTGTCAGGGCATAAAAAACACATTACTATATGTCCTGCCTTAACCATACACTGCACCCTGCCCTGGGGGCTACCTAGGGCCTACCGTAGGGATGTCTGGCATGTAAGAAAAGGGAATGTTTAGACTTAGCAAGTGGGTACACTTGCCAAGCCGAATTTACTGTTAAAACTGCACACACAGACACCGTAGTAGCAGGTCGGAGACATGATTACAGAGCTACTTATGTGGGTGGCACAACCAGTGCTGCAGGCCCACTAGCAGCATTTGATTTACAGGTCCTGGGCACCTCTAATGCACTGTACTAGGGACTTACTAATAAACCAAATATGTCAATCATGGATTGATGTAATAGGTTATGTATTTCTATTTATATTTTAAATGCTTGTTATGTTAGTTGTTTTTCGTATTCACCGTTCTGCCTCACGCGCACGTTCTCTCGCGCAATGTTTCCTTTTGTTTTTGTGTTCCTTCCAGGCAGCTCTGCTTGACAATCCGTGTTCGAGGTTCCGAGCCTGTCAGTTGGCGTCGGACCCTCGGATCGGATGGTTGTGCCTCTGCTGTCGTGGGTCTTTCTTCTCGGAGAATAAACTTGTTTTTCTTTAAGAAAAAAATTTCCTGATTTTCTGGCGTCCTTCTCTCCCTCTTACATTCTTTGGTACCAGGAGTGGGGCAGAAGATGTATTTGGGACCCACCGACTTATATGCTCCTTCTATATTTTGCTGACTGGAGCGCAGAGGCTTCTCAGAGTGTGAGAGTTCTTGTTTTTTTTGTTCTCCTTGAAATTTTGCTGACAGGAGCGTTAGCGCAGTTAGCGCAAGGCATACCTCAGAGGAGTGTAGCGGATTTTCTGGAGATTTTTGTCCACCGGAGCGTTAGCGCAAAGAAAAAGCTGGCTCTGTTTCTGTGAACTGTCGTGAGAGGAAACGTGGACGTCTTTCAGCTTCACTTTGAAGGTGCTGTTGATGTTAACAGGGAATAGGCTTCTCCAGGTTTCTTCATGCGCACGTCGTCCTGCTTGTGATCTTCCGCATTAATATTCAAACTGTGCGCGTCTTGGCACCGGAACAACTTGCATGAATGTGCCGTCGCGCGTCATCGATTGTCAACGACTAGACTACAGGAAAAGTGAACCTGGTATCACAGGCACTGAATCTCTACACTTTACCTAGAAGACATTGTTTTCATAGCAACTGTACTTAAACTCTGCTGTTATTTTGTGAAAGTATTATATTTATTGCCTGCCGTCTGTGTCACTGACAGAAATGGGGAAATTTAGTTTTTTTGATTTACTTGTTGCTGGCAAGTAGAAGATGTGCTTTATTATAATTGTCATCAGTTGTATTCTGTGCCCTATTATCTAAACAGCTATAGTTTTAGCCACGCTTGTGTTTTAGATTTATCAAATTTTCCTGCGATGGCTTCCTATCAAAATGTTGTCCAACCTCTGTCCTTTTTACAAAAAAATGGGAAGCCAGAGTTGAAGTGGTCAGAGTGGTTAAGAGTATTTGAGAACTACCTTGTAGCCATTGATGCCCATGCGTTCTCTCCTGCAAGGAAAATGGCCCTGTTATTTAATCACTTGGGTGTAGCAGGGCAACGTGTCTTTGACAATTTGCCACCTGTTCCTCCTCCTCTTTCCGATGGTATGTTGTGGAATGAGTATGAAGAGGGAAAAGCTAGAATGATGAAGCAGTATGCAGATGAGTCCAGTGTTTTATTAGAGAGGTTTAACTTTGCCATGTGCAAGCAGGCTGCTGATGAGTCAGTAGAGGAGTATGTGGCTACTTTGCGTGTTCTTGCAGCCAAATGTGATTTTGGTGCCAATGTTGATCTTTACATCAGAGATCAATTTGTTTTCTATTGTTTTTCAAAAAGAATACAAGAACGCCTTCTGGCGTGCCGAAACCCAACCTTATTAGAGACCATAGATATTGCAAAAAGTATTGAAAGGTCCATTGTATCTTCCAAAGCTCTATCTAGTTTGAATCATCACATGGGTGTTAGTTCGCTGGTAGAGGAAGATACTGTCTGCACCGTTTCTGACAAATCCCAGAGAAGTAAGAGAAATCTCAGTCAAAATATGAGCATGCCTGCCTGTTTTAGATGTGGGTCTTATAATCATTTAGGGAATTGCTCTTCCTGTCCTGCTCTGAACAAAAGATGTCTGAAGTGTAGAAAAATTGGTCATTTCCAAAAAGTATGCAGAATGGGTAAATTTTAATCTAACCCCAGTATCAATACATCCAAAATGCGTGTCAGTAATGTTTACACTGCAGAGTCAGAGAATGATATTTCCGAATGCATGAACAGACTTTCCAATGTTGTGTTGACTGTTGGTACCCACAAGGATCAAGGTTTTGACGAAGGGCAAATCAAAGGACCCCTGTGTGAGGCCAGTATAGGTGAGAAGCAATTAATGATCATAGCAGACTCTGGGGCACCTGTGACCATCATTGCTGACAGGACTTGTTATGCATTATGGCAAGATCCTCCTAAGTTACAGTGTCCGGATATTAATCCAAAGGCTTTTGGTGATCAGGATATAGACTTATTGGGGTATTTTTGGTCAAATTTGTCTATTTTAGGGAGATTAATACATACTAAAATCTATGTGGCCGTCAATGGTAGAGATATTGTTGGTTGGAGGGATTTAGCTAAGCTTGGTATTATTCTACGCCCGGGTCATTGTACACCCATTATGTTAGCTAACTTACCGACGAACTCCACTTCTGTTTTGTCAGTGGTATCTTCTGAGTCAGTTTTCAGTGATCTTAAACTGAAATTTTCTAAGGTATTTCAAGACAAAGTGGGAAACGTAAATGGATTTGAACATAGTATTAAGTTAAAAAAAGAAGCTCTACCTGTGGTTCACAAAGTCAGGCCAGTACCCTTAAGTATTAGAGAACAGTTGAAAGAGCTTTTGGACAAATTAATGGTTGAAGGCATAATTACTCCCACAGATTCTTCTGAGTGGGTTTCACCTATTGTTCTCACAAAGAAAAGATCAGGGGACTTGAGATTATGTGTTGATTTGAGGTCACTCAACAAAAACATATTAGTAGATTGTCATCCTCTACCCCACATACAGGAGCTCATAGCTAGTACAGGGAATTCAAGCTATTTTTCTACCATTGATCTACATTCAGCATATCATCAGATACCCTTAAGTCAGGAATCTCAAGCTCTCACTACTTTTATTACTCCTTTTGGGGCGTATAAATATTGCAGACTTCCTTTTGGCCTGGCGTCCGCAGCCTCCGTTTTCCAAAAAATTATGGATTCTTTGTTCAGTGGGATGAATAATGTGGTAGCTTTCCAGGATGATATTTTAGTTCATAGTGTCACATCAGAAAAGCATGTTGTTCTTTTAGGCAAAGTTTTCGACATTCTGCAATCTCATGGTATGACTGTCAAAGCGGATAAGTGCAGGATTCTAGCTGAACAAGTAGAATATCTTGGCCACTCCATCTCAGCGGAAGGAATAAGACCTAAACTTTGTAATCTAGAAGCTATTAAAAATGCTCCTCCACCCTGTGATAAAGATGCCTTACGCTCTTTCCTGGGTCTCTGTGAATACTATGCCCGTTTTGTGTCCGGGTATGCTTTGATTGTACAACCATTGAGGTCTTTACTCAAGAAAGGACAGAAATTTGTCTGGGATACCAAGGTGCATACTACTTTTCAAAAAATCAAAGATTTAGTGTTATCAGCACCATCACTTAAACCTTTTATTTCGGGTGGTGAGTCTTTTTTAACAGTAGACGCCAGTCTAAAAGGTTTAGGAGCTGTTTTTGGGCAGATTATCAATGGTAGGGAGAATACTGTTGCGTTTGCTTCTCGATCTCTTTCTGATGCAGAAAAAAACTATAGTACCATAGAAAGGGAAGCCCTTGCTTGCGTGTGGTCTGTTGAAAAGTTTAAAACTTATATATGGGGCAGGAAATGTGACATATTCACTGATCACAAACCGTTGGTTTATTTACTTAGTGGTAATGGCTTGGGAAAGGCTTCTGCCCGCTTAGTGCGTATCTTATCCAAATTACATGAATTCAACTTAACTGTCAAGTACATCCAAAGGGGCTTGAATGTTCGGGCTGATTGTCTATCTCGCATGCCACTAGAGAATTCTGGTAATGAGCTGGATTGTCAGGAGGATGAGTGTGTAGTTGGTTTAATAGAAGCTGTTTCAGCTTGTGCTGGGAATGTTACTATGGATGAATGGAAAACAGCCATGCTTTCAGACAAAACATTGTCTTGTGTAGCTTATTTCATCAAATGTGGTTGGCCCGCAGAGAAAACACTTGATAAAGTCATGAGGTCTTTTAAACAAGTGTCAGGGGAATTGTCATACAATAATGAGGTTTGCATGAGGGGAAGCCTATTCATTCCACCTTTTGATCTACGCCATAAAATTATCAAAATTGCTCATGCAGGTCACCTAGGAGTTTCCGCCACACTTAAAAAATTGAAACTGTCTTATTGGTGGCCTGGTTTATATGATCAAGTTGAACATTTTATTGATAATTGTAAACATTGAGTTGTATCAGACAAACATTGGAGGAATACTACCAAACCGTTGCATCCTGTTCCTTTTCCAAAGAAAGCATGGGATAGCTTAGCCATTGATTTTTCTGGTCCTTTCCATATTTTACCTAGGGAAATGAAGTTTCTCATTGTACTTATTGACTACTATTCAAAGTGGATATATTACTCTTTTGTTGAGTCAGCTGACTCTGAATCTGTTATGAAGTTCCTGGAGAAACTCTTCCATGTTGAAGGCACTCCTACTACTATTGTTTCTGACAATGGGGTGCATTTTTCATCTCATAAAATGGAAGTTTTTTTCAGGAAATTTGGTGTTAGACACTCACAAGTGGCACTCTATAGTCCCTCATCTAATGGTTTGGTAGAGAGGGCCAACCGCATCTTAAAAGAAGGTATACAAACAGCTATTGCCATGAACATTGATGTTGCTCATTTCCTCCAGGAAAAAATCTGGGCATACAATACCACCCCTCATTCTACTACGGAACTTACTCCTTTTTTACTTCTCAGAGGGAGAGAAGCTACTACCAATTTGACTCCCTCATGGCTATTACAGAACAGGAAGCATAAGGAAGGAAATGATTGTTTGATAGACTTGGATAAATTAAGATCTACTGTTGCAAAGAAACAGATGGTACAGAAAGAAAATTATGACTTCAGGCACAAGGTTAAAGATATTAATATAGCTGCTCAGGACTTTGTTCTAATCAGAAAACCTTATAAAACATTGAAAGGGGAATCCAAGTTCTCTTTACCTGTTAAAGTCATCAAGGTTAACAAAAATTCTCTTTTGTTAGAAGGGAAGGGATGGTGGAATAAGAACAGCGCTGTTCCAGTATCTAAACAACAAACTGAAATATTTAGTAAAGTTTACTCTGAGCCAGATTCAGGCATTCCTTCATGTGCTAATAGCTCGAATTCATCAGACTTTCTCATCAATGGAAATTGTGTGTGGGTTGACCCCATGCCATCTACTTCGGAACAGACTTTTCCAGATACTTTGACAAGTACTGTCATACAAACCGACAATGCTATAACTCAAGAGACTGATGTAGAGTTTAGCACAAGGGAATGTGGAGAAAAAGAACAAAATACAAAGCACAAACGTACCATCAAAATGCCTTCTAGATTTGATGAGTTCATAATGAATTGACTTTGTTTTTTGTCATTTAGTTATGAGAGGGAGGTGATGTAATAGGTTATGTATTTCTATTTATATTTTAAATGCTTGTTATGTTAGTTGTTTTTCGTATTCACCGTTCTGCCTCACGCGCACGTTCTCTCGCGCAATGTTTCCTTTTGTTTTTGTGTTCCTTCCAGGCAGCTCTGCTTGACAATCCGTGTTCGAGGTTCCGAGCCTGTCAGTTGGCGTCGGACCCTCGGATCGGATGGTCGTGCCTCTGCTGTCGTGGGTCTTTCTTCTCGGAGAATAAACTTGTTTTTCTTTAAGAAAAACATTTCCTGATTTTCTGGCGTCCTTCTCTCCCTCCTACAATAAGCCAATTACATACACATTTTGTAAAGGAGCGCTTGCACTTTAGCACTGGTTAGCAGTGGTAAAGTGCCCAGAGTAACAAAAATGGCAAAATCAGAGTCCAGCACACATCAACAACCTGGGGAACAGAGGCAAAAAGTGAAGGGAGACCACGCCAAGGATGAAAAGTCTATCACTGCTGGAGTCCACCTGTCTGGCCTTGTTGTCCAACTCTCTCAAGTTCAGTTCCTGAGCCAAAAACCTTTTTTTCTCTTCCATGGTCTATTCTTTCTCCTCCAAGGCCTTTTTTCTTCTCCAATCCAAGCTTAACCAGCTTTCAATTTAATTTCCTCTCCTTCCTCTTGGCCTCCAGCTCCTCTGGGGACAGCGGTCCCCTTGGGGGCTCAGCAATTGGATTGCTGACACATTATGGCCCTCATTACAACATTGGCGGTAAAAGCCGCTTACCGCCGTGCAGAAGACCGCCAACACACCGCCGTGGAAAACGACCACAGCTATTATGACCCAAAGCACGGAATCCGCCAAAATTCAGACACCCACACAAGTCCGCCACACCAAAGGTCAGTGATAAACTGGCGAAAACGAAACCTCCACTGTTACGCCAACAGAAATATGCCCACTCTATCACGACACACGAATCCACGCGGTGGTCTTTCAACCGCGGTATTCCATTGGCAGTACATACCACCACGCTCAAAATACACACACACTTAAAAAACACATCCACATTGGTCAATTCGAAATACACACACCTGATACACATACACACACCACTCCCACACACCCATTACAATATAGAACACACACCCACATCACCCACGAACCCCCACGACAAAAAATTCCGAAAGAAGGGCAGAGAGAGACACCACCAGCAAGAACAACAGCATCCACAGGCACACAACACCATCACCCACACAACTTCCACACACCTCACACAACACACCACTACATATCAGCGCACTTATCACCATACACTCCACCCCACACATCACCTACACCACCCCATGGCATGGCAAAGACACCCCAGGTTCTCGGAGGAGGAGCTCAGGGTCATGGTGGAGGAAATCGTCAGGGTAGAGCCACAGCTATTCGGATCACAGGGGCAGCACACCTCCATTGCAAGGAAGATGGAGCTATGGCGAAGAATAGTGGACAGGGTCAACGCAGTGGGACAGCACCCAAGAAATTGGGAGGACATCAGGAAGAGGTGGAACGACCTACGGGGGAAGGTGCGTTCCGTGGTCTCAAGACACCACCAGGCGGTTCAGCAGACTGGCGGCGGACCCCCACCTCCTCCCCCACAACTGCCAACATGGGAGGAGCAGGTCTTTGCGATTCTGCATCCTGAGGGCCTTGCAGGAGTAGGTGGACAAATGGACTCTGGTAAGTCCAATCTTAACTATTACATGCCCCACCCTACCTGCATGCCAGCACATACCCCCACCCTCAACCTCACCCCAATCACTCCTACTCCTCACAAATGTCCCACTATCACAACCCACCCATCCCAACACCAAGCCCTGCATGCAACAACAAAGCATGGACACCCATCACCAAAGCATGGCCACTGCACATACCCATACAACCCCTAAACCACCATCACACAAGCTCCCACACAGGAATGCAAGCACTGGGGTACACGCTCACCCACCCACTGCACAACATGGCACATACAGATGCAATAACCATCCTTTTATACCCCTGCAGGACCCCTACCCAACGTCACCGGACAGGAGGGTCCACACATGTCCACACTACCAACAGAAGAGGCCCAAAGTGATGACAGCACCTCTGTCCAACTGGATCTAGATGACACGCCTGGCCCATCGGGGACCTCTGGACAGTCGGTTCTCCTCACCCAGTCACAGGCCACCACAGACCTTCTCCCCTCTGGAAACACCAGCACAGTACCCACCCAGCGGGCCCATACCTCCGTCCCCAGGACACGTCAATCAGCAGTGTGTCCACCACTACAGGGAACCCAGGATAACCCACCACCCCAACAACAACAGGGACCTGGGGGCAGTGGTAGTGGGCACACGGTCCAGGGGACGGAGGCCCAGGAACACAGGGGAACTGGGAGGGCTGCTGTGCGACAGGGGGCGGACAGGCCAAGGGAACCCACTCTCCACGAGGCCCTCTCCTCCATCATGGGAGCCTACCACCACTCCCAGGAGACGATGGCAATGGTACTGGCCAAGTTTCAGGAGACCCAGCGCCTGCAGGAGGAACAGTATATGGGCTTCAGGGAGGAACTCAGAAGCATCAGCTCTACCCTGGGCACCATCGTAGGGGTGCTGAAGGAACTCGTGCACACCAGGAGGGACACTGTGGCACTACAAGGGGCCCCTGACACTAGCATCAACGATGAACTGCCCACCACCTCCGCTGGCGCTCGTGGACAGGAAGCCCCGCCACATGACCACCACACCAGCACCCCACTGCCTGCAGAGGGAGAACCACCCCGCAAACGGTCCCTGAGATCCAGGACAAAGACAGAGCACGATGCCAAGACCCCCGCCAAGAAATGAGACGACCCTGATTGTCATCCTACAGTCCCACTTTGTCACCCTGTCCATACTTAAACTGCCCCAGCTCCACTTCCTATGCCCATTTGGGCAGTGCACCTGTGAGACTAATAGACTGGACTCTGCCATGGACATTCTTCCGCCATCACCCCTCACCATTTCACTACCCCCTCCAATATTGAGCACTTAAATAAACACACTTAAA
Organism: Pleurodeles waltl; assembly: GCF_031143425.1. NCBI lineage: Eukaryota > Metazoa > Chordata > Amphibia > Caudata > Salamandridae > Pleurodeles > Pleurodeles waltl. The sequence continues at coordinate 652,459,311 of NC_090444.1, read as the reverse complement.
ACACAAAACAATCTGGAGTCTGTCTGTGATTTTGAAATAGTGTATTAGCAATTACAGTGACAAAATGCTCTTTCAATTGTAATGTCAACATACCTATGTCACACAGCTCAAGTCCATGAGGAATCAAAGCAGATGTCACACAGTGGGACCCACATCTGTGAAATCGTAAGGGAAAGTGACAACTCAGTGACCATACACTGGGTGAAAACGACAGACAGTAGAGAGGTAGTAGTGTTAAAGTACATGTAGTAGGCAGGTCTGTACTCTTATCTGTGTCTCACTGGAAATATTGCTGGATCACTGAGTCCCTGTTGTTAATGTCTTCTTCCTCTGCTTCCTCGTATTCATTGTCCACAGGCTCCACAGCTGCAACAACACCGCCATCTGGACCATCCTCCTGCAGAAAAGGCACCTGTCGTCGCAATGCCAAGTTATGAAGCATACAGCAGGCCACGATGATCTGGCACACCTTCTTTGGTGAGTAGAATAGGGATCCACCTGTCATATGGAGGCACCGGAACCTGGCCTTCAGGAGGCCGAAGGTCCGCTCGATCACCCTCCTAGTTCGCCCATGGGCCTCATTGTAGCATTCCTCTGCCCTTGTCCTGGGATTCCTCACTGGGGTCAGTAGCCATGACAGGTTGGTGTAACCAGAGTCCCTGCAAATGGCGAGGGATAAGTATTAGACACACACTAACCTGTAGGGTAATCCCAGACCCAGACAACCATTCCCACTGACTTGCCTCCAGATGCTCACCTAATAGCCACACACGTGCCTCTGGAGTTGCCCCATCATATAAGGGATGCTGCTATTCCGCAGGATGTAGGCGTCATGCACTGAGCCAGGGAACTTGGCATTCACATGGGAGATGTACTGGTCGGCCAAACATACCATCTGTACATTCATAGAATGATAACTCTTCCAGTTTCTGTACACCTGTTCACTCCTGTGGGAGGGACCAAAGCCACATGGGTCCCATCAATGGCACCAATGATGTTGGGGATATGTCCCAGGGCATAGAAATCACCTTTCACTGTAGGCAAATCCTCCACCTGAGGGAAAACGATGTAGCTCCGCATGTGTTTCAGAAGGGCAGACAACACTCTCGCTAATACGTTGGAAAACATAGGCTGGGACATCCCTGATGCTATGGCCACTGTTGTTTGAAAAGACCCACTTGCAAGGAAATGGAGCACTGACAGCACCTGCACTTGAAGGGGGATTCCTGTGGGATGGCGGATTGCTGACATCAGGTCTGGCTCCAACTGGGTACACAGTTCCTGGATTGTGGCACGGTCAAGCCTGTATGTGATTATGACATGTCGCTCCTCTATTGTCGACAGGTCCACCAACGGTCGGTACACCGGAGGATGCTGCCATCTCCTCACATGTCCCAGCGGACAGTGCCTATGAAGGACAACAGGGAGCACAGAGTCAAACAACTCAGAGGTACGTACCCACAGTTTACCAAGAACACCAATCATACACAAAAGGTGGCCTGTATGTGTGTTGAGTCTAGGCCTAGGTATGTGTGACGCAGTTGGAAATGAAGCCATGTGGGCCCCTGAAATGGCAGCTGCCTGACCTCTAAAGTGGGACAATGGAATGTGAGGTAACTGCGCTGGCGTTGTACACTGTCGCGGTAGGCGGTCGAAGACCGCGGCGCAATGCTGCATTGGCTAACATTGGACCCTATGGGTCCCAGGAGCCAATGACGATGTGCGCCGGCGGTGACGGTATGCACCGCCGCGGACGTGGCCGCCATTTTCTATCTGTTCAATCACTCGATACCTGATCTTCGACAGGAGAGGACCTACACTGCAAGTGCTGCTGTGACCTCAGTCTGGAAGAGACAATGGCTCGAGTGTCTGGGGAAAGGGCCCCTGCCTTCACATCGGAGGAGTTGGAGAAGCTCGTGGATGGGGTCCTCCCCCAGTACATGCTACTCTACGGTCCTCCAGACAAACAGGTATGTACACAGGGAGCATGTTGTATGGGCTACGCCTGTGTGGAGAGGGCTGGATGTAAGAAGGAAGCGGTGAGAGTGCTGCGAGCATGAAAGACGGTGAATGCATGTGCCACATGGCAAGGGTAGGGATGGGGGCCAATCACTTTGACGGTGCAGTTGGTAATAACTTCTCTTTTTCCCCTGTACATTTCATGTAGGTCAGCGCCCACCAGAAAATAGATATTTGGCGTGCCACCGCCAAGGACGTCCGGACCCTGGGGTCTACCACAGACGGAGCACCCACTGCCGTAAAAGATGGGAGGACATTCGCCGCTGGAGCAAGAAGACGGCGGAGGCTCAGCTGGGGATGGCCTCCCAACGTGGGAAGGGTGCCCGTCGCACCATGACCCCCCTGATGTTCCGGATCCTGGCGGTGGCCTACCTGGAGTTGGATGGGCGCTTGAGGGCATCACAGCAGACACAAGGGGTGAGTACACTCTCATTCTGCTGACTTTGCGTGCAGTGGAGGTGTCTGGGTGGGGGAGGTGGGCTGTGGGTTTCCCTAGGCCAGGACGAGTTCCGTAGGCAAGGCCCCTCCGTAAGGCTGGCCATGTGGCACCCCAGCTCACCTCTGTAGAGTGCCAAGTACACCTAGTCATGCCCCTGTGTCATGTATGGGTGCAGATGTCGTCCATAGCCTTGTAGGCCATTTCCCAGGAATTGAACAGTGGAGCACAAGAGCGCAGCGTAGTGCAGGGGCTTCTGTGTCTGTCATGTCCGCCAACGGTAGTGGTAATGCATGCACTCAACATGTCTCTCTTCTGTCTTCCCCCCCTTTTTGTGGTTTCCCTGTTCTTGTGTGCATTAGCATCATCAGGCGGAGGAGCAGTGGCACCAGAGCACGAGGGAGCTGCATCCCACATGGCCCTGGAGGGTGACACTACGGAGTCAGAATTCACCAGTGGGACGGAGGGCGAAGGGAGCTCCACGGCGGGGACAGGAGCTGAGACCAGCGACACGGACTCGTCCTCTGATGGGAGCTCCCTTCCGGTGGCGGCAACATCTGTGCCCCCCGCATCTACAGGTACAGCCGCCACCCCCCCTACCAGCTCCGCCCTCCCAGCAGCCCCTCAGCCTTTGCCCCGTCTCTGCTCACCCAGGAGGGTGGGCATCACCTTCGCCCCAGGCACCTCAGGCCCTGCCCCAGTCACCCCTGCTGCCCTCAGTGAGGAGGCCATTGACCTCCTCAGGTCCCTCACTGTTGGGCAGTCTACCATTTTGAATGCCATCCAGGGTGTAGAGAGGCAGTTGCAACAAACTAATGCATTCCTGGAGGGCATTCATTCTGGTCAGGCGGCCCTTCACCGAGCTTTTCAGACTCTGGCCTCAGCACTGATGGCAGCCATTGTCCCCATCTCTAGCCTCCCCCCTCCAACTTCCTCCCTTCCTCCACCCCGACCCAATCCCCTCTACCGCAGCCTATCCCAAGCATGCCTACAGACCAACATGCACACACGTCAACACCCAAGGGTAGCTCAGGCAAACATAAGCACCACACATCCCACAGGCACTCACGCAAGCATCACACACATGCAGACACACCAACATCTACTGCCTCCACTGTGTCCCCCTCCTCCTTGTCTCCCTCCTCCCTCCCAGTCTCGTCTACACTCACACCTGCATGCACTACCTCTACAGCCACTACGTCCCTCTCCAGCACACCCACCACCACACCCCGCTCACGTGCAGTCACCACCCCCACTACCATTCACACGTCCCCTGTGTCCTCTCCCAGTGTGTATGTGACGCCCCCTCACAAGATACACAAATGCAGGCACACACCCACCCAGCAGCCATCCACCTCATGACAGCCTCCAGCGCATGCACCTTCACCCAAAGTCACCAAACGTACACCTCCTACAACCACCACCTCTTCCTCCACTCCCAAACCCCCTCCAGCTACCCGTCCCAGTGTATCCCAAAAACTTTTCCTGTCCACCCTTGACCTCTTTCCCACACCTCCCCCACCCCGTCCATCTCATAGGTCCCGAACTAGCACCTCAGCCACAACATCTCCGGGACCTGTGGTGCCTGTAGTCACCGGAATTTGGAGTGCACCGGACACCAGGGCAGCCAGTGTGGCACGGAGCCACAGCACAGACAGTCCCCCACCTGTGAAGCATCAGAAGTTGGCCAGTGCCCGGCGGGAGAGGTGGAAGACACCAGCCACCAAACCCGCTCCCAGGGGTTCCGGTGGGAGTGTGGAGTCAGCTGTGACACCTTCCAAGTTGGGGAATGGCCACAAGAAACCCAGCAAGTCTGGGAAGAGCAGCACGGCAGAGAAGACCGCCATCATCCCCGCTGCCCAGGAGGCCACCGCCAGCACCATCGCAGCTGCACATGAGGCCACAACCAGCACCATCCCATCTGCCCAGGAGGCCACCACCAGCACAAGCCCCGCTGCCTAGGAGGCCACCGCCAGCACCATCCCAGCTGCCCATGAGGCCACTGCCAGCACCAGCCACGCTGCCCAGGAGGCCACCGCCAGCACCATCCCAGCTGCCCAGGAGGCCACCGCCAGCACCAGCCCCTCTACCCAGGAGGCCAGCACCAGCCCCGCTGCCCAAGAGGCCAGCACCAGCCCCGTTGGGCCATGAAGGACCGCCAGCAAAAGCCCCGTTGGGCCATGAAGGACCGCCAGCAAAAGCCCCGCTGGGCCATGAAGGACCACCAGCAAAAGCCCAGCTGGGCCATGAAGGACCACCAGCAAAAGCCCCGTTGGGCCATGAAGGACCGCCAGCAAAAGCCACGCTGGGCCATGAAGGACCGCCAGCAAAAGCCCCACTCGGCCATGAAGGACCGACAGCACCAGCCCCGTTGGGCCATGAAGGACCGCCAGCAAAAGCCCCATTGGGCCATGAAGGACCGCCAGCAAAAGCCCCGCTGGGGCATGAAGGACTGCCAGCACCAGCCCCGTTGGGCCATGAAGGACCGCCAGCAGCTGAGACCCTGCAATGGAGACCGCCATCTCAAGCACCGCTGAACAGGGCACCGCCATCTCAAGCACCGCTGAACAGAGCACCGCCATCTCAAGCACCGCTGAACAGGGCACCGCCATCTCAAGCACCGCTGAACAGGGCCCCGCCATCTCAAGCACCGCTGGCCCATGAGCAGCAAGGGCACTGACGCAACTGAGTCCGTCACGGGGTGAAAGATGCACTCTGGGCACAAAGCCCCCTCCAGAACCAGTGGAGACTGTCAAACACTACCTCTGTCCTTAGCAGGATGAAGCACTCTGGGCACAAAGCACCCTTCAGAACCAGTGGAGTAAGGCATCCACTACCTCTGTCCTTAGCAGGATGAAGCACTCTGGGCACAAAGCCCCCTCCAGAACCAGTGGAGACTGTCATCCACTACCTCTGTCCTTAGCAGGATGAAGCATTCTGGGCACAAAGCCCCCTCCAGAACCAGTGGAGTAAGGCATCCACTACCTCTGTCCTTAGCAGGATAAAGCACTCTAGGCACAAAGCCCCCTCCAGAACCAGTGGAGTAAGGCATCCACTTGTGAGACTGTGGCTTTGCACTCCCCAGGACTGAACAGTGGGCAAGCCACCCACTGTAGAGACTTGAGAGACTGTGGCTTTGCACTCCCCAGGATTGAACAGTGGGCAAGCCACCCACTGTAGAGACTTGAGAGACTGTAGCTTTGCACTCCCCAGGATTGAACAGTGGGCAAGCCACCCACTGTAGAGACTTGAGAGACCGTGGCTTTGCACTCCCCAGGATTGAACAGTGGGCAACCCACCCACTTGGGAGACTTGAGAGACTGTGGCTTTGCACTCCCCAGGATTGGACATTGGGCAAGCCACCCACTTTAGAGACTTGAGAGACTGTGGCTTTGCACTCCTCAGGATGGAAGAGTGGTCATGTGGCCCCCTCGTGGATTTGGCGTTGTGCACTCAAGCAGCTGAGGTGCCCCCCCTTTCCCTCCTCAGGTGCCTGTTTAGTTGCTGTCTGATGCCCCTGCAGTGTTCTCTCCATCATGGTCGGGGATCTTGTGTGGGCCTCGCCCATACCATGTGGTCCCAGTGTTCCACTGACTTTCTTAGAACACTACCTGGACTACCATGCTTGGTATATATTATGTACATGGTGTATATACATATTTCTGCCTAGTTGCTTTTAATATCTTACAATGGCTACACTCATTTTCTATTGTCTTTGCATTCTTCCGGGAGGGTTGGGGGGTGTAACTATAATGTATAGATATGTATTAGTGTGTGTGTTGTAGTGGGTGAGGGTGGGGGTGTTGCGTGTGTGTGTCCCTGTTTTTTGCCTCCCCCCTCCCCTGTGTCGTAGGTGCAGTAATCACTGTGGTCTTCGCCGCCGGCGTTCGTGCTCCTGGTAGAGGAGCAGGAAGACTATTGCAGGTAGAATTTGGAGTTCCAGGTCCATGGCGTCCTCGTTCCCCGTGGGGTGTGTAGAGGTGAGCGTTTTCCCTTCGTGATTCCTGTTTCCGGCGTGTTTTTATCCGCAGTGGATCCACCACGTAAAAGGTGGCGGATTGGCCTGCCATAATAGTGTGGGCGGTACATTGTCTCCCGCCTGTCTGTTGGCGGTGCCCGCTGCGCTGTTTGTTTGTACCGCCGTGGCGGTCGGAGTGTTAAAGTGGCTGACTTTGTTGGCGGTTTCCGCCACGGTCGTGATTCCAAATGTTTAACCGCTGGCCTGTTGGCAGTCTTACCGCCGCTTTAACGCCGACCACCACGGTTGAAATGACCACCTATATTGGGACACAAGAATGATCCACTAGCCCCAGGAGTTGTTCACACATCAGACACCTCACTCAGTATCTCACGTTCGTGAATTCACAACTCCCGTTGCCCTTAAAGCACAGTGTGGTCACAGAATCACAGTACATTCCTGCGGTCTGGGTCTGCACTTGGGTTTCTCCAGCAACACAAGGGCGGGAGAGCTGCGCTGAAGCAATCAAAATACTAGAGGCCTCCCCTTGTGATCAGGAGCTGCGGCATCAATCTGGTTGCTCTGGCAACACAGGGGCAGAGGAGATGCACTGAAGGAGTGCTTCCTCCAATACCATGTTCTCCATCAGTAGCAGAGTGAGGCGGCTGTGGCGCAGCACCGAGAAGCCATATGCACAGATTGGGAGCAGCCCAGAGTCAAGCTGCGTTCCCTGGATACAACCAAGCACAGGACATTTGCCGATCTGGAAACAACAGGGTGCAAGCCAACAAGCCCTTGGAGTTCTTGGGTTAATGAGGTTGTAGAGGGGCAGTTTCAATCCTTCTTCACTGCAAGAAGTAGCAGAAAGCGGGCCAACACAGCAGAGCAAGATGCACAGTGGCAGTCCCTCCTGGCAGCACAGCAATCAGCAGGCAACAGTCCAACAAAGCAAAGCAAGTGACAAACTGCCAGTCCCTCCTGGAAGCACAGCTCTTCTTTGTTGCAGAGTCCCCTCAGGACTCCAAAATGAACTGATTTGGTGGGGCAAGGGCTCCAGTACTACATGTCTTTGAAGTAGGGGAGACTTCAAAGAGGCCTTTGGAGATCACAGAGGCGTTTCCCTTACTTCCCTGGCTCCAGACACTCTACAGTAGGGGTATGCAGCCCTTTGTGTGAGGAGAGACACAGCCCTATTTAGGTGTTGGTGTCAGCTCCTCCCTCCCACCTATCCTAGGAAGACCCATCAGCTTAGTGATGGGCCATCAGGATGCAAATGTCACACTTAAGCTCCCTTTATGTGTGACTGCTTAGAGGGAATGCACTAAGCCCAGCTGTCATCTACGCTGTGTATTCAGAGACAGGCAGAGGTTGCACTTAAAGGATGCTTCAAGGTAACCCCAATGTTAACCTATGGGAGAGATAGGCCTTGCAGTAGTGAAAAACTAATTTAGTAGTTTTACACTACCTCAACACGTTAAACTTAAAAGTACACATCCAACAAGTAAATAAATTAAATATGTCAGTTGTGGAGAAGCCAATGTGACCATGCTTTAGAGTACAGAGGACCTGCAGTTTAGTACTGGTCAGGAGTGGTAAAGTGCCCAGAATCCTAAAAGACATAAAAAAATGAAGTCAGAAAAGCAGGAGGTCAGAGGGCAAAAAGTTACAGAAAACCATGCCAGTGATGTCAGGTCTAACACCGAAGTTCGGCAGTGCTTTCCCAGAGAGTTTCCCTTGGACCAAAGCAAACTGTTCATGCATGCCACATGTGCCTTAGTCGAAGTGCTGAACTGACATTTGGCATAGTGGAGTCAAAGTTGTTGGCTTGCCCCATGTTGGAAATCTTAGGGAAATCAAAGATTTAAACCGAGCTCCACTTCTGGGAGTCTGCCACCCGTGGGTCAGCTATCAGTACGTCTCAACAGGAACTGTGTGTCTGACTGCTCCGAGTACGCACACGCCCCCTCTGATCAGTGCGTACCGAGCGCTTTTTATGCACGAAAGTCAGCGAATGCTGAGCACTTCTTAATTCACAAAATCAGCATGTGCAAAGTGCTTCTTCATTCACCAAAGCCAGTGTGGGTAGCGCTTCTTCGATCACCAAGCTCTGCGTGTGTCAAATGCGGCACTACTTCCTGCACTGCCGTGCTGTGTCCGGCCCAGCTGCTGCGACGGAGGACATCTTCACACGATCGTCCTCATACAAACTGACATAGCAAAGGGCATGTAGAAACACTGTCATTCATTTTATTTATTTGAAACCATTTATGTCAACTGCGACACACAAGTACATTATTTGAACTAAACAATTTCTTGTTAATGGTATAGAAATACCTGCACCACATGCTGGAGGATTGAAATTGTAGAATTGTAGACTTGGCCACTGTCAGAGGGTAAACATATTGCACCCCATCCACCCACAACACCTGCAGCAACCAGACACAGGACAACAGTGTTTCCACTCCCTAATTTCGATGTAGAGGCTGATGATATCCCAAACTAATGCCTACACCACTATCTAACTACACACCCTCCTACAAACGTCAGTCTCTTGTCCAGCACCAATAATTCCCCTTAGGAGGCTTAGAGTAGCTGTAAGATGTCTACCAGAGGACAGTGTCAGCTCAGCTGTACTTGGAGGTTTGGAGATATCAGTGTTAAAGATGCAGCGGCTACAATCAAAGCACATGAGGTCAATGCAAACACAGTTTGTGTCACTGAATAACAATATGAGTGACATCAAAGATGGTATGAAGCAGCTGGACACAACAGTGGAGGAAGGGGAAAAAAGCCACTGCAGACAATTTCAAGGAGTTAACAAATGCCATCAAGGAACTTTGCACAGTAATGCAGCAGGACTATGTCACACACTGTAGGCGTCAGCACCAACTATTGGGTAGATTTAATGGGTTTCCAAGATCTGTCTATCGTCTGACAAATGCAAATGCATTACTGTTGTGACGCACTGTGAAGATGCAAGTGGAGATGGCACATTGTAGTGGAGACATTGCATGAGGTTTGGTGCAAGTCACCAACACAATCAAGAACATGCAGACCTGTTGGACTGCAGGAAACAGAGACTTAGGTGGAGGGGATAGTGTGGAGCTCCCCAGCCTCAGTAGTGTTACTGCCCCTGTGATGGAAAATAAGCGTCATACTTCTAGGCACAGTGCAGCTTCAGAGGACTCCCCAAGACTTAGGCGGTCATTATGAACATGGCGGTCTGGACCGCCACGCCGGCGGTCATTATCGCCAACGGCATGGCGGTCCAGACCGCCATATCCTGAACGCAGTAGTGAACTGGCTGCATAGCAGCCAGTTCACTACCACCCACCGCCAGGCCAGAATCGACTGCCGGGCCGACTGTAGGCACATTCGACCCAGCGGTGGAGGCCGGACCGGCGGTGGTATTATGATCCAATTTCCACCAGAGATTTCCCGGCGGGATACCCTGCCAGGTAACCCCTAGCGGGAATCATACGGGTGACAGGAATACTCATTCCTGTCACCTGTATGTTACACACCAGGACCCCCCTTGCCACTACACCCACCCCCCAACCCCCTAGATCCGCCCCCACCCTCAGATCCCCAAAAACCGACCCCCCCAACCCTCCACCCCCAAAACCCCATGTAGGCCCCCAGCTCGACCCTCACCATCCCCCACCCCTAAATACAGGTCCCCCCAAACCCCAACCCCCTACATCCTCATGCACCCATTCACCTACATGCACACACGCATACATACACATAGACACACATCCCCTCCCACACATACACCCATGCAGTCGTACACTCACACACACACACACCCCTCCCCCCTTCCGCCTCAGACAGCACTTACCTCTTCCGTCGCACTGCTCCAGGAGGTAATGGGCTCCCTGGAAGCTGCTCCATCGCCATCACATCCTCTCCATATACCGCCACGCCTATGAATGCACCATCAGAGGCGTGGCGGTGTCTGGACTGATGTGGCGGTGAGGGTGGAGCAGCATCCACCCCGCCACCGACCGCCAGCATGGCGTATGGCGGCCCTCACCACCATCAATGGCGGTGAGGCTCCATGCATCATTATTTGGCAGGATGCCAGCCGTCACCACTGGCGGTCTTCTGTTGACCGCCGGCATGGTTGGCGTCGGGGCATCCTGCCAAAATCAAAATGACCCCTATAGTGCTGAGCCCACCGAATGGCCTGGTGGAGTGCGTGGAAGGAACAAGTGATTCAGACATGTATCTATGGTTGTTGTTTTGGGATATTACATAACATTTGTCATGTCTGTGGTGACACATTTGGTTATGCACAAGTTGTGCATTTTGAAAAAAAAAATTGGTGATAGCATATTTTACCTGAAGCTAAGGTAATAAATATGAACATTTACAGCAACATTATGAAATGCTTGGTCTCATTGTTACTTACATTAAAAATAATTATGCCGTAGTTCAGCACGTCTTTATCTGCCTTCTGCTGCCTTTGATCCATCTGCAGGTTGACAGGATGGACATGGCTCATCATCTGAATCTAAATCTGACAGGTCCAGGGGTATGCCTCTTAATGGTGCTACGCTGTGCAACATGACACTAGTAGCTGCAAATTTGCAGTTGGTTTCAGGACTGTATTGTAGTGCTCCTCTGCTCTTGTGTAGATAGTTGAAGAGACCTTTGAGCAGGCCAAAGGCCCTCTCTATCATATTTCGTGTGTTTTTATGCACTGCATTGAACAGTGCTAGCTTGAATTGGGAGGGTCCAATTATAGTGTGAGGATGAATGAGCGCACAGCATATGCACTGTCTCCTACAATGACAAGAGCAAAGAATGATTCACTGCCACCAGTAACTACATCTGTACTATATGCTACACAGTTTAAAATAGATTTACCTAGTAAATATCCTTCTCCAAACTCAGAGTAGCCATGTGTAGATTCCACTATAGCGAAAATAAAGAATTCATGTGTACTATTAGGGAATCTGGCCACTACATCAGTTATCATATGTGAAGAATCGCATATCACTTGGATGTTTAAATGAATGGCTACATTTTCTGTTTCTGAAGATGTACTCATCTACAGATGGTGGACATATTGCAACATGTGTCCCATCAATGCAGCCAATGATGTGTCTGCTAGAATTTTTATTTAGTGAGCTGCTATTCCTGTGGTGTGTTGGGAAATCAGCATTACATCCAGAAATTAATTAAAAAAGCAAGACAGCGCACTTTGGGACACCCCTACTGCTGCACCTATTACCCCCTGGTAGCTTCCTGAGGCTAAGAGGTGCAGGAAGCGTAAAACCTGCACATGGGTGGGAATTGCATTGATCCTGTGAGTGTGTCACATCAGTTGTCGGTGAAGCTCATCTATTAAATCTAAAACCATGGCAGAATTGAATCTATACTTCTCATAGATTTCCTCCTCAGTTGGATCAAACAATGTACTGTGCATTCTAAAAATGTGCTCTTGTCTCTGTTGCCTTCTCTGCGATCCTGCCAGGAGCCTCGCTATGACATAGAGAGCAGCTATTGTGGGTAATGCTGATGCACCCTGAGCCTGTTTATAAAGGTTGCACCTGATTACCACCTGATTTGAGTTGGTGGTAAATTGTACATGCAAAATCCCCATTTTGCAACCATTCGCAATTTGAAAATGGTTCATGCATTCATTTTGCGATTACCTACTTGTGACTCGCAATTTGGGATCGCAATGTTAGGGAATCACTCATTTTCCAGTTCCCTAAAATTGGACTGCGAATGCCTTTCATATATCCGGAAAGGAAATTTCGCATTCCCAAACAGTCAAATTTAGGCCACATGTACGTAGCTTTTTTCTTGTTGCAATGGGCCCAATTTGCAGGATCTGACCGTTTTCAACAAGAAAAAAGCATTTTGGTATGGTCAAATCCTATTTTGTGATTCAGTAATCTATTTACCGAATTGCAAAATAGGTTTGCGAGTTCCTTCCTAAATGCGAGTCGTAGTGTGGTGTATGATTGTTTTGTGACCATGAATGCGGTCACAAAACAATCGCAGTTAGCACCAATTTCAAATTGGTGCTATCCGATTCCCAAACAGGAAGGGGTCCTTAGGGGACTCCTTCCCTTTTGTGAGTGGTAGCCAAAATCCGACGGACCGAGTCCTACTCTGAAAAAATTTAACTGAAGTGTTTCATTTTTCTTTTTGCAATGCATCCAATTCACCTTTGAGGAAAACGGGCTGCATTTAAAAAAAATGCTTTATTTAAAATGCAATCACAAAGATGGTGGTTTGCTGTCCCCAGCAGGCCACCATCCCTGTGAGTGCAGCCATTCACATCGGAGTCACAAGTTGCGACCTACCTCATGAATATTAATGAGGTAGGTCATTTGCGACACCATTGGGAATCGCAAAAAGTGTGAAGTACAGTGTTGTACATATGGTTTTGTGACCCGCAATTTGCAACTCGCAAATGAGTCGCAAATTGCGAGTCACAAAACTCTGGGTCGTTCACCTGGCCCTTAGTGTTTTGCATTGTTTGAGAATGCAAAATCGGTTGATACATCTGGCCCAATGAGTTTCAATACTACACTCGCACCGTAATAATCTATACAAAAGTAATTGGATTTTTGTATAAGTTTAACCAGATAAATATTTCCTATTTTTCTAAACTGGTGTGGAGTCTTTTTGTGACGTCTTCACTGTGTTACTGTAATCTGTGTTGCACAAATACTTTACGGATTACCCCTTAGTTTAAGCCTGACTGCTCTGTGCCAAACTACCAGAGGGTGAGCACAGGTTAATTTAGGAAGTGTAACTGACTCACCCTGACTAGGAATGTGGTCCTTACTTGGACAGGGGACATACCGCTGCCAAATAGACAGCCAGTTTTGAACACTGGTGATCAGTGGTGAGGATTGGACTTGTGTTTGTGCAATACCTTACAGTAATTTGGTATACACTACTATCCACATTTAGAACAAATCAAATTGTCATTGGCATTCTTTTCCTACTCGCTTCAATTGGCATTTTTATTTTTCAGTTCTCCTTGACTGGCCTTTTTGCTTTTTATTCTATATCAAGTCTCTGATTGGAGGTCCCATAATTGCACCCGCACCTGCAAAACTGGAGTTGGAGTTGGCAAAAATTGAGAAGTACACAGTGCAACAACTCAAGGATATTTGCAAGGAGTTTGAGGTTTCCACTAAAGGCTTCACCAAGAAGGTGGAGCTGCAAAAGGCACTCAGGGCATGGTTGGAATCAAGGGATGTGTTAGAGGACGGTTCTGACCATCAGGTCTGCCCTGATTTTTCTCTTTTTGACCACCTGTTTTTTGATTTTTTACTCTGATGGAGCCTCCTATGAGGGGAATCACGCACAGTAAACACATGGTAAAATGGACTGCACGTTTTTACCGCTGGTGCCGCCGTGCTAAGGAAAGGCTGCTCTGATGCAGCAAGGGCAGGAGGCCCCGGGCGGGCCTGGCCTGTTTTGATTTCCCCTGCCGTGGTGGGTAGGGACCCCAGACCCCATCCCAGGGCCCCCTGTGGCAGAAGAAAAGTCGGGGAGCGCCGTCACGCTCCCTGTGAAAATGGTGAAGAGGGGCCCCAGACTCCATCCCAGGGCCCCAGGAAGAAGGGAGGTAGAGGGGGTGCCATTGCGCACCCCCACAAGATGGCAGCGAGCGGTGGCGGGACCAGCCGAAGAAAAAGCTGGGAGTGCCATTGCGCTCCCCGAGAAGATGGATCTGGAGGGCCCCAGACCCCATCCTGGGGCCCCAGCCGACGTCAAGTCGGGGTGCGTCGTCACATGCGCCCCCCTCCTACAAGAGAGCACGTACCTGGTGTGGTGATGTCCGGGTGGGACCGGGCACCCCCCAGGAATGGGCATCAGTTTTGGCGGCCCAGGGAGATGGGGCCACCACCAAACCCATGCCCATGGACAGGGGGAGCTGCTGGAGCAGTGGAGCCTCCCCCAACGCAGTTTGTGTCCCCACCCTAGGTAGGGTGGGACAAAGGAATGATAACCCCCCAAGGGTTCTACATGTTGTTAGAGCACAAGTTTGTGTGAATGTTTGTTCTTTCTTGTTGGACTGTGTCTACTAGCACTGTAGGTTGGTGTTACCCAATGTATTCAGCTGTTGTTTGATGGTCAACTAAGAGTAATTTGAAAATGATCCAAAAGTAACCTAAACGTAATTCTAATGGTTAAATTGCTTAAATATGGTTCTATATGTTTTTTGTTGATGCTAATGAGACTGACAGCCACCTCTTGGCAAGGTAGATGTACTTAATTGTAGATGTAGGTGTGTTCATTCCACATTACTGTCAAATGTTCAAATGTTGCAGGGGTACACCGGGGATTGTTTTGCCATGTGGGTTGTTGGATTATATACTCCCTTGGAGGAGATATGAGAGATTACACAAAGTCCTCCCAGAGTGATTCCATCACTTTGTGTATATTTGTAGATTGTTGCATAGTATTGAGTAATGTGTGTGTGAGTAACAAAAGTACTTTTACTTTATCAAAAGAAAAGCACTGACTGGACAATCATTTAATGAAAGTCAATCTTGTGTGCTCATGAATGGGGATAACTAGCCCACACCACCTCGCTTGAGTAAGCCTACCCTACGAGAGTCAAGCGCTACAATGGGGTGTTTGGTTCCCAGTGGTGGTCGTGTGCGGACTCATTACTTGTGCAGGCCACACAACTAATGACCCACCTTGCAACAAGATGTAACACATGTGATCCCAGAGGAGGATGATGTGTAGATTGAGGATGACAACGAGCTGGACAAGGATTCAATGGAGAGTCTGGGACTGTCTCCGGGACAGGGGCCAACCAGCCTGTGAGGAGAGATGGCTCCCCCCAGGGTAGGAAGCAGTATGTCCTCTAAAAGCCTAACTCCAAAGGAGCTGGAGGACAGGAGAGAGAAGGGAAAACTAAAATTGGAGATGGCTAAGTTCAGATTGGAGAAGTAGGAGGCCTTGGAGGAGAAACAATTGGCCTTAGAAGAAAATGATGTTAGCTCAGTAACTGAGCTTGAGAGAGCGGGACATCAAGGTCAGATAGGTAGAGTTCAGCAGTGATGGTGGCAGCAATTCTTCTGTGACCTCTGATAGGAGGGTCCACATACCCAAGGGTCTGGTGTCTGATTTTATGGTGGGGAACAATATAAACACATGGCTTGAGGCCTATGGAATTGCTCTCATAATACAGAAGGACCCTAAGGCAGATTGTGGAGCTAGCTTGTGAAGATATATCCCTAATGAGGAGCGGGACACTCTACTGGATCTGGAAGGGAGTGACAGGATGAGGTATCTCCCATGAGGCAGGACCTAACCAGGAAGTTTGGTTTGACCCCAGAGAAATATAGACAGAAATTCAGGGATAGTCAAAGGAGTTCCCAACAGACCTGGGAAGATTGCGTGGATTCCTCTTTCAAGGCACTGGATGGTTGGGTGAAGGGTAGTGAGGTAAAAGATTACCAGGGGTAGTATAATTAGTTTGCAACAGAGCAGCTGTTCAGTCTTTGCTCGGCAGATCTAGGCCAACACCTGGTTGACAATAAACTCACTGGCTCCTGAGAAGTTGCTAAGGAAGCAGGCAGCTGGGTTAGCAACAGGGTCTCCTAGAAGGTACCTATGGCGGATCACCCCAATGGTGGCAGGGTCCTCACCAGAAGAAGGAAGAGGGGGACAAAAAGAGTAAGAAGTTCTCTAAAGGACCCCAAACTAGTTCTCTGAGGCAGGGTTCACTTCCCCCTCTGAGAAAAAGAATCAATGGTTCCCTGAGACATATCTACAGGGGAGGGTCTAGTGAAGTGCTATGAGTGTCCTCAGGAAGGGTACTACAAGGTAGATGTGAAGAGTCCCAAGTGGCCACAGCCTCCCACTGGTGGGCAGACACCGAGGAGGCTAGGGCAGCGCTTGGGGAGGAAATGTCCCTAGATAGTGCTGGGGAGAGTGTATAGTTAACCCTACTGTCCCTGGGTGATGGAGAGATGGTACAGAGAACTAACATGTCTGATAATACTAGAAAGTACAGTCAGTGGTTGTCCATCAATGGGCAGAGGGTGGAGGCTCTGAGAGACACAGGTACCAGCATGACAACGGTGAGATGTCATCTGGTGTCTTAAGAGCAGGTAGTCCCTAGCACATTCTACCAAGTTGTTGCTGCTGACAACCATGAGTCCCACTACCCGTTGGCTATGGTCCCCTCTGACTTGGGGTGGTCTCAGGTCTGCTGAAGGTAGCTGTGAGTCTGTCCATGCCTGTGAACTGTCTGCTGCGCAATGACCTGGAGCACACCATCTGGAAAGAGGTGGAGCTTAGGTTACACTTGGAGATGATGGGGTTACCTAAGTGGGTGTGCCTGACCACATGATACATGGCACCTCGAGGGGGTGGTCAGTAGGACCGGGAGCCTCGAACAATGGCCCAGTGTCCTGCCAAGAAGAGAAAGGACAAGGGGTGCGGGAAACTCTCTCCTGAAATTCCCACTGTCTGGGAGAAGGCTGAACCTGAGGGGGAGGCCCCGGTACATACAGGGGAAGACATAGCTGAACTGGGGAACCTGCTTGAGCTGTCCAACTGGCAGCAGGTAAGGGGTCCAACTAGGAAAGAGTTCTGCAAGGCTCAGAAGGAGTGCCCTACTCTTGTGGGTCTTTGGCAGCAGGTTGAGGCTCAGGCAACTGGTGAGGCCTCTGGCAACCACCTGATTTACTGGGAGAATTGACCCCTGTATAGTGCACCTAAGGATCCTGAGCCTGCGCCAACCCATGTGTTGGTGGTCCCCTAGTGCTACAGATCCTTCCTACTGGGTCTGGCTCATGATGTGCCACTGGCAGGTCATTTGGGGTATGACATGACCTTTGACTGACTTGTCACCCATTTGTATTGGCCTGTCAGACCTGCCAGGCAAGTGGTAAGTCAGGGGGAAGTGCAAGGCCCCTCTACAACCCTTACCTGACGTTAGCACCTTTTTTGACAAGGTTGGCATTAGCATTGTGGAGCCTCAGGATGCCAAGACAGCCATAGGCAATAGATTCATTCTGGTCTAGGTGGACCATGCCACCGAGTACCCTGAAGCCATCCCTCTGAGGACAGTGACTATACCCGTGTTGGCCAGGGCACTGATGTGGGTATTTCCCCAAGGAGGTGTTATCAGACTGGGGTACCAACTTCATGTCCAACTACATAAAGGTAATGTGGAAGGAGTATGAGGTGACCTGTAAGTTCATCACTCTTTAGCACACCCAGACCAATGGGTTGGTTGAAAGATTCAAATGTACCCTGAAGGGGAGGATTATGGGTTTACTTGAACCCATGAGGCATAAAGGGTATGTCATCCTGCATGCCTGTTGTTTGCTTACAAGGAGGTACCACAGAAGGGGGTTGGCTACAGCCCCTTTGAACATCTGTATGGGCACCCTGTGAGAGGGCCTCTCACTCTGGTGAAGGAGGGCTGGGAACAAACTCCCTGGAGAGCCCCCCAAGATGTGGTCAGCTACAAATCTGGCTCTTTGCAACCAGATAGCAAGCTTCAGGAAACGCGCCCAACAGAACCTAGAACACAGCCAGGAGGACATGAAACGCAGGTATGACTGGAAGGTCACTTTGGTGGAGTTTCAGCCTGGCCAAAAAGTGTGGGTCAGGGAGCTCGTGGAGCCCCACCCTCTATCAGACCGTTAGTCTGGGCCCTAAGAGGTCAAGGAGTGTTAGAGCGATGTCACCTACTTGGTGGACCTCAAAACTCCTAGGAACCCCTTGAGGGGACTACATGTGAACTACCTCAAGCCCTACTTTAAGAGGTCTGAGATGTTCATGCCCTAGTTTAAGAGGTCTGAGATTTCCATGCTGTTGGTAACTGATGATGGGGTGGAAAAAAGAGAGTGAACCTCTCTGCGACTGCCTCTCTTCCAAAGAGAAGGATGGGTCAGTGGGGGGTGTCTGCCTCTCCTGTACACTGACCCTAGATCAACCCTAGACCCTAGATCAACAGAGGGACTGCCGCCAGCTGCTGGGTCAGTTTGCCTCCCTATTCTCACTTAACCCAGGGTTCACAACATGGTGCGCCCATGATATTGATACTAGGGACAGTACACCTGTGAAGAATAATATTTACAGGTTGTCTGACAAAGTGAGGGCTAACTTAAAGGAGGGTGTCTCCAAAATGTTGGCATTTGGGGTTATTGAGTCATCCAACAGTCCTTGGTCCAGACTAGTGGTGCTGGTCCCCAAGGCTGCCCCTCCAGGTGTCACACCTGAACTTAGTTCTGTGTGGACTATTGCAGGTTCAATGCAGTCACCTTGACTGACGCACACAACATCTCCAGAGCTGATGAGCTCATAGATCGGCTTGGAGCTGCTAAGTTCCTCAAGATGTTTGACCTAACGTCTGGGTACTGACATTGTGCTTTGACTGGTGGAGCTAAAGAGAGGTCTACACCAGAAGGGTACTTCCAGTTGCTGGTCATGCCCTTTGGGTTAAAGAATGTCCTTGCCACCTTCCAGAGGTTGGTATATCAGGTCCTATCTGGACTGGAGCACTTCAGTGTGCCTACCTAGACAACATTGCAGTCTTCAGTTTTAGTTGGGAGTGCCACTTTTGCCACCTGAGGGAAGTGCTTCAGGCTCTGAAGAGGGCAGGCTTGACTATCAAAGCCAGTAAGTGCCACATAAGGCAAGATTCTGTGGACTACTTTGGGCACCAAGTGGGAAGTGGCAAGGTGCAGTCCCTCTAGGCCAATTGTTGTCCCCTTGACATTGCTGACTTCAAAGAAGCAGCCACGTCAGGTGATCTGGACAGAGGGGTACCAGACAGCTTTTGACACCCTAATAGAAGCCATGTGCATGGCACCCATGCTCATGGCCCCAGATTTCTTTCAACACCTCAGAGCATAGCATAGGGGCCATGCTCTCACAGCTAAATCAAGAGAGCCTGGATCAGCCTGTAGCTTTCATCAGTAGGAGGCTACTTCCCAGGAAACAGAGTTGGAGCGCGATTGAAGTACAAGTTACTTACCTTCAGTAACGATATATCTGGTAGAGACATATTCTAGTTGCAGATTCCTTACCTTAGAATTTCCCCAGGCGTCAGACTGGATCTGGAGATTTTTCTTCAAGCAGTACCCCTGCGCGCCCTTCCGTGGCATCAGTCGACTTCACGAGCATCGTTGCTGTCATGGTCGCCGTGATGACGTCACAGCCGTACATAGGTGCCACCCTGGTGCGCTGACATCAGTTTCTTTTCACGACTTTCCACGGCAGTAGCGCAGAGCCATGAAGAACACTGAGAATGGTGCGCAAAAACTAGGGCCCTTAAAGGGAAGTACCTGTCCCTAGAAATAAGTTGGCAGTGCGAGGAGGGTGGGCGGGTCGGTAAGGAACCTGCAACTAGAATATGTCTCTACCAAATATATCATTACCAAAGGTAAGTAACTTGTACATCTGATAGAGATTTCTAGTTGCAGATTCCTTACCTTAGAATAGATACCTGAGCAATACCATCCCCGGTGGTGGGTTGCAAACTAAGACCACACAAAAAAGTCCTGCAAGACCAAACGGCTAAAATAGCCGTCTCTGTGGTCCTGACTGTCCAGGCAGTAATGCTTGATGAACATATGTAAGGACACCCACGTTGCTGCCTGAGAAATATCCAGGACTGATACTCCACGTGCTAATGCTGTGGTAGCAGCAGTTGCTTTGGTTGAATGAGCGCGCAAACCCTCAGGGGGTTGCTTTTTCGCAAAAGCATAGCACATCTTGATTCAGAGTTCTACCCATCGTGAGATGGTCCTTTTCTGCACCCCCTTCCCTCCCTTTGCACCCACATAACCCACAAAGAGTTGATCATCCACCCAGAAATCTTTGGTATGATCTAGGTAGTACACCAACTCTCTTTTTGGATCCAGATGGTGGAGTCTCTCCTCCTCATGAGAGGGATGTGCGGATGTGAAAAATTACATAAGGTGATAGATTGGCCTACATGAAAAGGCGTTACCACTTTGGGAAGAAAGGAAGACCTGGTACGAAGCACCACTTTGTCAGGATGCACTGCTAGGAATGGTGGCTTCGACGAAAGAGCCTGAAGCCCGCTCACTCTGCGAGCAGAGGTGATGGCAATCAAAAAAGTTGTTTTAAGGGTCAAGAGATGTAGAAGACAGTTGTGGAGCGGCTCGAAAGGGGCACACTTGAGGTATGTGAGGACCAAGTTCAAATCCCACTGGGCATGATGAATGGGATGGGAGGAAATATATGAGCGAGGCCCCTCCCAACAATGGGAGTTTTGAAAAGAGAAGGTTGGCCTGCTAGCCTTGAGAAGGCAGAGATGGCAGACAAATATCTCTTGAGGGTGCCTAGAGCAGAGCCCTGCTGGGCAAGAGAGAGAATAAAGAGAGAACATCTGAGAGAGGTGCAGAGAGGGGATCAACAGATTTGCTGATGCACCATGCCACAAACTTCGTCCAACGACAGGCATATACTGTATTGGTGGAAGGACGCCTGGCTGCCAAGATGACATTACAGACTTCGGGTGGAAGGTTAAAAGCAGTCAACTGTCACCACTCAACCTCCACGCAAGGAGGAAGAGACTGGACAGGTTCGGGTAGATAACCGTCCCCCACTACTGCAACAGAAGATCCTCCTGAAGGGGCAGTCTGATCTGATGATCAAAGGCCATGCTCAATAGCTTGGGATAACAGACTCTTCGGGCCCAATCCGGAGCCTCCAAGATTACTTGGGCCAGGTCTTGCCTAATCTCCTTCACTAACTCTGGGCAGAAGTGGTAATGGCAAGAAGGCATACAGGAGGCCTGGGTTCCACTCATGACGAAAAGAGTCGCCGAGCAAGTGCCGCCTTGGAAACTCCAATGTGCAAAACAGCTGACATTGTGCGTTCTCTGCGGAGGTGAACAGATCTAACCAAGGCTGTACCCACTGCTCAAAGAGACCTAGCGCCACCTCCGGATGGAGATGCCATTTGTGATCGAAGAGCCTCCTGACAAAGAGTCCATGACCCCACTCCGCCCTGCTTGCTGCAATACCACAGTGCGGTTGTGTTGTCGGTGAACACCTGCACCACTTTCCCTTTGAGAGAGGGAAGGAATGCTTTTAATGCAAGTCGGATTGCCCGGAGCTCCAAAAGGCTGATCTGTAGCACGGACTACGCTGGAGACCACAGGCCCCTGATCTCCACCTCTCCCATGTAGCAGCCCATCCCAGGAGTGATGCATCTGTCACTACTGTGAGATCTGGTTGCGGAAGGGAGAGGGATCTGCCGTTGACCCAATCTGGATTCGACAACGACCATTGCAGGTCGTCCGCAGTTCTCTTTGAGATCTGAACCATATTGGAGAGATTCCCCTGATGATACGCCCACTGAAACTTGAGGTCCCACTGCAGAGCCCGCATATGCCATCTGGCATGTTGGACCAGCAGGATGCAGGAGGCCATGAGGCCCAGCAGCCTCAGAGTCATTCTCACCAAAATCCAGGATAGAGGCTGAAACATTGGTATCATAGCCCAAATATCCTGGACTCACTTTTCGGGAGGATAAGTCCGAAACTGCACTGTGTCCAGAACAGCTCTGATGAAAGGGAGCATCTGAGAGGGAGTCAGTTGTGACTTCGGCACGTTTATAGAGAACCCCAGCGAATGCAGGAGGTTTGCCGAAGACTGGAGGTGGGAGACAACTTTCAGGGGTGTGTCCAACTTCAACAGCCAATCGTCAAGGTAGGGGAAGACTGGAACCCCTAACCTGCACAGATGAGCTGCAACCACTACCATCACCTTTGTGAACACCCGAGGGTCACAGGTAAGGCCAAAGAAAAGGGAGCACGGTGAACTGAAAGTGCTTGTGACCTACCATTAATTGTAGGTAACATCTGTGGACCGGCAGGACAGGAATATGGAAATAGGCGTACTGCAAGTCCAACGCTACCATCCAGTCTCCAGGACAGAAAGGATCTGAGCTAGGATTAACATCCTGAACTTCTCCTTCTTGAGGAGGAGATTGAGGGACCTGAGGTCTTGGATAGGGCAAAGGCCCTTGTCCTTTTTGAGCACCAGAAACGGGACTAGCAACCACGACCAACTTCTGGCACAGGGACCCTTTCTATGGCTCCCTTGGCCAGGAGAGCCTTGACCTCCTTGCAGCGAAGTGCCAAAGAATCCTCCGATAGATGATCGAATTATGGTGGCATGGCTGGAGGAGAAGTGTCAAAGGGGAGGAAGTAGCCCCTTTGGACGATCTGTAAAATCCACCTGTCTGTGGTAATGGATTCCCAGTGGGGCAGGTGATGATGAATACTGCCGCCAACTGGCCCTGGATGTCCCAATGGACTAGGAAAGTTTAGAGGCAGAGGAGGGGGCGGAGTTGGATTGGGCAGCCGCTGACTCCTTGATGCACAAGCTTGTTGGATCCATCGTCTGTGCAGGGGCTGTGCAACATGTGCGGGTCAGTGGCCTGGTAGAAATGATCGGGGTTGGGTGCCCCTTCTGTAGCCAGGAAAGGAGCGAGAGGCGGACTGAGGGGGGGTGAGGAGTGGCTGCAATGCCAAGGAAACAAGCCATAGCCCGGGAATCCTTAAATCACTCCAGCACTGAGTACGCCTTGTCTCCGGAGAGACATGTGCCATCAAAGGGCATGTCCATCAAATATTGCTGGACATACCCTGAAAAGCCAGACGTCCTCAACCAGCCATGGCACCTCAATGCCACCTTTCAGTGCAAACGATCTGCCCACTGAGTCAGACGTAACCAGTCCACAACATATCATGAACTTGGCTGCGTCCCTCCCATCTGTCATGGCTTGGGAGAGAACGTTCCAAGCCTCTTCCGGAACTTGAGGCAGCACTCGTGTGACCGTATCCCAGAGATTATGGGAATAGCAGCCCGAAAGGCATGCAGTGTTCACAGACCACAGCGCTAGACTGCCAGAAGAAAACATCTTCTTCCCCAAATTGTCCAGTCTTTTTGATTCCCTGTTCGGGGGAGCGGTACTGAATGCACCAGAGGATGATGAAGCCTGGATGACAAGGCTCTCAGGCGTAGGGTGTTGGGTAAGGAAATATGGGTCATTCGGCGCAGGCCGATTGCATGGGCAACTGTCCTAATCACAGGAGCCCCTCTGCTGGGTTTGGACCAGCTCCCCAGTAGGACATCCGTAAGGGAAGAAGGGGTTCCGAGTTGGAGGCCACAGGCTGAAGCACTTCGGACAGGAGGTTAGGCCTGACATCCACAGAAGGAAGCTCGAGGTTCAAAACCTCAGCAGCCCTTCTCACTACCATAGAATATGACGCTCCCTCCTCTGTAGCCACATGCCAGTGTCAGGGGAGATGTCCAACCCACTAACATCACCCAAATCCTGTACCCAGTCCATGTCAGGGTCAAGCTGGTCTTCTAAAGGGTCCAGCGACCCCTCTACATTATACCTGTATCCATACCCATAGCAGTAGGGTTCAGGATCAACGGTGGGCACAGCAGAGCCCATGCAAAATGGAATCGGCGTCGAGCGACATTGTTCTGGCTTGCCAGGAATAAGTATAGGGTTGATGTCGATTGTGAGCCCAATCGGCGCCGGGACCATCGAAGTCTGACCCGACGCTGGGCAAGGTCACGTTGGCACATCCGGCATCGGGACGGATCCAGAAGTGGATCCTGAGGTGCCCTGCGGAGTTGGGACCGAAGTCGCCAACTTGGAACCCGAGGGGGCCCTCACCGACTCCCCTGGGCCAGAAGGCGCCGAGGGTGGGTCGGGCTGCCCAAATATGAGGCTTTTACCTCATAGAACTCTTTAAGTTGGGCAGTGGTAGCACCGGCACCCGGAAAGTAGGGGAGGTGCGGAGCGGACCCAGACTGAGGCTCTGTAGATGGAGGCCTAGAGCATCGATGCTCTTCCTGTGTTTTGTTGTGCAAGCGATAGGGCAAAGTCGAAGAATGTTTTGCCTTCTTCGGTTTCTTCTTCTTCAAATGTCCAGATGACTTGAACCAAGATAATTGGTGTTGACTCCACAGCCGGTCTCCTGACCTTGCTCTCAAACAGGACCAGGAACAATGCAGATTCGAGTGTCAGGCCACCATGAGCTTCAGGGATCGCTACCGCAAAGCTTTCTGGGTTCACGGCCCGACACTCGGAGCACGACTTCGGGTCGTGGTTGTGCTCCAAACACCAGAGGCACATGAGGTGGGATCTGTCACCGACATCATGCGGTGACAGGAGTCGCAGGGCTTGAATCCGGTTTTACAGGACATCCCTCGACCCAAACCAAAACTCATCAAAAACGAATGTGACAAAATGTCGTAGTTAGTCAAAAAATGACTGGGGTAGCTCTTCCCGGATCTGCGCGTAGGCTGGCTTCAAAAGGGGTGGCGCCTATGTACGACTGCAACATCATCACAGCGACCACAACGCCAATGACACCCCGGAGTCGACCGACGCCACCTAATGGTGCGCAGGGGTACTGCTCGAAGAAAAATCTCCGGATCCAGTCTGATGCCTAGCGAAATTCTAAGGGCAGGAATCTGCAACTAGAAGTCTCTATTAGATAGGAAAGCCTTTGCTGTGGTCTTGGCACTGAAGAAGCTAAGACTTACCTATTTGACACTCACTTCCGGGTTCAAACAGACCAAATGCCCTTCATATGGTTAATGCAGATGAGCCTATAGCATCCCAAACTGTTGAGCTGGTCCATCTCCCTACAGGGAATAGACTTCATGGTGGAACACCACCCTGGAACAAACCACACCAATGTTCTCCAGGTTCTTACACCTTAGTGAAGAGAACTCCCATGGCGTTGGTAGCTTTCCCCACTTTCATCTGGGTGGGTCACATTTTAGACCTTGCATCCTTGGCGTGGTTCCCCTAAATTCTTTGCCCTGTGGCCTTCTGTTTTTCAGACTCATTTTTGCTGGCCTTTAGGATTCTATGCATTTTACTACTGCTACCAGTGCTAAAGTGCAGGTGCTCTGTGCTCTAAACATGGTAACACTGACTTAGTTATAATTTGCATATTTAGGCCCATATTTATACTTTTTTAGTGCCGCATTTGCGCCGCTTTTTGACGCAAAAGGGGCACAAACTTACAAAATACAATTGTATTTTGTAAATTTGCGCCATTTTTGCATCAGAAAATGACACAAATGCAGCGTTAAAAAAAAGTATAAATGCGGGCCTTAATTTACTTGTCCCTAGTAAAGTGCACTATGTGTAACCAGGCATGGGAATTAAATGCTACTGGTGGGCCTGCAGCACTGATTGTGCCACCCACTACAGTAGTCTTTCAAACCTGGCTCAAGCCTGCCACTGCAGTGCCTGTAGGTGTAGTTTTAAACTACCATTTCGACCTTTCATGTGCACCCACTTACCAGGCCCAAACCTTCATTTTTATTACATATGAGACACCCCTAAGGTAGGCCCTAGTTAACTCCAGGAGCAGGGTGCAGTGTATTTAAAAAGTTGGACATGTACTTTTTAGTTAAACATGTCTAAGTAGTGAAAACTCTTAGATTCTGCTGCAAGGCCTATCTCTCCCATATGTTATTAATGGGATTGCCTTAAAACATATTTTAAGTGTAATTTCCAAATGGGGGGATATAGAAATTTGAGTTTGGTGTCTCTGGACTCACAATTGAAAATCACATATTTTGGTGGAGTTGAATTCTAAATTGAATGTCTGAAAATTATGCCACTTTTAGAAAGTTAGCATTTTCTTACTTTAACCATTCTGTGCCTCTACCTGTCCCTGAATACACGTCTATGGTAGCTGATAGTTAACAACCTGGTTATATATTTGTTACCTCAAACAGCCTCATACTGGCCACTGCCTTGTTTACCTGGCTATAAATTTGTTACCGCAAGATTTTATCTAGAGGTGTGCAAAAATTGTGTAATTTACATTTGCGTAATTTCTTTGGAAAATGACGCGAGATTATGTAAAATGCAAATCTGACACCTGCCGATATATTTAAGCATGAAATAAGCTTTGGATCGGTTTCGAATGCAAAGATGCATTTGACACCAAAAAAACAGAAAATCACAAGCACTGTAAACAGCAGCCACTAATGTTTTTGTCATTTGCTTTGTTCCCATCCACTTGTGATAACTTTTACCGGAGCAACATGCGTAATTTCAGAAATTTCTAATAACAACAAATGTAATGCATAACTCCTGAAATTAACCAAAAATGAAGTTGAAGTAGCAGAAATGTGTTTAGTCGTAGTGGTAAACACATCTCTTCAGCTTCAATAATGTATGCATTTGCTGGTTGTCACTCCTCTGCAGCAGGCTGACTGATTGAATCTTCCATCTCCAGGTCAGGTTACCAGCCACTATGCATCTCTAATCCATCTGTAGTTTTGTCTTGTGACAAGTATGAGACGAGGAACTTGGGATTTCTTTTTCAGTAAAGCCTATCAATAGACACAGAAGTAGCTACAGCCACAAAGTTGTCAAAGCAAAACCCTAAATGTTGTGCTTTTCACTTTAAAGATACATTGTGGTCTGCCAGCTTTATGGTGGTCTTACCCAAAACTTTTTGACTAACTCCTCCTGCTTTTGCTGAATTCATTTTTGCTGGCTTTAAGACTGTGCACACTTTACCACTGCTAACCAGTGTTAAAGTACTTGCGCTCTCTCCTTTAAACATGGTGAAAATGGTTAAACCCAATTGGTATATTTAATTTACTTGTATGCCTAGTAAATTGGTACCACATGTACCCAGGGCCAGTACATATAAATGCTATTTGTGGGCCAGCAGCACTTATTGTGCCTCCCACTCAAGCCCCCTTTTAATCATGTCTCAGGCATGAGGGTACAGATTTAAACTGCCATTTCGACCTGCCAAAATAACCCTTTTGCCAGGCCTAGACCTCTCTTTTTATTACAAATATGTCACCCTAGTGTAGGCCCTGCACAGCCCACAGGACATGATGCAGTGTATTTAAGACATTGGGCATGTATTTTTAAGTTTTACATATCCTGGTAGTGAAAAGTTCCTAATTCATTTTTCACTATTCTGAGACCTACTTCTTCCATAAGATAACATTGGGTTACTGTATTACATTTAATATGTGCTTTCTTTCAATTGGGATCAGATAAGAATGTCTACTTTGGACCTTCTTTGGTCCCTAAAGAATTGTAATTTAAAACTCTCTTTAATAGTAAAGTTGGATTTTAAGACACAATTCTGAATATGCCACTTTTAGAAAGTTGGCATTTTCTTGTCCTAACCATTTGGTGCTTGCAGCCTGTATCCTGGGTCAGGTGACTAGGTGTAGCTAGCATTTGCCCTTTATGTAATCCTCAGAGACAATGAGACAAAGGGGCAATAGGTGTTGGCAGGATGGGCCATCTCTGTTTTGAGAGGAATGTGGAGCTGCCATCAACAACACCTGCACATCACAAAGACTCAGCACACTCACAAAGGGTTTCATACTAGTCTTTTGTGCCCACAGAAAAGCTAGGGGCAGGGAGGCAGTCAATTCCAGACACCTCTGTAGGGGGAGGCCTTTAGAAGTTCCTCTACTTCAACGTGGGTACCAGCTATAAATATTGGACCCTCAGACCCAACTCTTCAAGACTGATCTGGACTTGTGGAAGACTCAAAAGAAAGACTGCAAGAAGGACTGCTATCATGCTTCTCTGCACCCTGGGTGAGAAGGACTGGACCTGCATCTTGAAACCAAGGCCACCACAGTGACGCCAAGGGCTAGTTGGCTGGCCTCCTGAGCAGAGCCTCAGGGACAGAAAAGGCTCCAACCACCTTGAACCCTGCACCTGAACTCTGCCTGCTGTGAATCCCGCCCCACAAGTTGTGCCACCCCAGTCCTGGACCCTTGGAAATGGGCCTGAAGGTGTTCTGCCAGCCCAGTAGCGCTCCTAGCAGAATTGACGCAGAGCAATGCATCACTTCAAAGTCTTGCTTTGGAACCGCTGCTGCATGATGCATTCTGATGCAGGACCTCACAGCTTCTCAGAACCACCACTGTACAACACATCCCCGAAGCAGGACCTCCAATTGCATCCTTGGACCTCCTTGGAACTGCCACTGAACAACAAGTCCTCAAGGCGGGACCTCGCAACGCTCCGCAACTAGGATTTAAAGTACTTTGTTCTGATCAATGGGCCTAACTTGGTTCCTGTATGCGGCCTGCAGTCAACCTGAGCTTGTGCCTTTGTCCCAGTCCAGCACAACCAGATAACCACATTTGGCACTTTAGGGGTCATTATGACCCCGGCGGTAGTACAGCCAACAGGCTAGCGGTACATACTGCCATATTATGACATTGGCGATTTGGCAGAAGCCAAACCGGCAATGTACCACACCAACCGCCACATCAGTAATGACCACCGGACTGGAGACTACAGTCTCCAGCCCGGCGGCCGTCACTAGGCCACCCATGGTAATATGACCCCGCCCACCGCCATGGTTTCTATGGCGGGAGGCACTATCAGTGCCAGGGAATTCCTTTCCTGGCACTGATAGGGGTCTCACCAGCCCCCTACCCCCTCTCTAGAGTCCTCCCCCACCATTCCTCTTCCGACCTGCCCCCCTGACATACACACACCTACACGCACAGACATACACACACATACAAACATGCATGCCTACTTTCACCCATGCATGCATACATCCATGCACACGCACATCCACACACAATGACATACATACAAGCACACACGCATTCGCACGTCACAACATACACGCCCACTCACATCCATTCATGCACACACGCATTCCAAACGCCCCACACCTGCATGCACGCACACAGAAACATAAGCACACACCCCCAAAGACACACAACACACCCCACACCACCCTCCCCTGTCAGAGCACCTGACTTACTTGTTGCGGGGGTCCTCTGGCAGGAGACGTGAGGCAGCGCTGCTGCCACCAGCAGCGCCTGCCAGCTGAACACCGCCAGGCCGTATCATGGATCATGATACGATCAGCAGCGGTCTACTGCTGTGGCGCTGCTGCTGGCAGCAGCGCCACCTTACTGCCATCCGCCGCCATGACCGTAGCTGGAATTCCATCATCCTTATGGCAGTCGGTAGGTAGCCACGCAATAGTCTTGTGGCGGCCGTCGCCGTGGTGGTAGGCAGCATTTACCGCCTATGTCATAATGAAGGTCTTTGTCTTTTTAAGCACCTTCTCTGGCTAAACCTTTTAAATTTTATATCTCCAGTTCAACTGATTGGATTTTTGCCATTTTGGTGTCAAATATTTTATTAAAATGTACTCTACTTTTCTAAATTGGGTTTTTTCTGTTGTCATGTTTTCACTTTCTTATGGTGTGTGTTGTGTAACTACTTTACACCTTGCCTTTGAGTTGAGCCTGGCTGCTTTTTGTGCGAAGCAACCGCAGAGATAAGAACTGGTTAATTTGGTTGCTTGTGTTTCACCCTCACAAGAATCGTGGTTGCTGCTTCAGTAGGGTTTTTCCCCACTCAACCAGTACCCCAACTTCTTACATGATGTATCTTGGGGTCTGCAAGATTTAAGTGAGATTTTCCAAACAGCTGAGCCTCGACGGGCGACTAATCAGTGTAAGGCATGTTTTTTAAGTCGGTTTTTACGGATTTACACATGCGCAACCAATATACCTGGAAAAAGCATGTGCATGCTTAGTTGTTGCAATGGTCACATTCCTGCCTTTCAATGCAAGTCACATTTCTGTGAAACAGAAAAAATCTATCTGCTAGTTAAGATTTAAAAAGCCCTCTTTATAATATATTTAGATGACACTCGACAGTGAGTCACACAGGCAAAAACAAGGAGTTCCTGCTTTATTGTTTAGCTTGTATGTTAAATTCAACTTTCCAGCTTGGATGTTAAATTCAACTTTCCACGTCATGCGCAATAAACACTAAAACAAAGGCAACATACAGCACAGACTAGTCCGAATAACCTACCAAGATCAATAAACTTCAATTACAATAGCTACTGTAATCACAAAACTTATAAACAGTGGCATTTTTATTGCACCGTACAGCAGGTGAAAACTGGCAGCAGTTCACGATCCCATAATCTCCGTGCATCTTCACCTCGGACGAAGGATTCTTTGGCTTTCTATCTCCTAATTGTCCAAGCTGTCAACCCTGGTGCAGTGACGTTTCAGTACAGTCTGATTCCTAAATCGCCTCGCATCTAATACGTACACTCAAAAAACGCAAACTCGGTTACAGTTAACCATAGAAAGATAAAAATAGCAGTTTAGGAAAAACACAGCATTTCCCGCACTGGGTTGTAAACAGAATGTGTTTTGCAACTGCATCAGTTCACCAGTTTGCTGTCTTTGTACGGTAGGACCGTGGAAGGCAATGTTCATTGTTCATCGATGGGGTGTGTTAACGACTGGGTTCATAATGATAGTAGCGTTGCGCTCTTGACTCTCAACAATATTTTGCTTTTGTCCCTCCGTTTCAAGCACCTGTTTCAAAAGAAATGAATACAATCAGAAGAAGAACGTGTACCTGAATGTCTAATAATACAATGAACCCAATAATAGAAGCACTAGCGCAGAAATGGGACTATGCGCCCTCATGCAAGCAAGAAACAGGGGCCCTTCTACACCGTTAGATGGTAGAGTACAGCCAAAAGGTTAGATGAAATGGGCCAGTCCCATCACTGGGTCCAGGCACCTCTGAACATCCAGCACCATTGACAGACACCCCCGTAAACAGAAGGGAGACACTCAGTCAAGGCTAAAGAAAACCTTTCTCTTTTCATGAGGCGTTGGTATTGTTTGTCCATTTGAATCCTCTCCTTTGCTTAGCGTTGAGAACCTCCATGACACCTTCTAGCTCTGGCTAGCTCAGAAGCTGCGACTGAGCAAATTAAACATTGTGGGCGCATTAGATGCAAAATGAGGACCTCCTGTGTCCATGAACGGCGATTTATCTCAAACCAAATGTACTGAAGTAAAAACGGCTGTAACCATCAATAAAATTAAAGAATTGGTACACGCAACACATTGTTTTGGGTGTTTGCCATGGAACATAGCAGGAGTAGGTTAATAAATCATCACTGCCAACGACTTTTATACCTATGCACTAAAAAACCCGGAATAAAACAGTTACAGGGATGTTATAGTTAGGAAATAGAAAGTAAAAAAAATGCAGAGATTCACTAAAAACAAACTAAAGGGACGTTATAGTTAAGTTCAGATTTTACACACACAAAAACAGAGAAATTCAAGTGACTATTACGTGCCCTAAGGTAACTAAAACTCACGTCCCCACTGTTCACAGTTTTCTCATCTATAATGTTACAGCAAATGGTGCAATGAAATTATAAATGATGTCTGAGAAGATGTCATGAGTGATGTAATATGTGGGGTAATTAGCAGTGCATGGTGAGGGGGCTGGCAGCCTGTGGCCAGGCCCTGTTGCCAACCCCCCAAAGGCAGCCAAACTGGGAGGGTGGCACACACTCCTCTCCCCAGGCCGATTTTGGGTCTTGGGACCCTATTTCCTGGGGCCTGCCACATTTTCTTAGGGGAGGAGGGTACATGGCCCACCTTTAAGGCTGTATTTGGCCTGGGGGAACCCCATCCCCTGAGGCACACTGCTGTATTTATGGGGGAGGGGAACACGCATCCCCCCCTTCCCTGGGCCGATTTTGGCTCAGAAGACTCCTTCTCCAAAGGCCTGGCCACACTGCAAATGGGGAGCAGAGCACGAAGCCTTCACCCTAGGCTGATTTCTATCACCGGGGTCTGCTATCCCAAGGGTTCGGCCATATTATAAAGAGGGAGGCGACATGCAGCACCCCTCCATGGGCCAATATTGGATCCCATCTCCACCACTTACCCATTTAGTAATGGGGGAAAGGGGCCGCATGGGCCCCTCTGGGCAAACTTGGCTCCTGGGACCCCATCCCCCAGGGCCCATCACCTTTTTTGAAATGGGAAGGGGCATGCAGTCCCCCTCCCCGGGCCAATATTGGCTCCTGGTGACCCCATCCCACGTGGTCTAGCCAATTAGTAATAGAGGAGGGGGCTGCATGGGCCCCCTCCCCAGGTCGATTTGGGCCCTACCCCATCCCCCAGGGCGCGGTCAATAAGGGTGGGTGCCCTGAAGCCTACACTGGGCACCTATCATATTGTTGTTGGGGCCATGTTGGGAACCTCAAGGCCCTCGCAGCCCTAGCCTGCTCCCTCCTCCAGCAGGAGCTGGCATTGCGTCTGCTTGCAGGGAGCAGCTAAAAATGCTGCTTCCTGTGGATAGGATCAATATTTTCATCTGTTTCCCTGGGCGCTTAAGTGCAGGCACAGAAACAGATGAAAAATCCGGTCCCAGCGGGCAGGAGCAATTTT
The DNA here is from genome assembly GCF_031143425.1 of Pleurodeles waltl. NCBI lineage: Eukaryota > Metazoa > Chordata > Amphibia > Caudata > Salamandridae > Pleurodeles > Pleurodeles waltl. Next base: position 652,426,616 of record NC_090444.1, on the reverse strand, counting down.
CATGCTCCTGCCTGGTGGGAGCGGACTTAGACTTTGCTCTCGCTTGCCAAGCAAGAGCAAACACAGGTTTCCCTGCCCAAACAGGGAAACTGCTATGTTCTGCGGGTGGGTACTCTGCGACATAGCAGGAGCCGACCCTGTTGGATGGGGTCCTCAGGGCTATTAAGGCCATGTTTCCACCCTCACCATTACATGCACAGCCAGGCTCAGGGTGTGGAGTCCCCAGGGCAGAACGCAGTTCGGGAAGGGGGCCACGTGCGCTGCCCTCCCCAAGTACAATAAAAATAACCCCCTTGGGACCTGGCCCACCCGGGAAGGCTAATAAAAACAAGCCCAGGAAACCGTGTTTGATTTTGTTTTTTACATTTTGCTAGGCATCCTCCTTAGATGCACAGAAACCCCCTCCCCAAAAAACAGTTTTTGGCCACTGGTGGGGTCCTTGTGGGACCCCACTACCAGGCCTAGGGGTCAATGTATTACTATTCTGCCCCCTTGACTTTTTTTTTTGTCCAAGTCCCAACATGGCTGCCACCACTTCGTGGTTGAAGCGGTGGAAGCTAATCAGATCTAATTTTGAGATCCGTTAGATTTGTGGACCCTCCACGTCTCCAGATATACATAAATCCTTTTTCTTTAACCTTTTTAGTGCGAGCGTCGGCCACTGGCCGACGCCCACACTCCCTCCCTGGTGCGGGTCACGACCAGTGGCCAACACCGGGAAGGGAATTAATAAATTCTCGGGTGCGTCGCACCCGAGGATTTTTTATTTTTTTTTCCATTTCCCGGGAGACACGGAAGCTTCCGTGTCTCCCCCCGCCCCCACCCCCCACCCGCCCCTTTGTGACGTTACAAAGGTGTTTTCCCCATCAAAGCAGGAAGCAGCCTTGCGGCCGCTTCCTGCTTCAATGGGGAAAACGGCCTTCCCCACGTTCGGGAAGGCCTCGTAAGAAAGGGGAGAGTATCCCCTTTCTTACGAGGCCTTCCTGAAAGTGTTTCCTGGCCCCCGCTCGCAACTTTCAAAAGGCCTCGTAAAAGTCTCCCCTTTCTTACGAGGTCTTCTGAAACTGTTTACTGGCCCCCGATTGCAGCTGGAGGGGGGGCGGGGGGCGCAATCGCGGCCCCCCCAGGGGAAATTTTATTTAAAAAAAAGAATAAAATAAAAAGACAGGGGGTCGCCCGTAGGCAGGGTGACCCCCTGTGGGGGCAATATTTTTTTTTTAGATGTTGTAGGGTTTCCCTGGGGGCCATTTTGGCCCCCAAGGAACCATACAACAACTAAAAAAATATAGAACTATATATAGATCTACATATATATAGATATATCTATGTAGATATATCTATGTACATGGACATATCTATAGATATATCTATGTAGATATATATATATACATATATATATAGATAGATCTATATATATCAATCAATCAAAGAGATTTATAAAGCGCGCTACTCACCCGTGAGGGTCTCAAGGCGCTGGGGGGGGGGGGCGGGGGAGGGAAATGGGCTGGGAGGTTCACTGTTCGAAAAGCCAGGTTTTGAGGCCCTTCCTGAAAAGAAGTAGGTTTTGGGTCTTGCGAAGGTGGGTTGGGAGGGCGTTCCAGGTTTTGGGTGCAAGGTAGGAGAAGGATCTGCCCCCGGTGGTGGTGTGTTTGATGCGGGGGACAGAGGCGAGAGAGAGGTCAGCTGAGCGGAGGTTTCGTGTAGGGGTGTGGAAGGTGACTCTCGTTGAGGTAGTGTTTGTTGTGGAGTGATTTGTGTGCGAGGATGAGGATCTTGAAGGTGATCCTTTTGTCAATGGGGAGCCAGTGGAGGGATTTGAGGTGTGGAGAGATGTGTTCGTGTCCGGGGAGGGCGAGGATGAGTCGTGCTGCTGAGTTCTGGATGCGTGTAGTTTGCGCTTGAGTTTTAGAGTGGTGCCGGCGTAGAGGGTGCTCCGTAATCAAGTCTGCTGCTGATGAGTGCGTGAGTGACAGTTTTTCTGGTCTCTGTGGGGATCCATTTGAATATTTTTTTCAGTATACGGAGTGTGTTGAAGTATGAGGAGGTGAGAGCACTGATTTGTTGGGTCATCGAGAGGGAGGAGTCTAGAATGATGACGAGGTTGCGTGCGTGGTTGGCGGGGGTGGGTGCAGGGCCTAGCATGGTGGGCCACCATGAGGGGTCCCAGGTGTTTTTGTGTGGGCCAAAGAGGATTATTTCGGTTTTGCTTGAGTTGAGTTTCAGGTGGTTGGCTGTCATATATATATCACTTTTGTCAATATGTGTGTGGTTTCCCTGGGGGGAAAAGGGTCAGACTTGTCTAGTGGCAGTTTTAGTGCCATAAAGAAGCGCAGAAGATTTATATGCCTACTGCAAAGAGAAAATCTGTATTTTATGTAAATATCTGAGTACATTAGTAAAGTCAGCCATTACCTGCGCTATAATACCAATGAAATGTATGTGCGGGGTGGAGGGCGGCTATGGAGAGATGAAGGGCACTTTTGCTGGGTGGTAATGAGGGAATCCTAGGAGGAGGGAGTGGGAGCACCAATAATGATTGTTGGACTGGGCGCAGGAGGTGCTAAAGACTGTGATGAATGGTATGTGACAAGGTGTTTTTTGAGTGTCTTGAAAGAACTTGCTGATTGAGGGAAGAAGCGCAGGTAAGGTGGCCTCTACTGTTGCACGTATCTCACACACACCATCGATTTTGTGACTGTCTACGTAAGCTAGTGTTATAGAGCAACAGTTTAGCCAATAGCAGAGATGGCATCTTGATGGATGACTGCTGCCTGCACTCGGGTTATAGAGGACCGCTCTGACATAGGATCAGAGACTGAGACATCAGATACTGAGACAGCATCTGAGGGATAGGACAATGGCGCAGACTCTGGGAGTGATTTTTCAGTCGGAGGAGTCCCATTCGATAACTCCTCTTCCAGTACATTATGAGGGAGGTGATGAGGACAGTCCTGCTGTCCCTTCGAAAGCTGTTTGTGCAACTGGGTAATAGTGGGTTAGCCCAACCCAGAGAGCAGGTGAATGCGGCGGCAAGCAGAGAGAGAGAGAGTGCTCTCTTGGGAGCTCCCCAATTTAGTTCAGCCCCAAATTCCACCACCCAAATCGTATTGTGGAGACATCAAAATTATCTATGGCAAAACAAACTGGTTTTGTAAGGCAGGCACCTGTGTTTTTGGTCCTGGATTCGGCGGCCATATAGAGAAACACACTAAACCCAAACATTTCTGGAAACTAGACATTCGGGGGAGTCCACGGAGGTGTGACTTGTGGGGATTCCCCAAAGTTTTCTTACCCAGAATATCCTGCAAAGCTGAAATGTTGAATAAAAACTCTATTTTTCTCGCATTTCTGTCACACAAACTACAGGAATATGCTGGGATCCACAAAATACCTACCACCCAGTGACTCCTCACCTGTCCTGATAAAAACACTACCCCACTTGAGTGCCTACACCTAGTGCCTGGTCAGGAATGGATCACCCCAGGGTCAACAGCTGCCTCACGTAAGGACCAACATTGACCGTTGTGTGATCTATTCCTGTCGCGGGCACCAGGCCTACCCACACAAGTGAGGTATCATATTTATCGGGTGACTTGGGGGAACGCTGGGTGGAAGGAAATTTGTGGCTCCTCTCAGATTCCAGAACTTTCCGTCACCGAAATGTGTTATTTTAGCCACATTTTGAGGTTTGCAAAGGATTCTGGGTAACAGAACCTGGTCAGAGCCCCACAAGTCACCTCATCTTGGATTCCCCTGGGTTTCTAGTTTTCAAAAAAGCGCTGGTTTGCTAGGTTTCCCCAGGTGCCGGCTGAGCTAGAGGCCAAAATCCACAGGTAGGCACTGTTTTCTATGATAAAATTTGATGTGTCCACGTTGTGTTTTGGGGCATTTCTTGTCGCGGGCGCTAGGCCTACCCACACAAGTGAGGTATCATTTTTATCGGGAGACTTGGGGGAACGCTGGGTGGAAGGAAATTTGTGGCTCCTCTCAGATTCCAGAACTTTCTGTCACCGAAATGTGAGGAAAACTTGTTTTTTAAGCCACTTTTTGAGGTTTGCAAAGGATTCTGGGTAACAGAACGTGGTCAGAGCCCCACAAGTCACCCCATCTTGGATTCCCCTAGGTCTCTAGTTTTCAAAAATGCACAGGTTTGGTAGGTTTCCCTATGTGCCGGCTGAGCTAGAGGCCAAAATCTACAGGTAGGCACTTTGCAAAAAACAGCTCTGTATTCTGTCAAAAAATGTGATGTGTCCACGTTGTGTTTTGGGGCATTTCCTATTGCGGGCGCTAGGCCTACCCACACAAGTGAGGTAACATTTTTATTGTGAGACTAGGGGGAACGCTGGGTGGAAGGAAATTTGTGGCTCCTCTCAGATTCCAGAACTTTCTGTCACCGAAATGTGAGGAAAACTTGTTTTTTTAGCCACTTTTTGAGGTTTGCAAAGGATTCTGGGTAACAGAACCTGGTCAGAGCCCCACAAGTCACCCCATCTTGGATTCCCCTAGGTCTCTAGTTTTCAAAAATGCACAGGTTTGGTAAGTTTCCCTATGTGCCGGCTGAGCTAGAGGCCAAAATCTACAGGTAGGCACTTTGCAAAAAACAGCTCTGTATTCTGTCAAAAAATGTGATGTGTCCACGTTGTGTTTTGGGTCATTTCCTGTCGCGGGCGCTAGGCCTACCCACACAAGTGAGGTATCATTTTTATCGGGAGACTTGGGGGAACGCTGGGTTGAAGGAAATTTGTGGCTCCTCTCAGATTCCAGAACTTTCTGTCACCGAAATGAGAGGAAAACGTGTTTGTTTAGCCACGTTTTGAGGTTTGCAAAGGATTCTGGGTAACAGAACCTGGTCAGAGCCCCACAAGTCACCCCCTCTTGGATTCCCCTAGGTCTCTAGTTTTCAAAAATGCATAGGGTTGGTAGGTTTCCCTAGGTGCCGGCTGAGCTAGAGGCCAAAATCTACAGGTAGGCACTTTGCAAAAAACAGCTCTGTTTTCTGTCAAAAAAATGGGATGTGTCCACGTTGTGTTTTGGGGCATTTCCTGTTGCGGGCGCTAGGCCTACCCACACAAGTGAGGTATCATTTTTATCGGGAGACTTGGGGGAACATAGAATAGCAAAACAAGTGTTATTGCCCCTTATCTTTCTCTACATTTTTTCCTTCCAAATATGAGAGAGTGTGTAAAAAAGACGTCTATTTGAGAAATGCCCTGCTATTCACATGCTAGTATGGGCACCCCGGAATTCAGAGATGTGCAAATAACTACTGCTCTTCAAAACCTTATCTTGAGCCCATTTTGGAAATGCAAAGGTTTTCTTGATACCTATTTTTCACTCTTCATATTTCAGCAAATGAATTGCTGTATACCCAGTATAGAATGAAAACCAACTGCAGGGTGCAGCTCATTTATTGGCTCTGGGTACCTAGGGTTCTTGATGAACCTACAAGCCCTTTATATCCCCGCAACCAGAAGAGTCCAGCAGACAAAACGGTATATTGCTTTTGGAAATCTGACATCGCAGGAAAAAGTTACAGAGTAAAACATAAAGAAAAATGGCTGTTGTTTTCAGCTCAATTTCAATATTTTTTTATTTCAGCTGTTATTTTCTGTAGGAAAACCTTGTAGGATCTACACAAATGACCCCTTGCTGAATTCAGAATTGTGTCTAGTTTTCAGAAATGTTTAGCATTCCGGGATCCAGCATTGGTTTCACACCCATTCCTGTCACTTACTGGATGGAGGCTGAAAGCACCAAAAATAGTAAAAATGGGGTATGTCCCAGTAAAATGCCAAATTTGTGTTGAAAAATGTGGTTTTCTGATTCAAGTCTGCCCGTTCCTGAACGGTGGGAAGATAGTGATTTCAGCACCAGAAACCCTTTGTTGATGGCATTTTTAGGGAAAAAACCACAAGCCTTCTTCGGCAGCCCTTTTTTCCCATTTTTTTGGGAAAAAACGAAATTTTCACTGTATTTTGGCTATTTTCTTGGTCTCCTCCAGGGGAAACCACAAACTCTGGGTACCATTAGAATCCCTAGGATGTTCGAAAAAAAGGACGCAAATTTGGCGTGGTTAGCTTATGTGGACATAAAGTTATGAAGGCCTAAGCGCGAACTACCCCAAATAGCCAAAAAAGGGCTCAGCACTGGGGGGGGAAAAGGCCCAGCAGCTAAGGGGTTAATAACTCCAGAACTACTGAACTAATTTACATATAAATATATATTCACTGATAAAGACGAACGTTACAGGGACATTATAGTTAGGTTGATTTTTTACCCAGACAAAAGCATAACTAGAAATATAACTATAACTGCTGAATTTCTGTCGTTTTACTTGGGTAAAACATCATCCTCACTATAACATCCCTATAATCTTGGGTTTATTCAGATAATTTGTATATGTTTTAAAGTAAAGTAATATATGATTAATGTACTTTAACACAACTACTGCTTCGTAAAGCGTGGGTTGGTGGCAGGGACTGGCCTGCAGCCAACCCCTGTAGCCAAACCCCTGCATTCACACAACCCCACACCTTGCCCAGTCTTGGCCATGCACAGCAGGTTTTGGTTTGTGAGCGGATGTACTTTTTAAATTGGATTTTGGATCTGGAGACCCCTTGCGTATTAACACTGGGGGTCGCGCTGAGCACTGCAGTGGATCCAAGATCCGCAAATCAGCCGCAAAAAATTATTTGGGCAATATTTGACCATGAGAGCACCCTCAGGGATACATCAGTCTTTTCTGTGGGGTCAGGATACCTGTATCCTGACTCCTTATGTTAGTTTTTTATTGTTTTTTTCTCGCCCTGGCCGAATGCAGGAAATAAAATGGTGTCTGCAACTTTCCTCTCAGATTCCAGACAGCCAATCAGGGCCTTGCTTTTCATCTGGGTCTGAGGATCCTCTGCGAGCTGATCCGCATAATGTTCATGTCCCTAGATATCTATATTTCTTTTCATTTTAATAACTCCAAAACTATTGAACAGATTTACACTAAATACCAAAAAGAACTCTTTCTGAACCAAAAGCTAGCTTTCTGCCAAATGTGGTGTAATTCTGTCCTGTGGTTCGGGCTGTAGTTGTGTCTAAAAACTTAATAGGAAATTGCATGGGGAAAACATGTTTTGAGACCCACTCCCTTTTTCTCAACCCCCATTTAATAAATCACCCTGAAACTTTCCACCCAGCAGCAGAAGTGAGAGGCAAACTAGTTTTGAATATTTAGAAAATGGCGCCAAAGTTATAGGCAAAACAAAAATGCTTTTTCTATGGAAACTAGGAGCTAACTATAGCTACCTACTGGCTATCACCAGTAGGCAATATTTAAAAATATAGATAGACAGACAGTGCTAGAAACTGGGTCTCTAGTTGGCAGAGGTGTACACCCTTGTCCAATATGAACCACAATCTTAGTCATGGTACGTCACAACACAATCCAAAATATCCTGTGCTCACCCTCTGGTAGCATGGCACAGAGCAGGCAGGCTTAACTTAGAAGGCAATGTGTAAAGTAGTTGTGCAATAACTCATACAGTAACACAGTGAAAACACCACAAAAATACACTACGCAGCTTTAGAAAAATAGATAATATTCATATGAATAAAGTAAGATAAAAATGACAAAGATCCAAAAAGCACAACTTGAAATATACATTTTTAAAGGTTCCATAGAGTCTCAGTTCTTAAGACAGTGGTTGTATCCTTGTAACACACAGTACCAGGGATGCGTCAAAAGTAACGATGCACAAGGGTCGCAGAGGAGGAGATGCATTGAAAAATAAAGCCCTGCGTTGGATTTTCCAGCGCGGCACAGACGATGCATCATTTCCTTCTGCACTGCAAGGTTATGTGTCGATTTCCAGGAGCGCAGCCTTGGTTCTTCACTGCGATGTGGGGATATTTTGACAGGGACGCTTATTTGAAAATCACTGAGGTGCTGATAGAAGGAGCAGGCACTGCATTGATCTGGTATGCGATGCAGTGAAACTTCAGCCACGAGGCAGCCGCTTCGTCGATTTCGGCAGCCGTTGGGTTGATTTTAGGATGCACAAGGATTTCCTGAAGGGGTGAAGTCTTTGTTGGCCCTGAGACTTCAGAAACAGGAGACAAGCTCAATCCAAGCCCTTGGAGAGTTCATTAGGAGGAAGGCACAGTTCTTCCAACAGAGTCAGGAGCACAAGGCAGCAGGACAACAAGCAGGAGAGTAGTCCTTCTCAGCACAGCAGTCCAAATAAGACCTTTGGGCAGCCAAGCAGTTCCTCTGAAAGAGTGCAGATGCAGGTCCAGAATTGTCTGATTTGGTGGGGTCAGAGACCCAGTTTATATACCCCAAAATGCCTTTGAAGTGGGGGAAACTTCAAAGAGTGCTTTTAAAGTGCACATGTTCCCCTTTCAGCCCAGTCCTGTCTGCCATGATCCCTGTTGGGAGTTACAGTCCTTTGTGTGAGGGCAGGCCACTGGCCTTTGAATTGTAAGAGAGAGCTCCTCCACCCTTCCTGCCCAGGGAGACCCATTCAGTATGCAGATGAATGCAGATGTGACTGAGGGGGTCATTCTGACCCTGGCGGCTGGTGACCGCCAGGGTCACCGACCACGGGAGCACCGCCAACAGGCTGGCGGTGCTCCCTCGAGCTTTATGACCGCGGCGGTTCAGCCGCAGTCAGAAACGGAAAGTGGGCGGTCTCCCGCCGACTTTCCGCTGCTCGGGTGAATCCTCCATGGCTGCGGAGCGCGCTCCGCAGCCATGGGGATTCTGACACCCCCTACCGCCATCCTGTTCCTGGCGGGTCTCCCGACAGGAACAGGATGGCGGTAGGGGGTGCCGCGGGGCCCCTGGGGGCCCATGCAGTGCCCATGCCAATGGCATGGGCACTGCAGGGGCCCCCGTAAGAGGGCCCCACAAAGTATTTCAGTGTCTGCAAAGCAGACACTGAAATACGCGACGGGTGCAACAGCACCCGTCGCACCTTCCCACTACGCCGGCTCCATTCGGAGCCGGCGTCCTTGTGGGAAGGTAGATTTGCCCTGGGCTGGCGGGCGGCCTTTTGGCGGCCGCCCGCCAGCCCAGGGCAAATCTCAAAATAACCTCCGCGGTCTTGCGACCGCGGAGCGGTATTTTGTCGGGGGTAGACTGGCGGGCGGCCTCCGCCGCCCGCCAGTCTCGGAATCACCCCCTGAGTGTCTTGAGTGTATGATTGTTTGGGTGGAATTCACAAGGGGAGCTCTCAACCAGCACAGACCAGATGTTGATTGGAGACAGGCTTGTAAGGCACAGATGGAAGAAAGTGCAGAGAAATACCCACTTTCTAAAAGTGGCATTTCTAAAATAGTAATATTAAATCCAACTTCACCAATAAGCAGGCTTTACTATCACCATTCTGGCAATACTAAACATGACAAGGCTACTCCTCCCAGATCAGAATCTACCACTTAAAAGTATACAAGGGCAGTTCTAATGCTAGTCTATGAGAGAAGCAGGCCTCGCAGTAGTAGAAAATGAATTGGCGAGTTTTTCACTACCAGGACATGTAAAACACATAAGTACAGGTCCTGACTTTTACTTACATAGCATCATGTTCCTATGAGTTACTTAGGGCCTACCTTAGGGGTGACGTCTAAGTAGAAAAAGGGGAGTTTAAGGCTGGGCAAGTAGTTTTAAATGCCAGGTCGAAGTGGAAGTGAAACTGCACACACAGGCCTTGCAATGGCAGGCTTGAGACATGGTTAAGGGGCTACTTATGTGGGTGGCACAACCAGTGCTGCAGGCCCACTAGTAGCATTTAATTTACAGGCCCTGGGCACAGGTAGTGCACTTTACTAGGGACTTAGAGGTAAATTAACTATGCCAATTGGGTAGGAAATAATGTTACCATGTTTAGGGCAGAGGGCACATGCACTTTAGCACTGATCAGCAGTGGTAAAGTGTGCAGAGTCCTAAAACCAGCAAAACCAGGGTCAGTAAAATGGAGAGAGGCAGGCCAAAAATTGGTGGATGACCATCCCAAGGCTGTCAGGTCTGACAAACAGATATGTCGATCAACAGGGGATCAATCATTAAGAAAAATTCAACGCATGTCTGGTAGGTTCAACAACATTTTTTAAGACATTGAATCACTAATATGTCCTTAATGCTTAAATATGTCTAGTACATTTTGTTAGCAAACCAATGTTACAGGTTGATGTTTAGTTTCACATCAAACCACTTTTCAATGACAATGACTAGCCCAAGATAAAGCCATTTTTCCCTTTGGGAAATTACCATGATTATGTGCTCTTAACAGCAGATTCGAGGTAAACCAGCCACTACCAATTTATATATACATCAGCAGATAGAAGAACTGTGGCAGAATTTATGTTCACTCACATAGCTGACTATCATTATTGCAGGGAAGTCATGTGGGGGAATGCCACAGAAGCAGCCCGATTCCATAGTATGATCCTGAACTTGCTGGCAGTGGACGTTTGTATAATCAGGTGAGAACCTCTTTTACTGAAACTCCTGGTGCTAATAAGTATTAATACCCCTACCAACTGGAGTAAGGAGGGTGGTAGGGACCAAACCAGTAAGATTCAAAGGGCCAGATGTACAAAACATTTTAGCGGTCGCAAACGGTCCGATTTGAGTCATTTGCAACTGCTACAAAGCATTTTTGTATGTACCAAGTCCCTATTTGTGATTCAGTAACCTGTTACTGAATCGCAAATAGGGTTTGCAAGTTGGTATTAAGAAGGGGTGTGTTTTAGGCCTCCCTTCCTCATACTAAATCGCACTGATATGTGCCACTTTTAGAAAGTTGCCATTTTCTTACTTTAACCATACTGTGCCTCTGCCTGTCTCTGAATGAACATCTGGAGTGGATGACAGGTGGGCTTTGTGCATTCCCCCTAGGTAGTCACACAGAAAAGGAGCTGGGGTGTGACATTCAATTCCTGATGGCCCATCACCACGCTGATGGGCTTCCCTGAGCTAGATTTGGAGTGAGGAGCTGACACTTGCACCTGAATAGGGCTGTGGCTGTCCCCAAACAAGGAGCTGCATGCCCCCCTGTAGAGTGTCTGGAGCCAGGGAAGTAAGGGTAGGGACCTTGGGCACTTCAAATGCCTCTCTTTGAAGTCCCTCCCCACTTCAAAGGCACTACTTGGTATAAGTAGTGGACCCCGAACCCCGAACCCCGAACCCCACCAAATTAGAACACTTCTGGATCTGAGGACATTCTGCCAGGAAGAAGGACTAATCTGGCTGCCACGAGGAACTGCCACCCTGCTGATCTGCTTTGCTGTGCTGGTCTGCTGCCTGGTGCCTCTTGCCTGGGAGTGAGAAAGACTGGGCTTGCCTCTCTACATCCTTCAAGAACCTGAACCGGATTGGAACCAATGCATCACCTTTGCTTTGCCTTCTCAATGTCGACACAACATTCCATCCAATGTGCTTTTCAGCTGGCCCTGTGTGGGTCCTGTAGCCAGCCTGCCCTCCATTGCTTTCACCTTGAACTTTGGATATACCCTGGTCTAGCGTGACCTCAAGTAACCTTTAAGTGCTATTGACTTCTAAGAACTATATTGCAGGTTATTATTTAAAAATTCATATCTCAAGTTCTACTTATTGGATTTTTGTCAATTTGGTCTTGTGTAAGTCATAAAATTTTTCTTTATTTTTCTAAACTGATGTGGAGTTTTTTTGTAGTGTTTTCACAGCGTTACTGTAGTTTAAGTGTTGCACAAATACTTTACATATTGTCTCTTAAGTTAAGCCTGACTCCTCTGTGCCAAACTACCATAGGAAGAGCACATGTTAATTTAGGGTGTGTAACGGAGTTACCCTGACTGGGATTGTTGCCCCTACTTAGAAAGGGTACATACCTCTGCCGACTAGAAACCCAATTTCTAATAATTAGTGTCCACAATCCAGCCACCTCTTCTAACACTTGTTGATTTATGCTTATATTTGATCTTGTACAACACTCTGCTGCCTTTTGGTTAGTGTCCCACTACAGAAATACTGTATAGATTCATATATATATATATATATACATTAATTTTCAGATTCAAATTGAAAGATAATGGTACTCTTCTCTCAAAACAGGTCAAATTTCAGCAAGGTGGCTGACTAGATAGTGCTTTGATCTTCTCCACTCTCCTGTGCAATTTGACAGCAGTTAAAGTTGCAATTTTCCACAGCAACATTAGCAGAGTGGATCTGTGAATGCACTTGGACTGGCTTTTCATGAGTGCCCCCAGAAGGGTATTTGTTTGTAATTATTTTTTGTTGAATTTCCCAAATACAGCATTAACAGATCTAATTCGGCCAGGGACAGCAACCCTGTTAGAAATTGGGCTTCTAGTTGGCACAGGTAAGCAACCTGTCCAAGCAGGACCCACAGTCATGGTTAGGGTAAGTCGTCACACACCCTAAATTACCCTGTTCTCACCCTCTGGTTGCTTGCCACAGAACAGTCAGACTTAACTTAAGAGGCAATGTGTAACACATTTGTGCAACACTTCAAATAGTAAAACAGTAAAAATACTCCACCTGGCTAGCAAAATAGAGTTTAATTTAATGAACAAAACAAGATCAAATCAATAAAAAGTCAAAAACTAGAATTCAAGATATGAATTTTAAACATTAAAATGAAATGTAGTGCTTAAAAGCATAAAGCGCCAACCACGGCTATCTGGTTGCTCTAGATCGGGTCGAATCTGAAAGTTCAGACCTACTGTGATGGAGTGTGGGTCAGATACAGGGACCAGCCTCGGCCTGCTGCAAAAGTACCTTGTTTGCATTTATATCGATGGAGATGAGAGGAACAGGGAAGCGATGCATTGATTCCGAGCCACGAAAAGTTGAAGATGTGTCACAAATGGAGGTGTTGCGCCACACTGTCGGTGATGCAGTGTCTTCGATCCTCACAGCAGCAGTAATGCATCATCATAAATGGAGATGCGCTGGTTCCGAGTGGCACAACAGTACTGATTTTATCTGGAGCAGCACTTTATACCCACTTCCAAGGATTGGATTGACACTACTTGGCAGAACAAGACTCACAGTTGGCAGAGTCCAGGTGCTCTAGCAGGTGAGTTGGAAGTCTTTTATGTTCCTGAGTCTTCAGAAAACAGGAGGAAAGACAGCAAGCCCTTGACATCACTTGGTTGTGTGTTGGAGAGATGCAGGGCCAGTCTTTCTCACCCCAAGACAAGGAGGGCAGCAGGCATCAGATCAGCACAGAAGAGCAGAAGTCCAGAAGAGTCTCAGTGCAGCAGAGTGGCAGTCCTTTCAGCAGCACAGCAGTCCTTCTTCCTGGCAGAGTATTCACAGGTCCAGAAGTGTTCTGAAGTGGGGGTGTCAGAAGTCCAGTACTTCTACCCAGTTCTGCCTTTGAAGTGGGGGAGACTTCAAAGAGAAGCCTTTGAAGTGCACAGAGTCCCTGCTCTTCGTGCCCTGGCTCCAGACTCAATACAGGGGGGATGCAGCCATTTGGGTGGGGACAGGATATAGATTATTCAGGTGTAAGTATCAGCTCCTCCCTCCCATCCTGGCCAGGATGGCCCACCAGGATGTGGATGGCCCATCATTCACACCTAAGCTCCATTTGTGTTTTGCTGTCTAGAGGGAATGAGCAAAGCCCAGCTGTCACCCACCCCTGTTGTCTATTCAGAGAAAGGCAATATGCACTGAACAGCTAAAGTAAGAAAATGCCAACTTTCTAAAAGTGGCATTTTCAGAATTACAGTTTTTAAATTCGACTTCACAACAAATTGTGAGTCCAGAGACACCAAACATGGGTGTACCATCTCTTCCAGATTGGGAATTGCATTTATAAAATATAATAACATAATCCCAATGTTATCCTATGGGTAAGATAGGCCTTGCTGTAGTTAAAAACAAATTTAAGAGTTTTTCACTACAAGGACATGTAAAATTAAAAAATATATGTCCTACTTCTTAAGTACACTTTACCTTGCCCTTGGGCTGTCCAGGACCTACCCTGGGGGTGGCTTATATGTATTAAAAATGAAAGGTTTGGGCCTTGCAAGACATGCCAGTTCAACATGGCAGTATAAACCTGCACAACCAGGCTCTGCAAAGGTAGGTCTGAGACATGTTTGAAGGGCTACTTAAGTGGGTGGCACAATGAATCCCACAGGCCCAATAGTAGCATTTAATTTACAGGTCCTGGGCACAGGTAATGCACTTTACTAGGGACTTATAAGTAAAGTAAATACGTCAACGGTGGATGAGTGACAGTTATATGTTTTAAGCAGAAATCACATGCATCTTAGCACTGTTTAAAAAAATATTTGGGGGGGAATTTTCAAATTAAAACAAACAAACATGAGCATTTGGCACGATGAATAAGTACAATGTTATCATATATCACAGGTTGTCTCATTCATGTCAGTCAGTCAGTCAGTCAAGATTATTTATTCAGCAAAATGCCATAAAAGCACAAACCATTTTATACAGAATAAAAGTTGGAATACATTAGAAAATAAGCAAAGCATAATTTATAAAACATTTCAGTAGCATAGCCCAAATCCAAAACTCATTACACTACCATATCAGCAAAATCATGTCAATTCCTGGTAGCAGTAACACATCTAATAAGCTTTAAAACAGAATAATAAATGTAATACCCTTCAAGTTATTCAAAGTCATAGCAGACTTGTAATGCAAAACTTTTAACTAAATTACAAAAACAGGATCAAATTATTTAAAATTGTTAAAAGTATGCAGGATAAAATGACAAGAGCTCACATATCAGAAATCACAAACTCATTTTAGAGTCATATCTGTTTCCAGGTTAAACTATTGTACAACTGTATCAGCAGATTCACATTGTTTCCTGATAGCAATAGCATTTAATACAGGATAACAGATTTGAATTTCTGGCAGTTTTTGAACATAAGTCATGGCAGGGGCAATATAAAAGCATGTCTAGGAGTAGTATAAAGTGTACAAAATAGAAATAAATGACATGTGCTCTGCTTAGATCTGGCATCACAGTGACAAGGTGGTAACTCTTTTTGCCAGATACATTGTTTGGGCAAGTCCACTCTATAATGAATTAAGTTTAATCTGAATGAATTTAGAAATGAGCATATTAATGGACTCGCGAACCAAGTTAAATAGGGTTCCATAGTAACCACGTTTGAAATCTGGACATAAGGTTCAAAGGTTTTCAATTTCAGGGCACTGTAAAATCTAAGGCTCAGGGTATAATCAGTATGCCGTTGTTTCACCACCTCCTTTGCATTTATATGCAAGGACCCTGGATCTGTAAATATGTTCTCAAGACCCAAATTTTGAAAAACATTTTGCCAATATGAGAGCCAAGTAATTCTATTTGATTTGGCCAATTGTAAACAATCAGTCATATAATCTTGTACCAAGCTAGCCACAGGGTTTCTCCAGCATTTAAGCCACAGCAGAAGTGGGGCGACAGCAATCAAATCCTCTATATATGTAAACACAGTTCCTCATGGCAGGTAATATTTGCTACATTCTTGGGTACCAACAGTAGTCTGTGGGCAAATTTTTTCTCAACACATTGAAACAAATCTACTTTAACGTAACCCCACAAACCCGCCCCATACGTAGCTGCTGATACACACTTGGAATTATAGAGCGTAACAATCTGAGATATTGGTCTAAGGCCCAATTGGCGGGTGAGGCAAAATATTGCTTCTATATTTCTCACCAGTTGCTGAGTCTTAAATTTGAAGTGGGAGTTCCATAACATAGAGGAACTCACGTGCATGCCTAAATAACAAAAGTCTTTCACCTTGTTAATAATATTTCCTCCCATGGTGAATTGCTTAGACCTTGTATTTCGGGGACCACACGTCATTAAATACGTCTTTGACAAATTTACTTTCAAATCAAGGTCCTGCATAAAAGTTAAAAAAAGATCCAACAGGCCTTGAAGACTGTAGGAGGCTGGCCTGGCTTCTAGTGGGTACCTGATGGTACTTTCACCTTGTGCCAAGTCCAGTTATCCCTTATTAGTAGATTAGTAGTGTTCTAGCAGCTTAGGCTGATAGAGGTAGCTATAGCAGAGCAGCTTCGGCTGAACTAGGAGACATGCAAAGCTCTTACTATACCACTTATATCATATAGCATTATATCATAAGAAACACAATACTCAGAATTACTAAAAATAAAGGTACTTTATTTTAGTGACAATGTGCCAAAAATATCTCAGAGGATATACTCCCTTAGGAGGTGAGTAAAGTAGAAAAGTACTGCAAACACTGTAGAATGCAATAGGATGCAATAGACCTAGGGCGACACAAACCATATACTAAGAAAGTGGAATGTCAACAACTTAGGGACCCCTGGCCTAGTGCAGTGTATAGAGGGTCGCTGGGAGTGTAAGAAAACACTAAGGGTGTCCAAGATACCCCACCAAAAGACCCTGAAAAGTAGGAGTAAAGTGATACTACTTTCCCAGAAACACATTAAACTCGTGATAGGAGATTCTGCAAAGACCACAACAGACTGCAAAGCACTGAAGACGGATTCCTGGACCTGAGGACCTGTAAAGGAAGGCGACCAAGTCCAAGAGTCGGGGGGCAGGAGCCCACTAAACCCCGGATGAAGGTGCAAAATGGCTGCCTCCGGATGGAAGAAGCTGAAGATTCTGCAACAACAAAAGATGCCAGGAACTTCTCCTTTGTGTAGAAGATGCCCCACGGAGTGCTGGGGAATGCAGAGCTATTTCTTTGGAGAAAGACCGCAAACAAGCCTTGCTAGGTGCAAAGGTCGTGGTTGAAGATAAAGGGTGCTGCCTGGGCCCAGGAAGGACCAGGAGGTCGCCACTTGGAAGAGGAGACAGAGGGGCCCTCAGCAACACAAAGAGCCCACGCACAAGAAGGCAGCACCTGCAGAAGTACTTGAACAGGTTCAAGAAAAGTGAGCATGGCAGTCGTCTCAACTATACAAAAGAGGGTCCCACGAAGCCTGTGGTCAACTCAGCGAGTTGAGAAATGCAGAACGGAGTGCTGGGGACCTGGGCTAGACTGTGCATGAAGGATTCCTTGCAAATGTGCACAGAAGCCCTAGCAGCTGCAGTTCACTCGGTTCACAGGATTACTGTCTGGAGAGGGGAGGCAAAGACTTACCTCCTCCAAATTTGGACAGGTGGACCACTGGACAGTCTGGGTCACTTGGGTCCACCATATGTGTTCCAGGGGCCATGCTCGTCAGGATGAGTGGGGTCCCAGAGTACCGGTGACGCTAAAGTTTGGTGCCTGCTGGAGCAGGGGGAAGATTCCGTCAACCCATGGGAGATTTCTTCTTGGCTTCCAGAACAGGGTGAAGGCAGATAGCCCTCAGAGCATGCACCACCAGGAAACAGTCGAGAAAGCCAGCAGGATTAGGCGCTACAATGTCACTGGTAGTCTTCTGGCTACTTTGTTGCAGTTTTGCAGGCGTCCCGGAGCAGTCAGCAGTCGATCCTTGGCAGAAGTGGAAGAGAGAAGTGCAGTGGAACCCTGATGAGTTCTTGCAAGTTGTAATCTGATGAAAAGCCCACTGGTGAGACCCTAAATAGCCCTCAGAGGAGGATTGGGCACCTGGTCAGGTATGCACCTATCAGGAGGGGTCTCTGACATCACCTGCTGGCACTGGCCACTCAGATGCCTCCAGAGTGCCCCACACCTCTGGAAACAAGATGGCAGTCTGAGACACACTGGAGGAGCTCTGGGCACCACCCCTAGGGTGGTGATGGACAGGGGAGTGGTCACTCCCCTTTCCTTTGTCCAGTTTCACGCCAGACCAGGGACTGGGGGTTCCCTAAACCGGTGTAGACTGGCTTATGCAAGGAGGGCACCATCTGTGCCCTTTAAAGTATTTCCAGAGGTTGGGAGAGGCTTCTACTCTCCAGCCTTTAACACCTATTTCCAAAGGGAGAGGGTGTAACACCCTCTCTCAGAGGAAATTCTTTGTTCTGCCTTCCTGGGGCTGCCCAGACCCCAGGAGGGCAGAACCCTGTCTGTAGGGTGGCAGCAGCTGTAGCTGCAGAGATAACTCCAGAGAGCTGGTTTGGCAGTACTGGGGGTCCATAGTGGATCCCCCAGGATGCATGGAACTGGCTCCCCAATACCAGATTTGGAATGGGGGGACAATTCCATGATCTTAGACATGTTATAAGGCCATATTCGGAGTTACCATTGTGAAGCTACATATAGGTATTGACCTATATGTAGTGCACACGTGTAATGGTGTCCCCGCACTCACAAAGTCCGGGGAAATGGCCCTGAAGTATGTGGGGGTTGCCCTCACACTTAGTAACTTTGCACCTAACCTTCAGCAAGTGAAGGTTAGACATATAGGTGACTTATAAGTTACTTAAGTGCACTGTAAAATGGCTGTGAAATAATGTGTGCGTTATTTCACTCAGGCTGCAGTGGCACTCCTGTGTAAGATTTGTCTGTGCTCTCTATGGGTGGCAAAAGAAATGCTGCAGCCCATAGGGATCTCCTGGAACCCCAATACCCTGGGTACCTCGGTACCATATACTAGGGAGTTATAAGGGTGTTCCAGTGTGCCAATTAAAATTTGTGAAAATGGTCACTTGCCTATAGTGACAATTTTAAAGGTAGAGAGAGCATAAGCACTAAGGTTCCGGTTAGCAGAGCCTCAGTGACACAGTTAGTCACTGCACAGGAACACATATTCAGGCCACAAACTATGAGCACTGGGGTCCTGGCTAGCAGGATCCCAGTGAGACAGGCAAGAACAAACTTACATACATGTGAAAAATGGGGGTAACATGCCAGGCAAGATGGTACTTTCCTACAAAGACCGTTAGCTGTACGCGCAATTAATACAGCATCATCTGCGGATAGTAAAACTGGGAGCTGTCTCTGACCCATCTTAGGGAAATCCTTCCCATATTTTATTAAAAACTCATAGAGCCCATTGATTTATATCAAAAATAAAAATGGGGCTAAGATACAGCCCTGCCTTACTCCTTGTCTTGATGGAATTGGGGGGGCGGTCTCTACCCATGCAAGCCAAACTGAACTGAGACATTTAAGTCTGTATGTAAATGCTTTCTTAATTCCAACAGGTTCGGATCAATCTCCATGGTTTCCATAATTTGCTAAACTTTCCCTCTATTTACCAAATCAAAAGCACTTGAGAGGTCAATAAATGCCATATGAATGGATTCTTTTTTGGCTATTGCATATTTGCTAAGAATGAGATGCAAATGTAGTGCTTGTTCTACTGTGCTTAGGCCAGGCCTAAAGCCATATTGAATTGGGGAGAGAATCTTTGCCTCCGTCACCCAGTCCTCCAACCGTGATAGGATCACACTCCCCAATATCTTAGCTGTGGAATCTATAAGGGAGATTGGCCTATGACAAGTAGAATCTTATCTATTACCCCTTTTAAATATAGGGATAATAATGGCCAACTTCCATGAATATTCATATGTAAAGTCATACGTTCCTAGCATGTAAAGGTCTAACAATGGATGAATGTCATCTGCAAAAGCCTTATCCTGCATCCTGATTAATGGATAGAAGAATATATCTCCAGTCACCCTGGTGCTTGTCTCTTATGTTGGTTCAACCTTTGGCTGTTTGTAGAAGTCTTGGACAGGTGCCCTAAGCCCAGGGCCATCCATCTTCTCTCCTCTGCTACCACCCTGGTCTTTGGCAGTGTCTTGTGCATCAGTTCGCTGATGCAGGTATGCCAGGAACGGTTCCCAAATATCCCTGGTGAGAAAATGGGCTGGCATGAGTTCCCAGTAATGAGGCAGCTCTTCTTGTCAAAAAGTCACATCACCTTAGCATTGGTAAGCAGTGGCAAAGTGCTTAGGGTGTCATTCCGACCCCGGCGGGCGGTGGGCGCCGCCCGCCGGGCGGAAACCGCCCAAACACCGCCCCGCGGTCAAATGACCACGGGGACCATTCTAACTTTCCCGCTGGGCCGGCGGGTGATCTTCAAAAGATCGCCCGCCGGCCCAGCGGGAAAGCCCCAGCAAAGATGAAGCCGGCTCCGAATGGAGCAGGCGGATTTGCTGGGGTGCGACGGGTGCAGTTGCACCCGTCGCGATTTTCAGTGTCTGCCAAGCAGACACTGAAAATCTTAATGGGGCCCTGTTAGGAGTCCCTTGCACTGCCCATGCCAGTGGCATGGGCAGTGCAGGGGCCCCCAGGGGCCCCACGACACCCGTTCCCGCCAGCCTCTTAACAGGCTGGCGGGAAGGGGGTCGGAATCCCCATGGCGGCGCTGCATGCAGTGCCGCCATGGAGGATTCCCCCAGCCGGGGGAAATCCGGCGGGAAACCGCCGGACCCGGCTGGGCGACCGCGGCTTCACAGCCGCGGTTGGAATACCTGATGTAGCACCGCCAGCCTGTTGGCGGTGCTACCTCCGGCCTCCACCCTGGCGGTCTATGACCGCCAGGGTCGTAATGAGGCCCTTAGAGTCCTATAGCCAACAAAAACAAGGCCAGCAAAACAGGAGGGGCGAAGGCAAAAAGTTAGGGGAAACCACACCAGGTATGCCTGTTACCCCAATACAATTCTCACAGATATCACATTTGTGCTGGGTAGACATTTCTACGTACCACTATAGACATCTTGGAATACATTTGCAGACCCCTCAAGCCTGCCAACGTAAAACCAGGTATTCCCCATAAGTCACAGCATGTTTTCACCAATCAGGAAGGTCTATTATTCAAGAGATCCACCAGTTTATTCAACATCTTTGCTCATTCAGCCATGTCTTGCTTGTCGTCCCTTCTTGGCACTTTATTATTCTGTTCATGCATCACAGTCAAGTCCTGCAAGTCTTTTTTCCATTTTCTATACTCACTCCATCTCCGGCTGTCCAGTGAATAACTATTCTCCTTGCTAACACAATTCGCAGTGTGAACATCTGTAACTTCATTTTATGGAATTTTGTTGCAGGAAAAATACCTAGTGTGCATTTCCATACAGACAAGTCTAGTTCAACCCTGGTGATGTTTGTCAAAATACCATGAACCAACCCAAAGATTTTGCGAAGTATGGGCAACTCTAGGTCATGTGTAAAAAAACCTTCCCTGCACTTTCACATCTCCCACAGGATCCCAGTTGATCAGAGTATATCCACACCAATGTCAACGTTTATGTAGGAATTAAACTGTACTAACTTAAATCAGGCATTAGGGGAGAGAACCTTGAACTGTTCACATGCCATTTTCCAGTCTCTTTCAGATAGGGCTTCTTGGCATTCATCTGCCCAGCTATAGTATGCAATGTCAATAATTTCCTCTTGTTAGAAATGGGATCTCTAATTGGCAGCGGTTTCCAGCCTGTCCAAGTAGGGACCCTCACTCTAGACAGGGTAAGGAAGCCACACAGCTAAGATAACCCCTGCTCATCCGCTTTGTAGCTTGGCTCAAGCAGTCAGGCTTATCTCAGAGGCAATGTGTAAAGTATTTGTAAACACACACAGTAACACAGTGAAAACACCACAAATGTACTCCACACCAGTTTAGAACAATAGCCAGTATTTACCTGAGTAAAACAAGACCAAAACAACAGAAATCCAACATTAACAAGTAGAGATATGCATTTTCAAAAGATTAAATCTTAGTAAAACACTTGGAAACACAATAGCTATCACATGTCATGACGCAATCATTCCCAACAGTCCGACGCCACTCGTGAGGGATTGTGGGCCAGTCTCTGAGTCAGACGGACCCCAGGTATAGTACCTTGAAAAAAGATAAGGAAACAAATACGTTGCAAGGAATCGTGGAGGTGATTTATTGCTGGAGATGGTGCGGTGTCGGTTCCTTACTGCTACTGGGGAGGTGAGGCATTGACTCCTTACTGCTAGGCAGGGGAGGTGAGGCGTCGGTTCTTTATACAGTAGTTGTAGAGGAGGTGATGCAGCGTCAGTGGCGAGACGTTGGTTCCTTACGACCCGGTAGAGTCAGTGAATCCAGCAGGTCAAGATGCCCGGCGTCGAATTTGCAGTGTCGCAATCACACTAAGGTGTCACAGGTGCTGCTGCAGAGTCGGAGCCAGGTGTCATGGACGTCTGTGACATGGCACTCAGGACTTATGCTGTGGTGGGACTTCAGAGGCACTGTGGTAGAATCAAGCCTGTGTTGCAGGTTCCAGTTGTTGCACTCAACGTGGACCAAAGCTATGGTGCAGGCAGCATGGAGTTGGATAGCAGCACCAGTTCTGAAGTTGCTCTGGAGTCGATGTGCTTAGTGTCTTCTTTGCACCAGAGCTCACTTCCAAGGGCACAGGAACTGGATTTGGCACCAATTGACAATTCAGGACTCTCAGCAAAGAGAGTCCAGGTGCTGTGAGGTGAAGTCTTTGATGGCCCTGAGATTTTCTAACAGGAGGCAAGCTCAGTTCAAGCCCTTGGAGAACCTTGGAAAGCAGGATATAGAAAGCAAATTCCAGTCCTTTGACTCGGGACAGAAGCAGCAAGCAGCAGGCCACCGCAATACAGGCAGAGTGGCAGTCCCTCCCACAGAACCTAGTTCTTCTTCTTGGCAGAATGTCCTAAGTCCAGAAGTGTTTTAATCATATGGTGTCAGAAGTCTAGTACTAATACCCATTTCTGTCTAAGAAATAGGCAAACTTCAAAGAGAAACCTCCGCAGTGCACAAGACCCTGCCTTTCCCTGCCCTGGCCCCAGACACACTCCAGGGAGTTGGAGACTGCTATGTGTGAGGATAGGCACAGCCCTATTCAGCCATATTCAGGTGCAGCTGTCAGCTCCTCCCTCCACTCTAGCTCAGGAAGACTCATCAGCCTGCTGATGGGCCATCCGGATATGCAGGAAACACCTCAACTCCCTCTGTTGTGACTGCCTAGGGTGGATTCACAAACAGCTCATCTGTCATCCTGACCCAAACATGTATTCCACAGACAGGTAGAGGAGCAGAATGGTTAAGCAAGAAAATGCCCACTTTCTAAATGTGCCACTCTCAAACATACAATTCAAAAACCAACTTCACCAAAAAAATCTATTTTTAAATTGTGAGTTCAGAGACCCCAAACTCCACATCTCTATCTGCTCTCAGTGGGAAATGACACCTGCAAGGTATTTCAAGTTACCCTATGGGATCTTTGGGTCTTGAAATAGTGAAAAATGAATTTAACAGTATTTCATTGTCAGGACATGTAAAACACACCAGTAAATGTCCTACCTCTTCAACACACCGCACTGTGGGGCTTTCTTGGGCCTAATTTGTGGTGGCTTACATGTAGTAAAAGGGAAGGTTTGGGCCTGGCAAGTGGGTGCACTTGCCAGGTTAAAACAGCAGTTTAAAAGTGCACACACAGGCACTTCGGTGGCAGGCTTGAGACATGTTTGCAGAGCTACTTATGTGGGTGGTACAATCAGTGCGGCAAGCCCACTGATAGCATTTGGTTTACAGGCCCAGGACACACTTGGTGCACTATACTAGGGACTTACTAGTAAATCAAATAAGCTAATCATGGAGAAACCAATCACTAATATATTTGAGACAGAGAGCATATTCACTTTAGCACTGGTTAGCATGTTAAGGTGCAGAGGGTCCTAAGGCCAAAAAGAACAGGTAAGAAAAAATAGGAGGAAGAAGGCAAAATGTTTGGATATAACCTCGAAAAAGGGCCAGATCCAGCACCTCCCTATTTTTCAACCAACACAGCATAAAGTAATCAATTTCCAGCTATCACCCAGTTCCAATATTTGCTGCATTATAGATTGTTCTGTGGGGGTTTCTGGGAACTAAGTTATTATACCTTGCATCATGTGGGCAAACTATCCCAAACAATTCCTGTGCTTGCACAATGAGAAAAACTACCATTTAAGTATGTTTCCCACTGCATTACAACCTACTTCCCTCAAATCTTAAAAGGACATGCCTCTCTTTATAGCCCTCCTCACAACTCTGTACCACACTTCACCCATCTGTCAAACCAGATATGCCAAATCCCACTGCACATGGGTATCAGGCATATGGTGTCCTGCAGTATCTATAGGCACTGCCTAAGTAAGACTATCTTGGCATCAAGATTCAACCCATAATGGAAAAAGGAAGGTTCCTCCATAATCTTATCAAGTTCTGCGGTCTCCTACCACTCTGCCCATGTTGTGTGTATATCGTCCTCTCAGATGACTAGGGAACAAGATCCCAAATATCTAAAGGTGCTGGTTTCCCATTATAGACTTAAGCCTGGGAGCTGGGCAGTCAGTACTCTCCCTAAACAGCCAAGAGGGAGGAGTTTTGACTTACACTGATTTTACTCTATTTCCCCAAAGTGGTCCAGTTCAGCAATCATCCAAGGGACCAGCCGTATTGGGTCTTTCAGGTATGATAACACATTATATAGACAAAAGGACACAGCATAAGTCTCCTTTCCCTCTTCGATACCCCAGCCCCCGAAAGCTGCCACAGCCAAACCGCCAAGGCCTTAACTGTCAACATAAAGATGCTGTCAGTTCCTGGTGCTTTTTGCCTTATCATTACCTCTAGCGCCTCTTGTAAATCCTGTAGCTCTATAGGAGCCTCCAGCATCTCTCTCTGAGTCACAGTTTAAGTCTCTTGTGGTCAGTCCTCCCAACCTGATCATCTGCCACAGTTGGTCTCATGTATCACCCATTACAGTAAGGAATTCCTTACAGATATGAATGACGTGCTCCTGTGCAATTGCCTCCCTCCCATCCTCCTGCCTCAATGATAATATATGGGTGTGAGGTTTCTCCTGATTTGGCAGCCAGGCTAAAAGGCATCCTGACCTCCAACAGCTTCTTCTTCTTGTTGGAGTCCACTAAGGTCCTAGTATCCAAGTCAGCTATTGTCAACACAATATATTCTGTTACAATTGTTGTGCACTGGGGAATGAAAAGAATACACCCAGTCTGGGGAGTGCTTGTGTTTCCAAATATCTGGCACCTATACAGCGGGCTAATCTGCATGACAGAAGAGGTGAACAGCTTATTGTCAGCATTTAGGGAAAATGTGTTCACTGGGCATGTCTCCATTCCTTCCAGCACCCAAACTACAATAACTTATGTACCTTGCTGGTCTTTTGTTTGCTCCTGTAGCATGAAGGGAACCCCTGAGAGAAATCCAAGTCAGGACACTTCTCGAATAATTAAAAAACTCACCACATTCAGCTGACTCCTCCATTTATTTCCTAGCTGAAACGCTTCAACCTGTAACAAGTGTGTTTCATGGACTTCAGAGCCCATATTTATACTCTGTTTGCGCCAGATTTTCGTCATTTTTTTTACGCAAATCCAGCGCAAACCTAACTCAAGATTTATATTTTGACGCTAGACCCGTCTAGCATAAAAAATATGGAGTTAACATCATTTTAAGGATAAGTGAAACCGCCTTGCGTCAATGAGATGCAACATAGGTGTTCCCGTCCAAAAAATGACTCAAACACCATAGCGCCATATTTATCCAACAGGGCAAAAATTACGCACGGGTGGGAGGCGGACCCGAAAAATGATGCTAAACTCGATTTGCTTCAAAATTTGATGCCTGGGTCAGGGCAGGCATTAAACTGAAGCAAATACACCAATACTTAGGGAAAACACACACAAGCAACATCACAGACCAACAGGACAATATGGAGGTGCTACTGATGCAGCTTGCAAGACGACGCCGAGCACAGGACCAACGGCAGAAGCCACCACAACCCCAACGCGGCCCACAAAGGCAATGCAGAAGGCAGAAGAGGGTCTTCAGGAACAGAACAACCCTTCATGGCCTCAGGGAACAGGACATCATCCGGAGGTATCGACTGAAATGGCAAGCCATACAGAAGCTGTTGCGCCATATTGAGCCACAACTAACAGCCAACTTGCAGACACCACACAACATACCACCGGTGACCAAGCTGCTAGCTGTCCTGCATATGTTGACAAGTGCCTCCTTCCAGACAATGGGTGCCCAGGTCGCTGGGTTATCACAGCCCTCATTCTCGGCCTTCCTGCCCAAGGTGTTAGATGCCATAATCTCCCTCACTTCCTGCCACATCAGCTTCCCCAACACTCAGCAGAAGCAGTAGGAGATCAAACAGGGCTTCTACCAAATCCATGGCTTCCGGCATGTCCTCGGTGCAATTAACTGCACCCATGTCCACACCGTCCCATCTGCACCAAAAGAGCACCTATTCCAGAACAGAAAGCATACGCATTCCATCAGTGTGCAGGCCATAGTTGACCGCCAGAGATTGTTCACTAACATCTTGGCAAAGTATCCTGGGAGTGTCCATGATTCATTCATATTCCGCCACAACAGGAACAATCAGCACTTCCACGACGGACAACATGGCAAAGGCCTTTTGTCGGTAAGTCAATAAACATGGCAATATACACACATCACAACAAACCTTTAGGACACACAAAACATACACCACTACAGTGAGACGTGGGCAGGTGACACTGAGGTGTGACACTGGTAGTTATGTTGTACACCCTGACACAATGGGATACACACCTCTGGACAAATGACGGCTTCCACAAACATTAGCTGCCACTCTAGAGCAACAAGGGACCAATGTCAAAGCCCACAGTGACAATGACAATGACATGGCCTGCCCTGGAAGTACAACTTGGAAGATGAACCATTTACAATTACATTAGGCCACATAGTCAATCCGACACCCTCCCAAGCAGTATGTAGCGTGGAAGGGAGGTGCAATGTGTGTTGCAGCAGGTCCAACACCATGAGACACATAGCATGATGATGCTGACTCACATGTAGTTGACACGGAAATACTGAGGCAGTCCCAACATCATATATCACTCCTGGGGTGCCGTTGCCAGTTAGCAATAAGGAAGTGGACTGTGCTATGAACACATATTGATGTGGCACAAATGAAAACTGCATACAGCTGCATACACTGAAAGAGCCAATGGTCCATCACAATAGCATATGTAAAGGGAGATGGCCCTTCCTGCACAGATACATCCACCTCCACAAGGCAGTTAGCCAGGTTCCTTGGAGCAAGTTCGGTAGTGTAGGTGCACGGTTGCACATGAGCTACTGGCAGAGGGAACAACAAAGGTTTTCCTAGAACCAAGTCACACATGGGACAACTGTGCATTGTCAATACTGAACACCTCAGTGCTGCAAACTTATGGCGATGTGTTGTGCATTGTCACCTAGCCAAATAAAATGGCCTCACTGTTGCATATCTGCAATGACATATGTCTAAATGGATGGGAGGTGCATGCCCTGTAGTGAAACCATGTTACCACCACATCAGAATCTATTGTGTGTGTGGAAGTATCATGTCCCCTCCAGTGAAAGCATACTAAAACATGTTGGACAATACACAATGCATGGTACATACATACTGACCAACAGTAAGGAAAACAAATCATAGATCCCAGGTCAATGAGCCAAACACAAGTTGTCAAGACAAACAACCCACAGCAGATAAAACCTCACAGAAGCCCAGGATCTCACACAATACCACAAACACATATGAGTCACAGACGACACAAGATATGACATATGACATTGACATTCCTGTTGCAAGCACTAGCAAAATACTCACTCCTATTATAATTTGCAGCGGATCAGGGTTGCGGAATCCAGCCATGGATCCTGACCCCATTCCCCAACCCAAGCACAGCAGCAGAGTGTGCCTATAATGAGGCACATCAGAGGACACGCACCAGTGAGTGAAATGACCTTTGGCATCCTTAAGTCCAGATTCAGGTGCCTGGACATCACAGGAGGCAGCCTCCCAAATGCCCCACACATTGTGTGTAAAATTATACTTACCTGTGCTATCCTGCACAACATGTGTGAGGAGAAACATCCCTCTACATGAGCCAGAGCAAGGACTGCCTGAGGAGAACGAGGAGGAGGATGGTGCCAGGGAAAATGAGGGGGAACAGAAGAACACAGCTGCAGGGATGCACTGCTGACAAAAAATTGTACAAAATGTTTTCACTCAATAGTCACTCTACACACCTTGTTAAGATATGTAAATAAACACCTTACTTGATCACACAGTCTTCTCTGGTTTCTACATTGTCCATCACATGTTCCTTAGGAATGTGAGTATTACCTCATGGAGCATGTTACAAAGACAAATCTGACTACTTCTGATACAACATCACATGTGATGCGTATGATTGTACAGCACACATCACACACATATAAAAATACTCATCTCTCGAATTTCACATATGAAGGACAAAATCAATGGGCCACAGCATATGACTCACATACACGTTGCCAACATGGTCTACTGTAGCACATGACACGCAACTATGAAATCTCCAATCATAATGTAAATAAGCGCGCAATACATGAGGCAGTGGATGTGAAATATCAGTTGAAACAGGAATGTATGAACAGACACCTCACATTAGTAAGTGTGACATTTGCAATCTCTGCAAGGAGCTTGTGTGACAAGGGGGGGCATCATTTGTGAAAATGGATAGCATGAGTGTCCCAGGTATGACAATCAATGTTCAAAACACATGCCCTGCGCAGTCCATTCCTGGAAATAAGTCCTGCCACTGCCATGTGTTATGTCTCTGCCCTCCAATCTCTATTGGGCGCTGTAAACGGACTATCCGTCCCCTGGGAATCATCATTAACACTCTCCCAGAGACCCTTTTTAACTCCTGTTTGCTTCCCTTTTCCATATGGCATGCTATAGAAGAACTACATTATTTTCCATGGACTTCAGGTCCCATAATGCACTGCCTGGTAGTCGGTAAGACCTGTAATCTTCTGTCCATTGCTTCCTATGGGAAAAGTCTGGTTGTCCCTTTATACTGGATTCTCTCCTCCAGGACTTGTGAGAGACAGCAGCTGCACACAACTGTGACTTCTCTTGTGCAGCCCAGCCATGTGACTCTGCCCTGGCCTTGCTGCTGACTGGAACTGCTCATAAGCTGCCATTCCCTGAAGCTCCACGTCATGCATTGGAGTACGATTCCTTTTGTTGTCCAGACCCCTTGTTGGATTGTGTTACAATCTTGATTTAGCCTGAACCTGCTCTCTGGTTACCCGGTCCTGTTCCTGCTTGTTTCAGTCAGAGTCTGTTTCTCAGCCTTGTCCATGTTCGTTTCTGCCAGAGCCTGCTTTCTGTTTCCCAGACCTGTTCCAGCCTTTGCGTCAGCCTGAGCCTGTTCCCTGTTCCTGGCTTTGCCTCCTAGTTGGTTCCTTTGCTTTCTGTTTCCTCCTGGGTTATCATGTTTGGTAAGAGTCCTATCAGTCCTCACCTGTGTAGAAGTGTTTTCCTTTGTACTTAGGTTGGCACCTGGTTTCCAGGAGGCAAATCCAGCCCTCATCCTTTGTCTAGTGTTGCTTGTAGTCTTTAGTGCCTAACAGTGACAGTATACTATGGCTGCATTCCAGGAATTCCCACTGTGTCTCCAGCCGGATCCCAAGGGCTAGTCGCATGTATGTAAGTACAATACTTGTTTGTGCCCTAAGGGTCCAGACACAGAATCACTTCTGCTGCCTCCTTTCTATGGGGCTTGTGTGGTGACTATCTGTAAGATTAATCTGCACAGAGGCACTGACGTTCCCTGTTGCTGTGGAATGTTTTGAGCCCTACCCTGCGTACAACCTTAGTGATAACTCCAGGGTGTTTGTCCATTACTGACCCGTTCCATATTTGTTCACACTGAGGTTGCTCTGCCTTCACCTTTCTGTTTTCTTTGCTTTACCATAGCTGGCCCTTCCCCTTGTATGCCTTTAGCTGCTCTTCAGCTTTGGTACACTACCTCCTTGTGAGATACTCTGTGAACTCAAGGGGTGCCCCTAACAGAGTCCTGACTAGATCCGACCGAAACAGTGACACCATGGAGCCCAATCCTGACACAGTGTACATATGCCCACACACTTGAACTGGACACCTCTGTGGAACGCACATCTGAAAATATGTGAACACATGCAGCCAGGGAGCAGGTACACCACAGTAACACAAGTAAGATAGGTAATTGTAATGAGTCAAACTGATGTGTACCAAACATTTTATGGGTGGAATTAAGGCAGAGTGTCTCAAACACAATACGTACCGAATATGTACACATGTCAGACATTTGTGTAGTCCACACACCAGTCACCATGAAGTCGTAACCAACAATTAATGACATATGAGGGGTAACACATCCTACATAGCACTCATCAGCCATCCTCAATCATACCTGAGTTTTGTTTGTCGTGTGAAATGTAATGTCCCCAAAGTCAAATAACTAGACACATCACATGAGTCAACACGTATTACAAACACATATTATGACTGTTGTAGATCACTGATTGCCATCAGATGTAGATACACATTTGGACCACATTCATACATTTGCATGAAGTCCAATGTATTGCATGCCGTTCCTTCTGAAACACACATATTGTTGTTACAGATCATTCACACCCAAAACACACAGTTGCATGCTCTAACACATGTGGCCAACCACTATATCACACACTGCAGGCCATACCATCCAATCTTCATGTTGATACAGGGTGCATGCATTTTAAATATTAGAAAATCATGCAATAACAGATTGAGTCAAAAAGTTTTACGCAAATGCGTTGAAATATCAGGCAAACGCAAACTAACTATACATGGGCCCCTAGCGTGAATTCCACCTGCGCACCACACGTATGCGGATATCCATTGATATTGACATATACGGGTAATGCATTGTATTTTGCCGCACATGTAGGTTATGTGTCGAAAATATTCATGCAAACATCATATGCGTCAAAAAAATACACGCAAGACGGAAAATGGGCCTCAAAGGGGAGAGGAAGTGATGTAATAGGAAATCCTGTTTACAGGCATGGTACAGTGGGTGTACTTTCACTTTCACTTTACAGTCTGTGCTATTTCTTGACTGTGTGGCTGTGTCTTGGTGTTGCTAGTGTCTCGATTGCGTTTGTTGTAGCTTGTGGTGTCTCTCTTGTGTCTTTTGTGAATTGTGTTTGTTTATTGTACCTGTGTATGTGATTTTGTGTAGTTTAGTGTCTTTCAGATTGTATTTGTACTTTTGGGTGTCTGTCTGGGGGTTAGATTAGTTTGGTTAGTTGGGGTTCTTAGGTTTGGGCTGTAAGTTTCTTTTTTTTCCCATTTATTTTCCTTTTTTTTTTTTACACATCCTCAGTTTTGATTTGTTGTTCAGGGACATGTCTGGAAGGCGAGGCTGACCCGCATGGGGGAGGAGGAGCTTGGGGGCTTTGTGTGGCTGGTGTGCCACTTACTTCCCTTGATGCTGGAGATGAGTGGGCGTGTGATACAGGGGTATCACACAGAGGCGAGGCGGCTGCGGTGGGGCAAGGTGCTCTACTACCTCAAAAGAGTCTACCATACGAGCAGGAATGAGCACCAGCTGAAGCATCGCTGGGCTGACCTGGTGGCCATAGAGCAGATTCTGCTGGACCACCTGGGTGTGGTGATCGGTGGCCTTGTTGGTGAGTATCACACACTGACAAATGTGTACAGTAGAATGCTCCTGAGTGACAGTAGCAGATGTCTTGACGTGCTGCATGCAATGTTTGTGGCCATGTTGAATGCAAGCAGAACAAAGTGTTAGTTAGTTAGTTTGTTGTATCTTGTGGTGTCTCTCTTGTGTCTTTTGTGAATTGTGTTTGTTTATTGTACCTGTGTATGTGATTTTGTGTAGTTTAGTGTCTTTCAGATTGTATTTGTACTTTTGGGTGTCTGTCTGGGGGTTAGATTAGATGGGTTAGTTGGGGTTCTTAGGTTTGGGCTGTAAGTTTCCTTTTTTTACCATTTTTTGGGGGTTTTTTTTGTTCACACATCCTCAGTTTTGATTTGTTGTTCAGGGACATGTCTGGAAGGGCAAAGCTGACCCGCATGGGGGAGGAGGAGCTTGGGGGCTTTTTGTGGCTGGTGTGCCACTTACTTCCCTTGATGCTGGAGATGAGTGGGCGTGTGATACAGGGGTATCACACAGAGGCGAGGCGGCTGCGGTGGGGCAAGGTGCTCTACTACCTCAAAAGAGTCTGGCATACGAGCAGGAATGAGCACCAGCTGAAGCATCGCTGGGCTGACCTGGTGGCCATAGAGCAGGATCTGCTGGACCACCTTGGTGTGGTGATCAGTGGCCCTGTTGGTGAGTATCACACACTGACAAATGTGTACAGTAGAATGCTCCTGAGTGACAGTAGCAGATGTCTTGACGTGCTGCATGCAATGTTTGTGGCCATGTTGAATGCAAGCACAACAAAGGGTTAGTGTCCCAGTACTGAGATGGTGTCCACATGTCTATACATGTTAACAATGCAGGCCTGAGGTTTGTTGAGTCATGTATGACTATCACTTAGGGCCACATGTTCAAAGCTATTTTTAATTGTCACAAACGGCATAGTTTTAAGAATTTGTGTGTGTATGTCAAGATTTTTTTTTTATTGCAATGCACATACCCAATTTTGCCATACTGCAATCACATTGCCGAATCACCATACAGGGTTTGTTAGTGGAATTTAGGAAGGGGCGTTCCCTTCCTAATTGCGAGTCGCAGTCCGCTGATTGATTGTTTGGTGACTGCGAATGCCGTCACAAAACAATTGCAATTACCACCAGTTTCAAGTTGGTGCTAACCCATTCGCAAAAGGGAAGGGGTCCCCATGGGATCCCTTCCCCTTTGTGAATTTGTGCCAGAAAATTGTTTCAGAGCAGGCAGTGGTCCCAAGGACCACTGTCTGCGGTTACATTTTTAAAAAAAGTTATAATATTTGTTTTTGACATGCTTTCTGTTTACCCCTAATGAAATAAGGTTGCATTTAAGAAAAGAAAATGCTTCTTTATTTGAAAGCAGTCACAGACATGGTGGTCTGCTGAGCCCAGCAGGCCAGCATCCCTGTGAGTGCCACCATTCCCAAGGGGTTTGCAAAATGAGACCTACCTCATGAATATTCATGAGGTAGGTCATTTGCTACCCCATTTGTGATTTGCAAACAGTGTCATTAACAGTGTTGTAGATCAGATTATCTCACTCCCAAATTGCGACTTCCTAAGTCTTACAATATGTGACTCACAAAACCTGATCTTCGTGCATGTGGCCCTTAGCCACATATTTCATGTGCAATGGCAACACCTGCGCCCATGCATTCTGTCAATGATGATCAGGTAAGACAGTCAGCATACCACATTTCACTGTTTCAGGACAGCAAAGTGGGCAATCCATGTTTAGTGCTATATTGTCATCATTACACACACCTGATCCCTGGCATTATATTGGCAAATGGGGCATACATGGCTTTGGGGACACTGCCAATGGGGCATTTGTTACCGACATACAACTGTGCCACATCGGTCATGGACCACTGAATGCATGATAATTGCAGATTGAAAATTGAGCCACATGTCCATCACACAGTAACTCAGTGTCCCTTGATGCACAAGCCATAATACCTGAGTCGGGTTTAGCACCACATGATTGTTAGGCCCAGTGCATGTGTGCAGATGTGTGGCTATCACTCACTGTGTCAGTGTCAGTGTCAATGTGAGTTTGCATTGGTATGTCTGTTGAACTGTCTACATGCAGGATCACCAGCTCACTCATATGAAATGTTACACACTGTGATATGTTGTCCACACGTTTGTACAGTGATCTCATATTGAGCATATATTCCCTTTCCATGTTTTACAGGTGGACCTGCCCCCATACCATCAGGGAAGTGGCTCGATTTCAGGACCCAGACGTATCCGGTAAGTGTGATAATGTCTTCCCTATGTAGTGATTGAAGCTGTTGTGTGAGTGACTCTTGTGTGTTGCACTCATTGCAATATATGATGAGCTGGCATGTGATCTGATATCTTACTCGGGTGGATGTTGACATAGTGTTCCGTGCAAGGGTTAGACATTCACAGGCATAGAGATTTCTTGGGAGTCTTGTGCTGCGCAATATGCAGCAGCTTGTGAACAAGGTGATTAGTAGCCACATGTAGGCCCACATGTGACGTGGAAGTGCTCCAATGTCAGTATATTGGCACTGGGTCATACCCTCATTCTCACAACACAGTGATGTATCAGTTTTCCGCACAAAATTGTGCATCCCTGAATTGTAATGTACATGTAGGTCTATATGGGCAACTGTCCCCCAGCATCTAGCCCCATAAGTTGTACTCCATTTACATGACACTTATGTGGTATGTAATAGGCCTACATGCAGGTCAAACCCAGACGTGTGCTGGCATCAATGTGGGTGTTTTAGGAATTGTGTTGGCAGATCAGGTGTTGATGGTTGTCCACAACTGGACACATGAATGTAGATGTGAATGACCTATGGATACTTTATAACTAGATGGCAGCCCTCCTCTCATGTGTTCCACTCACTAAATCCATGTATAAGTGGACATGCCTTCGTGGTTGTCCTCGACAGTTGTGATGATGTATTGCATGCCAATCCCCCCTAAGGCCCAGGGGTAGGGGAAGAACATATATGTAGGTAGATGTGATGGTCACAGTGTAGATGACAGTCATCTCATTCAAGCATGCATGTGTCCCAAACGACACTGACCCCTTATGATTAGCAACTGCATACCATCTTGACAATTACATCTACAAGTCACTGGTCTTGTGTGCTTTGAAGTTGACTCAGATGATAAAGATTAGTCGGCCTAGCCCATGTGAAGTAGTTGCTGCCTTTCCATTGTGACACATTTCACTACATCAATGCACAAATCACTTTATTTGGTCCAACTCTTGTTGTGCTTTGTTGTGGTGTAAAAGACATGATGGGTAGGCAGCGTTGCCATTACATTCATCAGGGACATTGTATTATCTGGACTTTGATTACGACTGCATGTGCAAATCGAGGCAGAGTGTTAGATTATGATCTGTACATGCATCACACAATGATGACACTGATGGTTGCCTGTCTCATTTTTAAAGCTGCCAACATGGATGTAGCGGAAATCAGGGCTTTCCAGAAGCAGGGAGTGCGATACTGACACATCTTGGATGTGGAGTATGGGTACCGAAAGATGGCACAATGCTATCAAAGAGAGTGAGCCACAGGGGAATGGTGGGCTTTCAGCCAAGGGGGACCGGCATTGGCCACAAAGGTTGTAGCCAACACCACAACTACACACAGTACCACAGCCGCCACCGCCACATCTGCCCCACCTGCTGCATCGTCAGCCTCTGCACCACAGACCACCACACCTGCTGCACCATCAGCCTCTGCAACACAGACCACCATACCTGCTGCAATGGACATGGCCGCAATTGCTGAGCTCCAGAGGGACATGAAGAAGGTGTTAAAAAAGCTGGACACCATTCAGAAGGATGTGGACAAAAACACACAGAGACTAAAGGCAATTACAAAGACACTGAGTAGGGCCAACCTGTGAATTCTTGCCTCCCCTCGCCCCTAGTTCAGTCCCCTCCCTCCTCATTCCTCATCCTGTATCCTGTTTTGTAGTGGGTTTACGGGGTTTAGTGATAGGCTAGAGTAGCGTAGTTGTTTAGATAGGATAAGTAGGTTTGGGGGGTGGTTTTTCATATTATTAAATGTTAGTTTGTGGGTGGGTGGGGGTTAATGTTGGGGCTTTTGTGTATAAAAAAATAATATATATATATATATATATATATATATATATATATATATATATATATATATATATATATATATATATATATATGTTTGTTTAATATTAGGTAGTATATGTTTAGGTTTGTATATGTTGTCCTGCATGTGTCTCGTCATATAAAGGGGGTGGGGGGAAAATGTTTAGAGTGTGTTGATAAATGTGGTAAGTAAGCTTAGCATAGGGTAGTTAGGGCCAGTTGTGGGTAATGTATAGTTAGGATAGATTAGATTTGTATATGTGTGTTACATAGTTTTGAGTTCTGTCCCGTACAGTTATTCAAAATGTAGGTACTCCCTTACTGCAAGTGTCATATGCTAGGGGCTCAGGGTCTTTGCATGAGTGGACAGTGCCAGTTGTCTGTTGGCCTTTGAATTCCATCCTGCATTCACATTCCTCTCTTGACATGTTAATTCCCACTTCCAACTAAGCTGTCCCATGGCAGCTACAACAAATCTAAATCTCAATGCATCTGCCATCCATTATACCCACCACTCAACGTCACTGTGGTTCCCTTGTATTGGACAGGTAGGTGTGCTTTTTAAGCTGTAATTGTCTGGATCCTGTGTCAGGATGTTGGCCACTGTGGGCCGTCTGCCTGCAGCCTGAAGTTCATGTCAGCACTGCGAAACTTAGTAGTGCCAATTTCAGATGAGGTCAAGTACACAAATTTCACGCCAATGTGTTTTACTTGTACTCCCAGCTACCGTTATTGGCCGAACACTCTTACACAGTCATTCCTGCTGTATGCAGTGGGTGAGGCATGTATCTTTTAAAGCAAATGTCACATACACAGAGACTTGTTTGTAGGGGATGTGGCTAGCATTGACGTTCATCCTGTAGATACCTTGTGCATAGATATCTGCCCACATTATTTCTGCACTCTGGTATAGACACTCTGTGACCATAGACATGTTACATGCATCACAAATCTCCAGTAAAGTAGATGTGTCACATTACACAGAGACAAAGTGGGTATGTAGATGCTGTTTCTTTGAAAGTGCTATAGAGCAATATTTACATAGTCCAGGTCTGTGACCCATTAAGTGTAAAGCATTCTATTGTGACGCAACACAAGTGCAAGGTTGAGGGACATGTCATTGGACATCCTGAGGTGAAGTGTTGTTCAGTGTAAGAGAACCCGAATTGCCAATGGAGTAGTGAGAGACAATTGCTGTCCATAGTGAAAAGGTTAACAGTGTGTCGGTGAAGAGTACATGTCACCAACTGTAGCAACACTGGCATTTTGTCAAACACAGGACAAAGGGGAATCACTGCCTATGTGGCAATGGCTGGTGCTGCTGGATACTCCTACGGGTGAAGATGATCTGTTCCACATCTTCATCCTCTGATGTGTGTGTTGTCTTCTCTGCGCTTGATGGTGGTGGTGGTGAGTTTGAGGGGGCCACACACACTTCAGTGGTTGGAGAAGTGGACACCAAATTCCCGGCAGCTGCCATCTGTGGAACTACATATTGCATCACCGCAGCAAGGAGTAGCTGCTGATTATTAAGTATAACAGCAACATCCCTATGGTAGGCAGCCATGTCTGCCCTGACGGAGACCAATTCCCAGTGCACGGAGTCCTGCTTGTTGTCATGCATGCAGCAGCAAGATTGGGAGGGCAGGAATTATGGCAACTCCCTCATGGCAGTGGTTAGGTCCCTCACACACTGTTGGACTCCATGCAGTAGGGTGACTTGTTTGGCTACTGTCTGTTCGGTGGACGTCATCATGCACATGCGCATCCCCTCAAGGCTGGCTGCCATAGTTTGCATCCCCACCCGCACCTCTTTGGCCAGCTCCCGATGTACTCCCACTACTGTGCTCTCAAAGGTGGTTCTTGTGTCATCAGAGTCCCCAGCTGTGTTTGAGCTAACAGGTCGTACTTTTGGGGTGGTGGGTGGGTCCTCTGGGATGGCTGCTACATGAATGTTCCTCCTTGCGACTGGAGGTGGTGTCTAGAGGGTTCTCAGGACATCTTGAAGGGTTTCCTGGCTGATGGTGTCAGCTGGTCAACCAGGTCATCAGGGTAGTCCAGGACAGGCAGATCCACAGGAGAGCCATCGTCCTCTGCAATGAGATATTGTACAATTAGTGTGTCTGTGTTGTGCCAGTTGTAATGTGACGTCACTGACTTCGTATTGGTGGTACATTATCATCTTGGTTCCCATGCATTGTTCCTGTCCTTAATGTTTGCAGTCTCTCAGCCCTGTGCCCCACCTGCATGTCACATGTAGTGAAGGGCAGTTTGGGCAATTGTCTGTGTCACATCTTCTAGGTGTGGGTTCTGTCCAAATTGTGGCTTGCAACCTTCTTGTCCTCGTCAACCCTCCCTCTGCTTCCATTTGCATGGTGAGGCCTTGAAATGATTGTTGGTGTGCTGATTCCACAGCACCACACATACAAATATGGCCCTGTCCCAGTCTATCATTTTTTACTTACACCTATTTGGTGCTGAGACCTAGCATCACACCATGCATGACATTTCCATGAGACAATGCATGTTTTACCATTGGAAGTTTCTCATGTTGAAGTTTGCATATGTGTGCTACATTGCATTGCACTGATGGACCTGGCAGTGACAAGTCTTCTGACTTCTGCCACACTGTTAATCTTGTCCACAATCTGCTGCCAAATTGCCTCTCTCCTTCCAATTGGCAATTTAGAGGTGATGAAGAGTTGATGTTGGTGCTCTGTCACCTCTCTCACCAGTATTTCATGCTCCTCTGTGCTGAAGCAACACTTCCCCTTTTTCTTGTCTCTCCCCTGGGTCTTGTCAATGTTCTCCTGCCTGGTTCCTGGTTGTCTGGGGTCTCCCTGGGGTCTCTCCTGGTGTTGTGGATCCATCTTGCCTCTCCTTTGCGCTGATTGCTCCATTAGAATTGCTTTTTGATGCTATTTTAGGGAAAAATAGCGCATTTTCGTTTTGCGACATGTTTACATGTCGTAAAATGGATTATAGTAATTTTTCCTGCATTAACGTCATTTTGCCTTACGACAAGGTGCAATGGTTAGCATCAGGAAAAATGACTCTAACCTATTCTTAGCGCCACCCAGCCTCATAGTATAAATATGACGCACCGGTGGTGTTAAAAAATGGCGCTAGACAGCGCTAAACTTTTTGATGCAAAACTGTGTTTGCGCAGTTTCGCGTCAAAAAGTATAAATCTGACCCAAGTATTTTGCAGCTCCTAGGGCCTCTGTGCGCTTTTCCAAGGCACAGCCTAGCCCATGTCCCCAGCACTCTATCCTGCGATGCTCAGCTCCCTGAGTTGTTATCCGTTGGCGTTGTATCCTTTTGGGTAGTGCTGCACTGACTGCCATTTGCAACTCCTTTGTCTCCGTGCTGTGGGACTCCTGTGCACACTGCCTGGTCTCCTGAGGGCTCTCTGAGTTGCTGAGAGCCCCCTCTGTCTCCACCTCCTGTGTAGAGTCAACCTGGTCCTTCCTAAGCCCGGGAAGCGCAATTGTTTTGCAAAACGTGAGTTTTGCGTTTACCAAGCCTTGTTGGAGGAATCCCACAATGCAAACCAGATTGCATTCATCCATCTGGCTTGGGACATCTTCTGCACCAACCAGGAACCCACATCTATCTTCTTGGGTGCAATACTGACTGTGGGGGTGATTCTGACCCCGGCGGTCAAGGACCGCCGGGGCCAGGGTCGGCGGGAGCACCGCCAACAGGCTGGCGGTGCCCCGCAGGGCATTCTGACCGCGGCAGTTTGGCCGCGGTCAGAACAGGAAAACCGGCGGTCTCCCGCCGGTTTTCCGCTGCCCTATGGAATCCTCCATGGCGGCGCAGCTTGCTGCGCCGCCATGGGGATTCTGACACCCCATACCGCCATCCTGTTCCTGGCGGTTCGCCCGCCAGGAACAGGATCGCGGTATGGGGTGTCGTGGGGCCCCCGTAAGAGGGCCCCACAAAGAATTTCAGTGTCTGCGTAGCAGACACTGAAATTCGCTACGGGTGCAACTGCACCCGTCGCACCTTCCCACTCCGCCGGCTCCATTCGGAGCCGGCTTCCTCGTGGGAAGGGGTTTCCCGCTGGGCTGGCGGGCGGCCTTCTGGCGGTCGCCCGCCAGCCCAGCGGGAAACACAGAATCACCGCAGCGGTCTTTAGACCGCGGAGCGGTGTTCTGTCGGGGGAACTCTGGCGGGCGGCCTCCGCCGCCCGCCAGAGTTAGAATGACCCCCTGTGTCTTCTCACTGGTGGTTCTCCTTTTGCACCTTCCTCCGGGTTAGCAGGGACTCCTGTTCTGCCTGGACTCTTCAGTGCTTCTTGGGCTTGGTCCCCTTCTTTCATAGGCCTTCAGGTCCAGGAATCCATAGTTGGTGTCTTGCAGTCTCTTCTGGTTCTTGCACTGTCTTCTACCACGATTTCAAGTGTGTTTTAGGAAACTTTCTGTGTTTTACTTCTGCTTTCCTGGGCTCTGGAGTGGGGTATTTTACTTACCTTTGGTGTTTTCTTACACTGATAGCGCCCCTCTACACAATACACTTGCCTAGGTGGGAAACCGACTTTCGCATTCCACTATTTCAGTATATGGTTTGTGTTCCCCCTAGGCCCGTTGCAACCTATTGTGATTTTCACTATTTGCACTGTTTTCTGACTATTTACTTGCCTGTTTTGGTTACTCATATATATATTGTGTAAATTACTTACCTCCTGAGGGAGTGTAGTCTCCAAAGTATTTTGGCCTTGTGTCACTAAAATAAAGTACCTTTATTTTTGGTAACACTGAGTATTGCCTTTCATGTGTGTGAGTACTGTGTGACTACACTGGTACTGCAAGAGCTTTGCATGTCACCTAGCTCAGTCTTGGCTGCTCTGCCTATGGCTACCTCTAGACAGCCTGTCTTCTAGACACTGACTACATTTCACTAATAAGGGATAAGTGGACCTGGTATAAGGTGTAAGTACCTGTGGTACCCACTACAAACCAGACCAGCCTCTTACATTGGTAGTGCAGCAGTGGGATAAGTACTTGCAATTGCTTTATCACTCTGTCACTGGTGCTTTCCACAGGGAAGTGTACAGTGTACTTGGATCTGTACAAAAAGTATACATAGCAGTCTCACTTGCATTCTAAAATCTATAAAACTTCTAAAAGTAACATAAAGTAGGACTTTTTCTTTTCCCAACTTTACCTTAACTTTTCTATCACTATGGCCCTCATTACAACCATGGTGGTCGGTGTAGAAGTTGCGGTAATACCGCAAACAGGCAGGCGAAAAAAAAATAATGAAATTACAAGCATGCTGGTTACCGCCGTGCCAAACCGCCACTTCTACACTCCGACCGCCAGGGTGGTAATGACCGTTGGGCTCGAGACTTCAGTCACTAGACCGCCGGCGGTATCACGACCCCACATACCGCCATGGATTTCATGGGGTTCTGTACCGCCATGAAATCCATGGCGGTAGGCACTATCGCACTGATAAGGAATCCCTAGCTGTGGAAAGGGAAAGACAGGGGTCGGGGTTAGTTCCCCATTGTGGCAGCAGCAATAATATTTTCAGAAGTTATGAGGTCAGGGACGACAACATTAACTCCAGAAACGTACACAAGATTGTTCCCCCATACTAGGTGGGGGATGATATCCAAAAGTGGTTTACTGCACTTGAGAGGGCCTGTAGGGTACAAAGGGTCCCTCTGAAGCAGTGGGCTGCTATACTTTGGTTGTCCTTCTATGACAAATGGGAGGGACAGACTCCTCACTGTTAGGGAGGAGGACTCAGACAATTACAACATTCTCAAAAATTCACTCATTGGTGGCTTTGGGCTCACCACAGAGCAATGCAGAATTAAGTGCAGGGAAACTAAGAAAGAATTTTCACAAGATTGCGTTGACTTTGTGGACTGTTCTGTCAAAACTTTAGAAGGTTGGTCACATGGCAGTAAAGTGTCTGATTACCAGGGTCTGTATAATCTGATTCTGAGAGAGCATATATTGAATTGTTGTGTGTCTGACTTGTTACACCAGTATCTTGTGGACTCAGATCTGACCTCTACCAAAGAACTGGGAAAGAAGGCAGATAAATGGGTCAGAACAGGGGTGAGCAGAAAAGCTCATACCGGGGGTGACAAAGAAAAGAAGAAATATGGTGACAAATCTCAGGATAAGCATGGGGATAAAAATAAACATCCTTCTTCAGGTCCACAACACTCCTCTGAGGGTGGGGATAAATCATCTTCCTCTTCTTCACACTCTACAAACAATGTAAAGCCCTGATGCTATGTGTGCAGAGGTAAAGGCCATAGGCCAGGGGATAAGTCCTGCCCAGGTAAAGCACCTGAGCCTACCACCACTAACACATCCACTTCAAAATCTAGTGCCACTAGCAGTAGTAGTAATAGTGGTGGGACTACTGGCAACTGTCAAACAAAAGGTGTAGTTGGGTTCACTTTTGGGTCTATTATAGAAACAGGGGATATTGTTGAAACCCCCAAGACAGTTACTGTCACACCTGGTGGCATTGGCATTGCCACCTTGGCTGCTTGTCCTCTTAACATGGACAAGTACAAACAGTCAATTCTAATAAATGGTGTTAAGGTCCAGGCCAACAGGGACACAGGTGCCAGTATCACTTTAGTGACTGAACACCTAGTATCACCTGCACAACACCTCCTTGGACAAAAGTACCAGGCTACTGATGTCAATAACTCCACTCAGACTCTCCCCTTAGCTGTAGTGCAACTTAGTTGGGGTGGAGTTACTGGCCCAAAGCATGTGGTGGTATCACCTAGCTTACCTGTAGACTGTCTCTTAGGTAATGACCTGGAGGCCTCAGGTTGGGCTGAGGTAGAGTTTAGGACCCATCCATCCATGCTGGGTGTCCCCGAGGAATTGCTTCCTCTCATTTCTAGTGAAATGAAAAAGCAAAGAAGAGAAGGAGCACTAAAGCCTCAGGATCCCCCTCACTCCTTCCCACCCTACCACTAAGGATACCATTCCTTTGGTGGGAGAAAACTCTCCTGGGGTGGAACTTGTACCAAGGGAGCCCACAGCTGCCACAGGTGAACTCCCAGAGGTGAAAGTCCCTCTCTGTGTAACCACTAAACCAGATAGGTAAAACTGCACTGTTTTAGTAAATTTGGAGCAACCCTCCAGCCCTCCCACAGAAACTTTAGTGCAGCAGCCATGCACTACCTCTAAACACATAGGACAGCAGCCCTGTCCTTGTGTGGAGCCTATAGGACAGCAGCCCTGTCCTGCTCCAACCCAAGAGAAACAGCAACCCTGTTCACTCTTTCAGCCATTTGGACAAACCTTTTGCCCAGCTATGGCCTTGCTGAGACAGCATCCCTGTCTAGCATTCACATCCTTAGGACAGCAGCCCTGTCTTGACATAGGATCAGTGGAACAGTCCCACTGCCCCACATAGAGAATCTGAGAATATGCACTTGCACTGTTTTCTAAGTAAAAATCTCCAAACAGGGTGGTTTACATCCCCACAGGGATGTGACCATAGAGTGGATGATAAAGGGAGTAACCACTCTATTGCAGATCTACTCGTCACTTATCACCACTTAGACAACGAAGTCTCAACTGGCCAAGGTTAGCCTTATTCTCCTTCGTTTGGGGGGGTATGTGAGAAAGTAGCCTCTTTCTAGCATGGTTACCCCCATTTTTGGCCTGTTCGTCAGTGTTTGTCAGTGTGTTTTTACTGTCTCCCTGGGATCCTGCTAGTCAGGACCCCAGTGCTCATAGTTTGTGTCCTACATGTCAGTATGTTTTACTGTTTTGTCAGTATGCGTGACTGTGTCACTGGAGTCCTGCTAACCAGAAATCAGTGCTTATGCTCTTTCTGATTCCAAATCTATACTTACATACTGGTAACCCAGTATTCAACTCCAAATTGGCATACTGGACCCCCCTTATAAGTCCCTAGTATATGGTACCTAGGTACCCAGGGCATTGGGTTTCCAGAAGATCCTTATGGGCTTCAGCATTTCTTTTGCCACCCATAAGGAGCTCATACAAACCCTTCTTTAGGACTGCCATTGCAGCCTGAATGAAATAGTGTAAGCGCTATTTCACAGCCATTTTCACTGCACGAGGTCACTTATAAGTCACCTATATATCTAGCCTTCAGACCCTGAAGGCTAGGTGCATAGTACCTGTGTGTGAGGGCACCCCTGCACTAGCAGAGGTGCCCCCACGTCGTCCAGGCCTATTTTCCCAGACTTCGTGAGTGCGGGGACGCCATTGTAAGTGTGCACTACGTATATGTCAATACTTATATTTAGCTTCACAATGGTAACTCCGAATAAGGCCATGTGAGGTGTCGAGGAACTGGAAATTGAACCCCCAATCTGATTCTGGTATTGGGGGGGGGGGCAATTCCATGCACCCTGGGGGCTCCACTGTAGGAAAGTACCATCTTCCTTTCGGAATCTCGTGACGCAAACCAGAATGCATTCACCCATCCGGCGTGGGACATCTTCTGCACCAACCAGGAACCCGCATTTTCTTTGGTGCAATACTGACTGTGTCTTCTCACTGGTGGTTCTCCTTTTGCACCTTCATCCGGGTTAGCAGGGCTCCTGTTCTCCCTGGACTCTTCAGTGCTTCTTGGACTTGGTCCCCTTCTTCCACAGGTCTTCAGGTCCAGGAATCCATCGTTGGTGTCCTGCAGTCTCTTCTGGTTCTTGAACTGTCTTCTACCACGACTTCTAGTGTTTTAGGAAACTTGCTGTGTTTTACTCCTGCTTTACTGGGCTCTTGGGTGGAGTATTTTACTTACCTTTTGTGTTTTCTTACACTCCCAGTGCCCCTCCTCACACTACACTTGCCTAGGTGGGAAACCGACTTTCAGATTCCACTATTTTAGTATATGGTTTGTGTTCTCCCTAGCCCATTGCAACCTATTGTGATTTTCACTATTTGCACTATTTTCTGACTGTTTACTTACCTGTATTTGGTTACTAGTGTATATATTGTGTGATTTACTTACCTCCTAAGGGAGTATAGTCTTTAAAGTATTTTTGGCCTTGTGTCACTAAAATAAAGTACCTTTATTTTTGGTAACACTGAGTATTATCTTTTATATATGTGAGTACTGTGTGACTACCGTGGTAGTG
Source organism: Pleurodeles waltl (assembly GCF_031143425.1). Taxonomy (NCBI): domain Eukaryota; kingdom Metazoa; phylum Chordata; class Amphibia; order Caudata; family Salamandridae; genus Pleurodeles; species Pleurodeles waltl. Next base: position 652,381,966 of record NC_090444.1, on the reverse strand, counting down.
CAAGAGCTTTGCATGTCTCCTACTTCAGCCTTGGTTGCTCTGTCTACAGCTACCTCTAGACAGCCTGGCTTCTAGACACTGACTACATTTCACTAATAAGGGATAACTGGACCTAGTATAAGGTGTAAGTGCCTTTGGTGCACACTACAAACCAAGACAGCCTCCTACAGGTAACTACCCACCTCTAGTAATAATTACAATTCTTGCCCCTAAATTAACTTGAACTCAGACCCCTGATAGCACAGAACAGACACCTTAGAGGCAATGTATTTATGCTCTACCAAAACAGGAATAAAGTCAAACACAACACAAGAAAACGTCCAAATGAATTTAGAAAAATAGAGTACATTTTAATAAAGAAAATTACACCAAAAGGACCAAAATCCAATAAGGGGAATCAGAATTTGTAGTTATAAATAAAATAATGCCAAAAGGTAATAAGTGCCAAATGTGGTCAACTGACTGGGACCAAGGCATGATCTGAGGTCAACTGAGCACTGGTCTGCTAGAAAAAACAGGTTTGATTTGGTCTTAAGTTTTACCTTTGGACATAGGCCCGTATTTATACTTTTTTAGCGCCGTGTTTGCGTCATTTCTTAACGCAAAAATGGTGCAAACTTGCAAAACTCAATTGTATTTTGTATGTTTGCGCCGCTTTTCCGTCAAAAAACGGCACAAATGTGGCGCTAAAAAAGTATAAATACAGGCCTTAGTCTCTGAAATGGAAGTCCAAAATCTACAGCAGGCCAAGGTAGCAGGTTGTGGCCAAAAAGGGCACCACAAGGTTGAATAGCTGTCAGACGAAGTCCCAGTGAAGCAGTTGATTTTTGGAGGGAAAGCTTTGAGCGGGAGACATTTCACACCCAAGGAAGATCCGTTGTTGGCCAGATGCTATTAACGCCATCGCCCAGTGACGATTTTTGAGTTTGCACTTAGTGAAATTTTGGAGATCGGATTCCTTAGGCAGGGCAGGGCTGCAGGCTGTAATAGGCGGCTGGACACCTTTGCTGTGAGGCCCAGCTGAATCAGATCTGTTGTTGTGGGCATGGGGAGGGATCTGATCGTCAGCACAAAGGCAATGCACCTTCGTCGGATCGACATAACATGTTTGTCCACATACGGGACAAGACATTCCAGAAGAACTGGTCAGGTTGGGCAGTTGTACAAAAGGCCTCCTGTAGCTTGTTGTGTCCCTGTAGCTCGAACAGGCGGTCAGCCTTATGACCCTAGAAGTCTATTGCTTTATCTAGGGTTGCCAGGGAGGGCAGGAGTAGTCCTTCATGTCTCTTCTCAGGTCTGAGACAGTAGGTTCAGTCCTCTACTGATCTTACTCAGGTCTGATTGTGTTCTGAGAAGGGTACTGGGGATGCTTCATTTATGCTTGGCACCAGCTTATTAGTGCGGGTAAATTCTGGCACCTCTCTGGCCAATAGAGTGAAAGTTCCCAAGGGTAACACTTCCCACTTTTACAGCATTTTTGATGTGCCTAACAGCAAACAATCCCACAGTGTCTCTTTCTGCCTAAATCCAAGGCGATGAAACCCTACTCTTCATGTGCAGATCCTGTGTGCCCACTCCAGAAGTTCAGCTCAGGAAATTAAGAACCCCTCCTCTGTCGTTATTGCAAACCAGTTATGGAGGCACCTCCCTCCCCACTGTGATTTGTGCCTGGCTGACTGGAGGAACAAAGAGGCCTGTGCAGATATCCTATGATATCTGCCTGTTATGGGGGAGGGGGCTCTCTGAAGATAATTAACTTTAGCAGTCCTCTGAGTATAATGTGGCTAACAAGCTGACAACAATGTGTACGGAGGAGCGTGAGTTACAGTAGGTTGAAGGTGGTGAGTACATTTTTAAGGTATTACTATAACTTTAGAATTTCAAATGTTCATTTAGTTTAAGATTGGCTTGTAAAGAAAGAATAAATAAAATTAAAGTAATCTGACGGTGTTGCGCAAATTATAATTCTAAGGTAAAACTATAAATTTAGAATTTCGAATGTTTGTGTTCTTTAAGTTTGGTTTGTATAACTATAACTTAGGTTTAACTTTTGTTTTTTAAATGTAATTTGTATTTTTTATTTTGTAATAAATATTTTTGTAGCATATTACAAAGCAAATCCTTTGTTTTTCTTTGTATACAATGGCATGGAGTGGCATGGAGTACAGTGGCATGCAGTAGAGTGCTATAGAGTGGAGGGGCATAGAGCAGAGTGGCATAGAGTGAAGTGGGGTAGAGTAGAGGGCCATAGAGTGGCATACAGTAGAGTGGTGTAGAGTTAAGTACAGTAGAGTGAAGTGGCATAGAGAGCAGCAGCTTAGAGTGGAGTGTAGAGGGCAGTTGCATGGAGTGGAGTGGTGTGGCATATAGTGAAGTAGCCTCTAGTGCAGTGATGCAGAGTACAGTGCAGTGGGGTAGAGTCCATTGGCTTAGAGTACAGAAGCATACAGTAGAGTGGCATAGTTTAGATTGGCATATAGTGGAGTTGCGTAGAATGGAGTGGAGTAGATTGGAACAGCGCAGCGTGGGGTGGTGTACAGTGGTATAGTGTAGAGTGGAGTAGCAGAGAGTGGACTGGCATAGAGTGAAGTGGTGTGTAGGGGAACTACGCAGAGTGGAGTGGCGTAGAGTGACGTATGGTGCAAGGGTATAGAATGGAGTGCCATACAGTAAGTGGAGTAGGGTGGGGTGGCACAGAGTGGAATAGCATACAGTGGAGTGGCATTAAGTGGAATGGTGTGCCAAAGATTGGAGCGGCTTAAAGTGGAGTGGCATGTCATACAGTAGAGAGAGTGTAGTACAGTATGCTACAGTGGAGGGGCGTAGACTAGAGTGATGAAGAGAGGAGTGGCAAATAGTTGAATAGCATAGAGTGGAGTGGCATAGAGCAGAGTTTCATAGAGGGGAGTGGCAACAGCAGAGTGGAGTAGTGTGGGGTAGGGTAGAGGGGAGTAGAGTAGAGTGACACAGTAGAATAGCATGGTGAAGAGTGGAGTACAGTAAAGTGGAATGGTGTAGAGTTGAACAGAGTACAGTGGAGTACAGTAGAGTGCAGTGGGATAGAGTGGACTAGCATAGAGTGGAGTGGCATAGAGTAGCATGTCATACAGTGTAAGACATACAGTGGAGTGGCATTAAGTGGACGTCTACAGAGTGGAGTGGAGTAGAGTGGACTAGTGTAGAGTGGAAAGGCATGGATTGGAGTAGCATACAGTATCCTTTCATACGGTGTAGGGACATAGAGTAGAGTGGTGTTGGGGAAGGCATATAGAAGCCCCCTTGGCCAAGGTATTAGCAGGGCATCCACTGCCCAAGCCTGTGGACAATTCATCCCCCTGCAATATAATGAGAGCACGGAGTTCCGGGGAGACACAAACGGGTCTATCCATGCATACCCAAAGAGGCTGTATTTCTGGTGGAACAGAGGAGTTGCCAGATTAATGAAGAAGGCAGATTCCAACTTAGGCTGTCTGCATTTAAATTCAGAGCCCCTTGAATGTACACTGCCTTCAGGGTTAATAAATGAGCCTCCGCCCAGGTACAGATTTCACCCGGCCACTGATTAAGATGTGGACAGTTCATGCCCGCTTGGCCATTCAAGTAGAATCGAGCCACCTGATTGTCTGTTTGAACTAGGAGGCATTTACCCTCTAACCGAGGCTGATAAAACTGGACTGCCTTCAAGACTGAAGCCAGTTCTCTCCAGTTGGAAGAACAACCTCTGTCTTACTCTAACCATTGCCACTTGCACTCTCAATCCAGAAGGGTTGCCCCTATTCCCACAAACCTGAGTCTGTTCTTAGTAGACAAGGAAGAGTCATCCAAATGGGAACAACCCTTGCCAAATTTGGAGTGTGCAACCACCAACCCAGAGCCTGAATCACATTCAGAGTTACTGGAACCAGAGCCTTGCAATTCATCTAGTGATGCAGGATCCCAATGACTTAGAAGGTGATACACTAAGGGCTTCAGGTGGAATAGGGCCATAGTATCACTGCCATAGTTTAGGCCATCAGTCCATGGAATTGCAACCACGACCAGGCTGATGCAAAGGGATGGGAGAATAGAGTCTGAAGATGCTTTAGTAAAGACACAATCCACTCTAGAGGGATGTGAGAAAGTAGCCTCTTTCTAGCCTTGTTACCCCCACTTTTGGCCTGTTTGTGAGTGTATGTCAGGGTGTTTTCACTGTCTCACTGGGATCCTGCTAGCCAGGGCCCAGTGCTCATAGTGAAAACCCTATGTTTTCAGTATGTTTGTTATGTGTCACTGGGACCCTGCTAGTCAGGACCCCAGTGCTCATAAGTTTGTGGCCTATATGTATGTGTTCCCTGTGTAGTGCCTAACTGTCTCACTGAGGCTCTGCTAACCAGAACCTCAGTCGTTATGCTCTCTCATTTCTTTCAAAATTGTCACTAACAGGCTAGTGACCAATTTTACCAATTTACATTGGCTTACTGGAACACCCTTATAATTCTCTAGTATATGGTACTGAGGTACCCAGGGTATTGGGGTTCCAGGAGATCCCTATGGGCTGCAGCATTTCTTTTGCCACCCATAGGGAGCTCTGACAATTCTTACACAGGCCTGCCACTGCAGCCTGAGTGAAATAACGTCCACGTTATTTCACAGCCATTTTACACTGCACTTAAGTAACTTATAAGTCACCTATATGTCTAACCTTTACCTGGTAAAGGTTAGGTGCAAAGTTACTTAGTGTGAGGGCACCCTGGCACTAGCCAAGGTGCCCCCACATTGTTCAGAGCTAATTCCCTGAACTTTGTGAGTGCGGGGACACCATTACACGCGTGCACTACATATAGGTCTCTACCTATATGTAGCTTCACAATGGTAACTCCGAATATGGCCATGTAACATGTCTATGATCATGGAATTGCCCCCTCTATGCCATCCTGGCATTGTTGGTACAATTCCATGATCCCAGTGGTCTGTAGCACAGACCCTGGTACTGCCAAACTGCCCTTCCTGGGGTTTCACTGCAGCTGCTGCTGCTGCCAACCCCTCAGACAGGTATCTGCCCTCCTGGGCTCCAGCCAGGCCTGGCCCAGGATGGCAGAACAAAGAACTTCCTCTGAGAGAGGGTGTGACACCCTCTCCCTTTGGAAAATGGTGTGAAGGCAGGGGAGGAGTAGCCTCCCCCAGCCTCTGGAAATGCTTTGTTGGGCACAGATGTGCCCAATTCTGCATAAGCCATTCTACACCGGTTCAGGGACCCCTTAGCCCCTGCTCTGGCGCAAAACTGGACAAAGGAAAGGGGAGTGACCACTCCCCTGACCTGCACCTCCCCTGGGAGGTGTCCAGAGCTCCTCCAGTATGCTCCAGACCTCTGCCATCTTGGAAACAGAGGTGCTGCTGGCACACTGGACTGCTCTGAGTGGCCAGTGCCACCAGGTGACGTCAGAGACTCCTTGTGATAGGCTCCTTCAGGTGTTGCTAGCCTATCCTCTCTCCTAGGTAGCCAAACCCTCTTTTCTGGCTATTTAGGGTCTCTGTCTCTGGGGACACTTCAGATAATGAATGCAAGAGCTCATCCGAGTTCCTCTGCATCTCTCTCTTCACCTTCTGATAAGGAATCGACTGCTGACCGCGCTGGAAGCCTGCAAACCTGCAACATAGTAGCAAAGACAACTACTGCAACTCTGTAACGCTGATCCTGCCGCCTTCTCGACTGTTTTCCTGCTTGTGCATGCTGTGGGGGTAGTCTGCCTCCTCTCTGCACCAGAAGCTCCGAAGAAATCTCCCGTGGGTCGACTGAATCTTCCCCCTGCAACCGCAGGCACCAAAAAGCTGCATTACCGGTCCCTTGGGTCTCCTCTCAGCACAACGAGCGAGGTCCCTTGAATCCAGCAACTCTGTCCAAGTGACTCCCACAGTCCAGTGACTCTTCAGTCCAAGTTTGGTGGAGGTAAGTCCTTGCCTCACCTCGCTGGGCTGCATTGCTGGGAACCGCGACTTTGCAGCTACTCCGGCCCCTGTGCACTTCCGGCAGAAATCCTTTGTGCACAGCCAAGCCTGGGTCCACGGCACTCTAACCTGCATTGCACGACTTTCTAAGTTGGTCTCCGGTGACGTGGGACTCCTTTGTGCAACTTCGGCGAGCACCGTTTCATGCATCCTTGTAGTGCCTGTTTCTGGCACTTCTCTGGGTGCTACCTGCTTCAGTGAGGGCTCTTTGTCTTGCTCGACGTCCTCTCTCTCTTCAGGTCTAATTTGCGACCTTCTGGTCCCTCCTGGGCCCCAGCAGCGTCCAAAAACACCAAACGCACGATTTGCAACTAGCAAGGCTTGTTGGCGTCCTTTGGGCAGGAAAACACTTCTGCACAACTCTCCAAGGCGAGAGGGATCCGTCCACCAAAGGGGAAGTCTCTAGCCCTTTTCGTTCCTGTAGAAACCTCAGCTTCTTCTGTCCAGTAGAAGCTTCTTTGCACCCGCAGCTGGCATTTCCTGGGCATTTGCCCATCTCCGACTTGCTTGTGACTTTTGGACTTGGTCCCCTTGTTCCACAGGTACCCTAGATTGGAAATCCACAGTTGTTGCATTGCTGGTTTGTGTCTTTCCTGCATTATTCCTCTAACACGACTTCTTTGTCCTTAGGGGAACTTTAGTGCACTTTGCACTCACTTTTCAGGGTCTTGGGGAGGGTTATTTTTCTAACTCTCACTATTTTCTAATAGTCCCAGCGACCCTCTACAAGGTCACATAGGTTTGGGGTCCATTCGTGGTTCGCATTCCACTTTTGGAGTATATGGTTTGTGTTGCCCCTATCCCTATGTTTCCCCATTGCATCCTATTGTAACTATACATTGTTTGCACTGTTTTCTAAGACTATACTGCATATTTTTGCTATTGTGTATATATATCTTGTGTATATTTCCTATCCTCTCACTGAGGGTACACTCTAAGATACTTTGGCATATTGTCATAAAAATAAAGTACCTTTATTTTTAGTATAACTGTGTATTGTGTTTTCTTATGATATTGTGCATATGACACTAAGTGGTACTGTAGTAGCTTCACACGTCTCCTAGTTCAGCCTAAGCTGCTCTGCTAAGCTACCATTATCTATCAGCCTAAGCTGCTAGACACCCTATACACTAATAAGGGATAACTGGGCCTGGTGCAAGGTGCAAGTACCCCTTGGTACTCACTACAAACCAGTCCAGCCTCCTACAAGGGAGAAACACAGAGCCTCTCTAAGTATCGAAGAGCTCCCCTGTGAACATGATGATCTGGACTGGACCCCAATGCATTTTTTGGAATTTCAACTTCAAGCCCATCATGCAGAGAAGCTCGGTGGATGCCAGGACTGCCTATTGAGCCGTAGAAAGTGAGGAAGCACAGATCATCTATGTAGAAAAAGATAGAATATCCAAGAAATTGTAAAAGAGCAACAAATGGAGCTAATATCTTTGTGAACATTCTCGGAGCAGTTGGCAATCCGAAAGTAGTTCTTGAAATTGGAAATGTCTTCCCTGTGCACAAAACCAGTGAGACTTTTGACTAGCAGAGTGAATGGATACATGGATGTATGCATCTTAAAAATTCACAGTCACCAGATAATCACCCATCTGAACCAAAGGAATTATCATTTGTAAAGGGACTATTCAGAAGTGATCAGAGAGAACCCACTTGTTCAGCGGCTTCAGATTGAGAATTCACTGATACGATCTGGTGTCAGCACCAGAAGCAATCAGTTCGTTGACAGCAGCTCTTCTAATCCTAATAGAATAGCATCCCTCTTCACATGATCGGTTGACAGAGGTATAGATCAGAGTAGTAGAAGAGGAGGTGGGTCTTGAAAGGGTATTTTGTATCCCTCTTGAATAACTGAATGCACCCAAAGGCCTGTCACCTGAGCCCTCAATTTAGGAAAGAAATGTTTCAATCTGGCTCCTACTGCCATATAGTCACTTGAGACTGGACTCTGCCAATAAATCCTGGCCTAAAGCACAGTCTGACAAACAAGGCTCCCTGACGATGAGTGCAGTTGAGAAAGTGAATGCTACATTTTCCTTCTGGCCATTGCTGAGCCTGTTTATGTACGAAATGACTTCTTCCCTTGGTAAGTTTAAAAGGTTTCAAATTATGTTTTTCTCTGAGATTTTGCCACCATATCATTGAGCTCTTCTCTGAAAAGTTTGGATCCAGGAAACAGAAGGTTTTGCGCTAAACACCTCTGGGAAAGCTCTAATATAAAGGATTTCATCCAAAGTGTACGTCTCCCTGAGATAGCTGCCCCAATTGATGAAGATGACACCCGCAAATTGTCAAAACTGGCATCAAACAGAAACTGAGAGGGCACCTCCATCTGGTCTACTTTTATAGTTGATCTGCATTTTCTTGGAGATAATCAAACTGCCACTAGAAATCCTTGAGTAGTACTTAGGATGCACATGCTGCATATTATCTAGCTTGGACCCCAAAAAAGGGATCAGTATAAGAAAATTTCAAAGAAGATTCAGGTGGTCATTCCAACCTCGGCGGTAAAAGGCGCTTAACGCCGTTCAGAAGACCGCCATAACACCGCCACGGCTGCGGTAAACCACCACGGTCATTCTGACCCACAACAGTCAAACCACCAAAATACAGACATCCACAAAAGTCCGCCACACCATAGGGCAGCGAGAAACTGGCGATGACCAAACCTCCACCGTCACGCCAACAGAAATACGCCCACACTATCACGACACACGAATCCACGCGGCGGTCTTTCAACCGCAGTATTCCATTGGTGGTACACACCGCCGCGCTCAAAATACACACACACTTACAAAACACAGCCACATTGGACAATTCAAAATACACACACCTGATACACATACACACACCACTCCCACACACCCAATACAATATAAAACACACACCCACATCACCCACAAACCTCCACTCCTAGAGATTCATGAACACGCACCGAGAAAAGACATCCGAGCACCCAGATGCCCAATTCACTGTCACCCAGCAATATTTGCACGCACTTCACACAACACAACAATACACATCACCACACTTAGCACCGCACAATCCACCCTACACATCACCCACACCACCCCATGGCACCGCAAAGACACCCCAGGTTCTCTGATGATGAACTCAGGGTCATGGTGGAGGAAATAGTACGAGTAGAGCCACAGCTGTTCGGGACACAGGTGCAGCACACCACCATTGCCAGGAAGATGGAGCTATGGAGCAGAATAGTGGACAGGGTCAACACTGTGGGACAGCACCCAAGAAATCGGGACGACATCAGGAAGAGGTGGAACGACCTACGGGGGAAGGTGCGTTCCATGGTATCCAGGCACAACATCGGGGTGCAGCTGACTGGCGGCAGACCCCCACCTCCTCCCCCAGAATTTACAACATGGGAGGAGCAGGTCTTGAACATCCTGCATCCTGAGGGCCTCGCTGGAGTAGCTGGAGGTATGGACTCTGGTAAGTCTCATCTTCACTACTTCTTCCCCCCCCCCACCTGCATGCCAACTCATACCCCCACCCTCACCCCCACCCCCATCACACCTACTCCTTGCAAATGTCTCACCATCACAACCCACCCATCCCAACACCTAGCCCTGCATGCGTCCACAAAGCATGGACACCCATCACCTAAGCATGCCCACTGCACATACACATACAACCCCCCCCCAACCACCGTCACAACAGCCCCCACAAAGGAATGCCAGCACTGGGGTACACGGGCACCCACCCATTGCACGCTATGGCACACACAGAAGCAATAACCATACTTTTATACCCCTGCAGGACCCGAACGCCAGGTCACTGCGCAGGAGGGTCCACAATTGTCCACTCCACCCCCAGAAGAGGCCCACAGTGAGGACAGCAGCTCTGTCTCCCTGGATCTAGGTGACCAGCCCGGTCCACCGGGGACCTCGGGACAGTCGGTTCCCCTCACACAGCCACAAGCCACAGCAGACCTTCCCCCCTCTGGAAACACCAGCACAGCACCCACCCAGTGGGCCCATACCTCTGTCCCCAGGACACGTCAATCAGCGGTGTGTCCACCACTACAGGGAACCCATGCTAACCCAACACCCCAACAACAACAGGGACCTGGGGGCAGTGGTAGTGGGCACATGGTCCAGGGGACAGAGGCCCATGGAAACAGGGGAACTGGGAGGGCTGCTGTGCGACGGGGGGGACAGGCCCAGGGAACCCACTCTCCACGAGGCCCTCTCCTCCATCATGGGAGCATACCACCACTCCCAGGAGACGATGGCGACGGTCCTGGACAGGTTTCAGGAGATCCAGCTTCTGCAGGAGCAACAGTATATGGGGTTCAGGGAGGAACTAAGAAACATCAGTTCCGCCATGGGTACCATCGTAGTGGCCCTGAATGAGGTAGTCATCACATTGCGGGACACTGTGGCACCTCAAAGGGCCCCTGACACTAGCATGCACCAAGAACTGCCTACCACCTCCGCCGGCGCTAGTGGACAGGAGGCCCTGACACAAGACCAACAGGCCACCAGAACCCCACCCCCTGCTGAAGGAGAACCACCCCGCAAGCGGGCCCTGAGATCCAGGAAGAAGACAGAGTAAGATGTCAAGACCCCCGCCAGCAAAGGATACCGCCCTGATTGTCATCCCACTGTCCCACATTGTCACCCTGTCCAACCTTAAACTGCCCCTGCTCCACTTCCCACAGGCATTTGGACAATGCACCTTTGAAACTGATAGTCTGGACTCTGCCATGGACAATCCTCCACCATCACCCCTCACTGATTTGCAACCACCCATCCAATTTAGAACACTTGAATAAAAACACTTATTGCACAAAACAATCTGGAGTCTGGCTGTGATTTAGAACAAATGTATTAGACATGACCGTGCCAAAATGTTCATTCACATTGTGATGCCAACAAACCGCTGTCACACAGCTGTAGTCCATGGGGAAACAAAGCAGATGTCACGCAGTGGGGCCCCATCTCTGAAAACGGAAGGGAAAGTCACAACACAGTTACCATACACTGGGGGAAAAAGTCAGACAGTAGAGAGGTAGGAGTCTTTAAGTAAATGTAATATGCCGGTGTGTACTCTTACCTGTGTGTCACTGAAAATACTGCTGTATTACTGTGTTCCTGTTCTCTATGTCGTCCTCTTCGGCTTCCTCTTCTTCACTCTCCACAGGCTCCACAACTGCTACAACACCACCATCTGGACCATCCTCCTGCAGAAAAGGCACCTGGCGGCGCAAAGCCAGGTTGTGAAGCATACAGCAGGCCACGATGATCTGGCACACCTTCTTTGGTGAGTACATTAGGGATCCACCTGTCATATGGAGGCACCTGAACCTGGCCTTCAGGAGGCCAAAGGTTCGCTCGATCACCCTCCTAGTCCGCCCATGGGCCTCATTGTACCGTTCCTCTGCCCTTGTCCTGGGATTCCTCACTGGGGTCAGTAGCCATGACAGGTTGGGGTAACCAGAGTCCCCGAATAGCCACACCCGGTGCCTCTGGAGTTGACCCATCACATACGGGATGCTGCTATTCCGCAGGATGTACGCGTCATGCACTGAGCCAGGGAACTTGGCATTAACATGGGAGATGTACTGGTCAGCCAAACACACCATCTGTACATTCATGGAATGATAACTCTTCCGGTTCCTGTACACCTGTTCACTCCTGCTGGGGGGGACCAAAGCAACATGTGTCCCATCAATGGCACCTATGATGTTGGGGATATGTCCAAGGACATAGAAATCACCCTTCACTGTAGGCAAATCCCCCACCTCAGGGAAAACGATGTAGCTCCGCATGTGTTTGAGCAGGGCAGACAACACTCTGGACAACACCTTGGAAAACATAGGCTGGGACATCCCTGTTGATATGGCCACTGTTGTTTGAAATGACCCACTTGCTAAGAAATGGAGTACTGACAGCACCTGCACTAGAGGGGGGGATCCCTGTGGGTTGGCGGATGGGTGACATCAGGTGTGGCTCCAGCTGGGCACACAGTTCCTGTATAGTGGCTCGGTCAAGCCTGTATGTCAGTATGACATGTCGTTCCTCCATTTTCGACAGGTCCACCAGCGGTCTGTACACGGTAAGATTCCTCCACCTCCTCGCATGTCCCAGCGGACGGTGCCTATGAAGGACAACAGCGAGCACAGAGTCAATCAACCCACAGGTACGTAACCACAGGTTGCACATAACACGATTCCCAATGCATTGAATGGCTTGTATGAGTGTTGGTGCAAGGCCTAGGTATGTGTGACGCAGTTGGTAACTAGGCCATGTGGGCCCTTGAAATGGAGGTTGCCTGACCTGTGAAGTGCGACAGTGGGATGTGAGGTCAATGCACTGGCGTGGCACACCGCGGCGGTAGGCGGTCGAAGACCGCGGCGCAAAGCCGCATTGGTTAAAATTGAACCCTATGGGTTTCAGGAGCCAATGATGATGTGCGCCGCGGGCTTGACCGCCATTTTCTATCTGCTTAATCACTCGATACCTGATCTTCGACAGGAGAGGACTTACACTGCAAGTGCTGCTGTGACCTCGGTCTGGAAGAGACAATGGCTCATGCGACTGGGGAAAGGGCCCCTGCCTTCACTGCGGAGGAGTTGGAGAAACTTGTGGATGGGGTCCTCCCCCAGTATGCGCTACTCTACGGTCCTCCAGACCAACAGGTAAGTACACTGGGACCATGCTTAGTGGGCAATGTCTGGGTTGAGTGGGGTGGATGAAAGATGGTGGGGAGGGGAGCGATTGAGGCATGCATCAAACGACAGATGAGAGCATGTGCCACATGGCAAGGGTGGGGATGGGGGGCCACTCACATCGAGCATGCAGAAGGTGATGACAATTTTTCTCTCCCTGTACATGTCACATAGGTCATCGCCCACCTGATAGTCGCTATTTGGCGTGCCATCGCCAAGGACGTCCGGACCCTGGGGGTCCACAACAGACGGGGCACCCACTGCCGGAAGAGGTGGGAGGACATCCGACGCTGGAGCAGGAAGACGGCGGAGGCTCAGCTGGGGATGGCCTCCCAACGTAGGAGGGGTGCCAGTCGTCATTTGACACCCCTGATGTCCCGGATCCTGGCGGTGGCTACCCCGATTTGGATGGGCGCGTGAGGACATCACAGCAGACACAAGGGGGTGAGTACAAATACATTATGCTGACATTGCACGCAGTGGAGGTGTCTGGGTGGGGGAGGAGGGCTGTGGGTATCCCTAGGCCAGGGCGATTTCTGTAGGCTAGGCCCCTCCGTAAGGCATGGCCCTGTGCCCCCGCCCCCCACCTCTGTAGGGTGCCAAGTACAGGTATCCATGGCCCTGTGTCATCTATGTGTGCAGTTGTCGTCCATAGGCTTGTAGGCCATGTCCCACGGATTGCGTAGTGGACCCCAAGTGCGCGGCGTAGTGCAGGGGGCTTCTGTGTCTGTCTTGTCCGCCAACGGTAGCGGTAATCCATGCACTCAACATGTCTTTATTTCTCCCCCCCCCTTTTTTGTGGTCTTCCTGTTCATGTGTGCATTAGCATCATCAGGCGGAGGAGAAGTGGCATCGGAGCACGAGGGAGCTGCATCCCACATGGCCCTGGAGGGCCATGCAACGGAGTCTGAATACACCAGTGGGACGGAGGGCGAGGGGAGCTCCACAGCGGGGACTCGTGCTGATGTCAGTGACATCGACTCGTCCTCTGAAGGGAGCTCCCTTGTGGTGGCGGCAACATCCGTGCCCCCCGCAACAACAGGTACAGCCGTCACCCAGCGCACCAGCACCGCCCTACCAGCAGCCCCTCAGCGTTTGCCCCGTGCCCACTCACCCAGGAAGGTGGGCATCTCCTTCGCCCCAGGCACCTCAGGCCCTGCCCCTGTCGCCCCTGCTGCCCTCAGTGAGGAGGTCATTGACCTCCTGAGGACCATCATTGTTGGGCAGTCTACCCTTTTGAATGCCATCCAGGGTGTACAAAGGGAGGTGCACCAGAGTAATGCATACCTGGAGGGCATTCATTCGGGTCAGGCTGCCCATCAGCGATCGTTCAACGCTCTGGCCTCAGCACTGACGGCAGCAATTGTCCCTGTCTCTAGCCTCCCCCCTCCAACTTCCTCCACCCAGACCCAATCCCCTGTACCTCTGCTTATCCCAGACACACCATCAGACCAGCCTGCACACACCTCAACACCCAAAGGAAGCTCATCCAGACATAAGCACCACACATCACACAAGCATTTACACAAGCAACATCCACATGCAGACATAACAACAGCCACTGCCTCCACTGTGTCCCCCTTCTCCTCGTCTCCCTCCTCCCTCCCTGTGACGTCACTTGCGTGCACAACATCTTCAGCCACTACGTCCATCACCAGCACACCCACCAGAACACTCCGCACACGTGCAGTCACCACCCCCACTACCATTTACACGTCCCCTGTGTCCTCTCCCAGTGTGTCTGTCACCCCCTCTTCCAAACTACACAAACGCAGGCAGCCACCCACCCAACAGCCATCCACCTCACGACAGCCTCCAGCCCAAGCACCTGCACCCAAAGACACCAGACTTCACACTCCTACAACCACATCCTCTTCCTCCACTCCCATACCCACTACACCTACCCGTCCCTCTCTTTCCAAATTGCTTTTCTTTTCCAAACTTGACCTCTTTCCTACAACTCCCCCACCCCGTCCATCTCATAAGACTCCAATCAGCACCTCAGCCACCACAAAACCGGGACCTGTAAAGACTGTTTGCCATGGACTGTGGAGTCCCCCACCCTCAAGGGCATCCAGTTCAGCTAGGAGCCAAGGCACGGCCAGCCCACCCCCGGAAAAGCATCCGAAGATTGCCAGTGCCCGGCGCGAGAGACCAAAGACCCCAGGGACCAAAATCCCTACATTGGCTCCGGCAGGAAGTCGGGTGCCACCTGGCACACCGCCAAAGGTGGGAAAGGGCCACAAGCGTACAGGGAAGGGTGGGAAGGGCAGCACGCCCGACAAGTCCGGCAGCAGGCCAGCTAGCCAAGAGGGCCCCACCAGCCCCATCCCAGGTGTGCAGGAGGACACCCACAGGCCGGGTACTGCAGCCCAGGAGGGCCCGCAAGCCACCAGACAGATGGGCAGGAAGGCCCCGCCAGCCACATGTCAGGTGGCGCGTGACATCCATGCCTGGGCCGGATCCGCTGACCAGGACACTCATCTCAAGCACCGCTCCGCTGGGCACCGGCGTCTCAAGCACCGCTGAACAGGGCACCGCCATCGAAAGCACCGCTGAACAGGGCACCGCCGTCTCAAGCACCACTGAACTGGGCCCTTCATCTCAAGCACCGCTGAACAGGGCACCGCCGTCTCAAGCACCGCTGAACAGGGCACCGCCGTCTCAAACACCGCTGAACTGGGCCCTTCGTCTCAAGCACCGCTGAACAGGGCACCGCCGTCTCAAGCACCGCTGAACAGGGCACCGCTGAACAGGGCACCACCGTCTCAAGCACCGCTGAACTGGGCCCTTCATCTCAAGCACCGCTGAACAGGGCACCGCCGTCTCAAGCACCGCTGAACTGGGCCCTTCGTCTCAAGCACCGCTGAACAGGGCACCGCCGTCTCAAGCACCGCTGTACAGGGCACCGCCGTCTCAAGCACCGCTGAACTTGGCCCTTCATCTCAAGCACCGCTGAATAGGCCACCGCCGTCTCAAGCACCGCTGAACTGGGCCCTTCGTCTCAAGCACCGCTGAACAGGGCACCGCCGTCTCAAGCACCGCTGAACAGGGCACCGCTGTCTCAAGCACCGCTGAACTGGGCCCTTCATCTCAAGCACCACTGAACAGGGCACTGCCGTCTCAAGCACCGCTGAACTGGGCCCTTCATCTCAAGCACCGCTGAACAGGGCACCGCCGTCTCAAGCACCGCTGAACTGGGCCCTTCGTCTCAAGCACCGCTGAACAGGGCACCGCCGTCTCAAGCACCGCTGAACAGGGCACCGCCGTCTCAAGCACCGCTGAACAGGGCACCGCCATCTCAAGTACCGCTGAACTGGGCCCTTCATCTCAAGCACTGCTGAACAGGGCACCCCCGTCTCAAGCACCGCTGAACAGGGCACCGCCGTCTCAAGAACCGCTGAACTGGGCCCTTCATCTCAAGCACTGCTCCGCTGGGCCCTTCATCTCAAGCACTGCTCCGCTGGGCACCGCCGTCTCAAGAGCCGCTGAACTGGGCCCTTCATCTCAAGCACTGCTCCGCTGGGCCCTTCATCTCAAGCACCGCTCCGCTGGACCCTTCATCTCAAGCACCGCTGAACAGGGCCCTTCATCTCAAGAACCGCTAGCCCATTGGCGGAAGGGGCAGGCCCGCATCTGTGTCGGGCAGGGCTGCACGAAGCACTCTGGGCACTAGTCCCCCTCCAGTACCAGTGGAGACTGTTATCCACTTGAGAGACTGTGGCTTTGCACTCCCCAGGATGGCACAGTGGGCAACCCACCCACTGTAGAGACTTGAGAGACTGTGGCTTTGCACTCCCCAGGATGGCACAGTGGGCAACCCACCCACTGTAGAGACTTGAGAGACTGTGGCTTTGCACTCCCCAGGATGGCACAGTGGGCAACCCACCCACTGTAGAGACTTGAGAGACTGTGGCTTTGCACTCCCCAGGATGGCACAGTGGCCATGGAGGCCCCTCGTGGATCTGGCGTCGTGGACTCATCTGGCTGAGGTGCCCCCCCTTCCCTTCCCCCTGAGGTGCCTGTAGTTTTCCTATCTGATGCCCCTGCAGTGTTCTCTCCGTTGGAGGCAGGTATCCTGTGTGGGCTTTGCCCATGTGTTTTGGCCCAGTGGCCCACGAACAATGGCTGATAGACATATCAGACTGGACAATTTATGTATATAAAGTTATAGATGTGTGATATATTTTATACTCAGTCTTACAATATAATTCTAAATTTATAATCATTTCCTTTTGCCTTTGCATTCTTCCAGGGAGTTTGGGGGGGTAACTGTGATGTGTTGCTATGCATTGATGTGTGTGTTGTAGTGGGTGAGGGTGGGGGTGGGTGTGTCGCGTATGTGTGTCCCCGCAATATTTTCTCCTCCCCCCTCCCCTGTGTCGTAGGTGCAGTACTCACTGTTATCTTCTGCGTCGGCGTTCGTGCTCCTGGTAGAGGAGCAGGAAGACAATGGCTGGTAGGATGTGGAGTTCGGGTTCCATGCTGTCCAGATTCCTCGTGGGGTGTATGGAGGTGAGCGTTTTCCGTTTGAAATGTCTGTTTCCGCCGTGTTTTTATCGGCGGGGCTACCGCCCCAGAAAAGGTGGCGTATTGGTGGGTTGTGATAGGGTGGGCGGTACATTGTCTCCCGCCTGTCTGTTGGCGGTGACCGCCGCACTGTTTGTTCGTCCCGCCGTGGCGGGCGGTGTGTTAAAGTGGCGGTCTCTGTTGGCGGTTTCCGCCAGGGTCGGAATTGCATTTTTTTAACCGCCAGCCTGTTGGCGGTTTTGCCGCCGCTTTAACACCGACCGCCAGGGTTGGAATGACCCCCTCAATCTTCTTATCTATCGGATCTGATAAAGTTGATTCCTCTGAAGACAAAGAAGAAGAGGAGCCATTGAAGACAGAATCAAATTGATCTTTGGCATTGAGGGATTTTCTCCTCAAAACCTTCCAATAAGTATCTCTTATTCAAGAATCTGGGAATATTTTGCTTGTTCACGTCCTTCTATTGTTTTAGGACTATGGCCCTCATTACGACCCTGGCGGCGAGTGATAAAGTGGCGGTAATACCACTAACAGGCTGGCGGTACGTTCCGCCAAATTATGACCATGGTGGTGATAACCATAGACAGCCAATATATCACACCAACCGCCAAGGTGGAAACAACACTCACCACGGCAGTAGCCACCACAGCGGAAGACATATTAAGACACTGCAAACCTCCACCTTTTCTGTGGCGGTACCATTGCCAACAAAAGCCTGGCAGAAACGAAGCTGAGAAGTGAAAGGACTCGCCATTGGAGACACAGGGAAGAACTACGCCGCCATGGAACCCAAACTTCAAGTCTTCCTGATGATCTACGTAATGCTCCACCTGGAACACCAACGCAGACAAAGATGGCAACAGTGAGTACAGCCGCCTAGCACACAAGGGAGGGAGGTAGGAAAAGGAGAGTGACACACACATGCACAACACGCACCATTCACACACACACCACACACATGTCCAGCTGCACACATAAACCAATGGCAGATGAAACATGGCATAATAAACATGGACAGATTGCTGAAGTACTGACAATGTATTAGCATAGCAAAACCCACGACACAAACCACATATATTTACAGATGTTCATAAAGGGCCAATGCCCAGTCCAAAGTCATAAGGCCACAGGGCAAAGTCCAAGGCCCAACCTATATCTTGACACACCTCGATAGAACACTACAGGGGCATCATTTTGCAAGTAGGAAGGCACCTCAGGGGGGGGGGGGAGGGCAACTCAGCCAAATACCCAAACTTCACCACTGGTTCTGGAGGGGTTCCATGCCCATTGCTTTGCGCTGGGGAGTGCAAGGCCACAGTCTCTTGAGTGGGTGACTTACCCACTGGTTCTGGAAGGGGCAATATGCCCATTGCTCTGTCCTGGGAAGTGCAAGGCCACAGTCGCTGGAGTTGGTGACTGCCCCACTGGTTACGGAGGGGGCAACATGCCCATTGCTCTGTCCGGGGGAGTGCAAGGCCACAGTCTCTGGAGTAGGTGACTTCCCCACTGGTTCTGGAGGGGGCAACATGCCCATTGCTCTGTCCTAGGGAGTGCAAGGCCACAGTCTCTGGAGTGGGTGACTTCCTCACTGGTTCTGGAGGGGGCACATGCCCAATGCTCTGTCCTGGGGAGTGGAAGGCCACAGTCTCTGGAGTGGGTGACTTCCCCACTGGTTCTGGAGGGGGAAACATGCCCATTGCTCTGTCCTGGGAAGTGCAAGGCCACAGTCTCTGGAGTGGGTGACTTCCCCACTGGTTCTGGAGGGGGCAACATGCCCATTGCTCTGTCCTGGAGAGTGCAAGGCCACAGCCTCTAGAGTGGGTGACTTCCCCACTGGTTCTGGAGGGGGCAACTCGCACATCAGCCCCTGGAGTGTGGCCTACATGACGTCCCCTGGTGGTGATGGCTGCAGCCTGGTGGTGGATGCAGGAGCCTCCTGGGCAGCCTCTGCACTGTCTGATGGCTGCAGTGTGGTGGTGGATGCAGGAACCTCCTGGGCAGCATCTGCACTGTCTGGTGGCTGCACTGTGGTGGTGGATGGAGGATCCTCCTGGGCAGCCTCTGCACTGTCTGATGGCTGCACTTCCTCAACTGGCGATGGGGGCCCTGTGACAGCTGGTGGTGGTGGAGGTGCCAGGCTGACAGCCTCCGCTGGCATAGACTGCTGTGTCTCCTCCAATACATGGGGCGTGGATCCCTTACTCTTCCTGACAGGGGTGGATGGGCTCTTCCCCTCTCTGCCTGGTGGTGCAGGCTTCTTCCCCCTTTTTTCCTGGTGCTGCTGGATCCTTCCCCTTATTTCCAGGTGTTGCAGTCTCCTTTCCCTTCTTTCCAGGTGGTGTGGGCTCCTTCCCCTTCTTTCCAGGTGGTCCTGGCTCCTTCCCCTTCTTCCAGGTGTTACAGGCCCCTTCCCCTTCTTTCCTGGTGGTGCTGGCTCCTTCCCCTTCTTTGATGGAGGTGGTGCTACCATTGTCCCTGTGGACTGTTTGGCTGAGGTGCTGGGCTGTGTCCTTTGTACCCTGCCCATATGGGCAGGATGGGGGGTGGAGGGGTAGGGAAGAGGTCAAATTGGGAAAGGGAAAGCTTTTTAGGGATGGTGGGGCGGGAGGAGGGAGGAGTAATAGGAATACAGGATGAGGGAGTGGTTGTTGGAGGTGTGTGTCTGCTGGACTTGGGTGCAGGTGCATGAGCAGTATGCTGATGTGAGGTGGATGGCTGTTGGGTGTGTGAATGCTTTCTTTATGTCCTTAAAGGGGGGGGAGACAGGGTTGGAGAGGACAGAGGAGTGTGTTAGTGTGTGAGGTGTGTGTTCTGCTTGGTGTGGTGATGCTGGTAGTGAATGTTGATGGAGTGCATGCAGGTGTGAGTGTGGA
This sequence comes from Pleurodeles waltl, assembly GCF_031143425.1. Classification (NCBI taxonomy): domain Eukaryota; kingdom Metazoa; phylum Chordata; class Amphibia; order Caudata; family Salamandridae; genus Pleurodeles; species Pleurodeles waltl. The sequence goes on along the minus strand of NC_090444.1, from coordinate 652,361,872 downwards.
CTTGACTGGGAGGGAGGTAGTGGAGGAGGAGAAGGGGAAGACAGTGGAGGCAGTAGATGTTGTGTCTGCAACTGTATGGTGTTTGCGTGAGTGCTTGTGTGATGAAGTGTGGTGCTTGTGTTTGCCTATGCCACTCTTGGGTGTTGTCTTGTGTACATGCTCATCTGTATGTATGCCTGGGATAGGTTGGGGTTAAGGAGAATGGGACTGGGAAGTGGTAGTTGGAGGGGGGAAAGTAGAAACAGGGACAATGGCTCCCATCAGAGAGGAGGCCAGAGCCTGAATCGATCTCTGTTGGGCCGCCAATCCACTGTGAATGCCCTCCAGGAATGCATTGCATTGCTGCATCTGGGATGCCAGCCCCTGGATGGCATTCATGATGGTTGACTGCCCTACAGAGATGGATCTCAGGAGGTCATTAGCCTCCTCACTCAGGGCAGCAGGGCTCACTTGGGCAGAGCCTGAGGTGCCTCGGGTGAAGGATATGCCCACCATCCTGGGTAAGCTGGCATGGGAAACTCGCTGAGGGGCTACTGGGAGGGCAGTGCTGGTACGGGGTGGCAGCTGTACCTGCAGCTGGGGTGGTCACAGAGGTGTCCACCATCCACCAGGGAGCTCCCATCGGAGGAGGTATCTGAGGCTGTGTTGTCTCCTCCAGTCTCCGCCATAGTGCTCCCCTCGCCCTCCGTCCCACTGGTTTCCTCAGCGTCGGTAAACTCTGCCTGCAGGGTCCTGTGGGATGCAGTTCCCTCTGTCGCGGGTGCCCCTGCTCCTCCACCAGATGATGCTAATGCACACAAGGACAGGATGACAAAACAAGAAAGGTGGGAGAGACAAAGGATACAATTGGTCAGTGACTGCACCAACACCACTATTGGCATGCACATCACCGTCACACACAGAGAACAGGCTTAAGCACTATGCATTGCACTACCAGTGATAGGGCTGGTCACTAAGGCAAGATGAGGACCACACACCGCCAACTGCAGCACACCTGGAACCCACGATGCCCTGCCTGAAAGAGACTACTAACAAGCTAGGCTACCTGTATTTGCCATGCAACCATTGCCCTTCAGATGACCCACGCTGAAATGTCTGGCCTGGCCTAAGGGGCACCCACTAACACTCATCCACCACCCAGAAACCACCCCACCAGCCAAAATATGAAATGAAACCCACTGTACTCACCCACTTGTGGCTGCTGTGAATCCCTCAGGCACCCATCCAGCTCAGGGTAGGCCACCACCAGTATTTGGGCCATCAGGGGGGTCAGGGTCTGATGGGCACCCCTTCCTCGTTGATAATTCATCCCCAGCTGAGCCTCCGCAGTCTTCCGTGCCCAACTGTGTGATGTAGATAGGCTTGGCGGGATGGCGACGAAGTGCTTATCGCCGACATTGGAGTCCACCGCTTTGGCTGTGGGATGCAGCTAACATGACGGAGGCCTTGCAGTGGTTCCCAAACTAGGAGCCGTGGCTCCCTGGTGCGCCCTCAAAACTAGGCAGGGGCGCCTCACACAGTTTGGGAACCACTGAGCTATTTTTAAACCCAACTAGCGCAGTTTTGCACCAAAAAGTCTAGCGCCGGCTAGCATCATTTCTGTGCACCAGCTGGGCACCATATTTATGGAATGGTGCAAGCTGTGCAAAGGGTAGGCTAGTGTAAAAAAAAATTACGTTAGTCGGGTGAGCCTGGCAGTATGGAAGAAGGGGGTTTTGCACCAAAAAATGACATTAGGCAGGATAGGGTAAAACAAAATGATTCTAACCTGCCTAGAGTCATTTTCTGATACAAAACCATTCATACCACATGAATCCTGTATTAGAAAAGACAGGTGTCATGCCCACCACCCCAGTGGCCAGCACAGGGGACCAGGGTCCCCTGGGCATGGCCATTTCACCCTTTGCCATGTATGGGGGCCCATTTCAGGGCCCCCTATGGCACTTTAAAAAATAAAATAAAATACTTACCTGTACTTCCCTGGGATGGGGTCCCCCATCCTCTGCTGTCCCTCTGGTGTGGGTGGGGGTGTCCCTGAGGCCTGGGGAGGACACCTGTGGGCTTATTCCATGGTGTTCCACCATGGAAATAGACCCACAGTTCCCCTAACGCCTGCCCTGACCCAGGCGTTAAAAAATGGGGCAAAAAAAGCTTTGCACCATTTTTTGACCCCTCCTCCCTCCCGTGCACCATTTTTGCACAGGAGTATAAATATGGTGTTAAGGCCATAGAGTCATTTTTTGCATGAGAATGCCTACCTTGCATCTCATTAAGGCAAGGTAGGTTTCCACGTCCAAAAAATGACTTTAACTCCATAAATTTGGCGCTAGACCTGTCTAGTAAAGTATAAATATGGAGTTAGTTTTGCACCGAATTGCTAACAAAAATATGACTTTAATTCGGTGCAAACAGAGTATAAATATGCCCTCTGTTTCTCCAAGGCTCCTCTTTTACAGCTTCCTATTTAGTTTTAACTTCTTGTTTCTGCGTTGTGCATGCACTTTGCATAGAAAATAACACCCAATACAAATATATTTCAAATCCCAATAAGTTAGGTGAATTCGGGTTTATACAAGACATTCTGGAGATTTGCTGTAACATGAAGATCTTTTTAACATGCAAAATAAATTCAAAACAAAAACAAACAATTGTGTGCGAAAGTAATTTTACCTCGTGCGTCGGGTTCGTTGAATCAAAAGGTAACAGTTCCTGCGTTTCCTCACAATATGGAATGTTTATGAGGGTTGTGCCGCTTTGTTTCGTATTTCTCTTCAGATAGGGAAGGATGCCAAGAACAAGCGAAGCGGTAATAGAGCAAACACCAGGAACCATAAAACCAATATCGTAACTACCTGTGATGTCATGAATCCAACCTATGCCCAAGAAGAGAAAACCTACAATTATTCATTATCAAAGTGTAACGCTAAGATTTTTAAAATTTGAGGGACAATTACCTTGAAAACATTTTTACACGTAAGGGCATGTTATACCTACCACAGAAATAAATGTAATAACTGACGTTTCCACGGCCACAGCATATCAGCAAATCATATGCCGTTTTTTAGTAAGTATTTTAATGAATTACAGCAAAATCTCAAGCCGGTTCTATTAATTCTCTTATGATGGAAAATATTTCTATTGCCATAAGATGCAAATAATCAGAGGGCTGTGTGCCCTTTTTCTCCTTAATGAAAAAACACTATTAATTTCTACGCCTGAAAATAATAAGTTTCGAGTCTGAGATAGTGGCACCTAAATGCCACATGGGGGAAAGTAAAAATCTTAGGTGGTCATTATAACCCTGGCGGACGGTGTTAAAGGTGCGGCAATACCGCAAACAGCCCGGCGGACAAAAAAAGGGAATTATGACCCTGGCGGAAGCCGCCAACAAAGACAGCCACTTTAACACACCGCCCCCCACGGCGGTACGGACAAGCAGCGCAGTGGTCACCGCCAACAGACAGGCGGAAGACAATGTACCGCCCATAGTATCACAACCTACCAATCCTCCACCTTTTCCGGGGCGGATTCACCGTGGATAAAAACACGGCGGAAACAGTTACTGCAATGGGAAAACGCTCACCTGAACACATCCCACGAGGAAGGAGGACTCCATGGAGCCGAAATTACAAATTCTACCGGCCCTTGTATTCCTACTCATCTACGAAGAGCAACGCCGGCGTGGGCGAAGACAACGGTGAGTACTGCACCTACGACATAGGGGAGGCAAAAGTTAGGGGGAGATACACGAAACACCCCCACCCTCGCAAATTACAACATACACACCAATGCATTTACAAAAATCACAGTAACAACCCACAATCCCCCCGGAAGAATGCAAAGAGAAAAGAAAATCAGTTCAAACATTGTAATGTATCAATATAAATGTTTCAAAAATATACAGATATATCATAAAATCATTCAAAAATATCTACATTACGAGAAGTAGTGCAGATATGCACATATCAATGTCCGTGCACCAATAGTCCAAAAATGCATGGGCGAGGCCCACAATAGATACCTGTCCACAATCGGAGAGAACACTGCCGGGGCATCATATAGAAATACAACAGGCACCTCAGGGGGGAAGGGAAGGGCAGGCACCTCAGCCGGATGAGTGCAAAGCCAGATCCACGACGGGGCTCCATGCCCATTGATGTATCCTGGGGAGTGCAAAGCCACAGTCTCTCAAGTCTCTACAGTGGGTGGGTTGCCCACTGTACCATCCTGGGGAGTGCAAAGCCACAGTCTCTCAAGTCTCTACAGTGGGTGGGTTGCCCACTGTACCATCCTGGGGAGTGCAAAGCCACAGTCTCTCAAAACTCTACAGTGGGTGGGTTGCCCACTGTACCATCCTGGGGAGTGCAAAGCCACAGTCTCTCAAGTCTCTGCAGTGGGTGGGTTGCCCACTGTACCATCCTGGGGAGTGCAAAGCCACAGTCTCTCAAAACTCTACAGTGGGTGGGTTGCCAGTTTCGCAAGTAGATAACAGCCTCCACTGGCTCTGGAGGGGGACTGGTGCCCAGACTGGATTGGTCTCCCCGTGAAAGTTCCTGTCCCGTCACTGTCCCAGCTGCACATGGGATGGTGATGCTTGATGTGGTGGTCTTTTCATTCTTCCCCGGTGCATGCCCTGTTCAGCGGTGCTTAGCCATGGCGGTCTCTGGACTGTTCAGCGGTGCTTTGCCATGGCGGTTCTAGACTGTTCAGCAGTGCTTTGCCATGGCGGTCTCTGGACTGTTCAACGGTGCTTTGCCATGGCGGTCTCTGGACTGTTCAGCGGTGCTTAGCCATGGCGGTCTATGGACTGTTCAGCGGTGCTTAGCCATGGCGGTCTCTGGACTGTTCAGCGGTGCTTTGCCATGGCGGTTCTGGACTGTTCAGCGGTGCTTTGCCATGGCGGTCTCTGGACTGTTCAGCGGTGGTTAGCCATGGTGGTCTCTGGACTGTTCAGCGGTGCTTTGCCATGGCGGTTCTGGATTGTTCAGCGGTGCTTTGCCATGGCGGTCTCTGGACTGTTCAGCGGTGCTTAGCCATGGCGGTTCTGGAACGGGCATTGGTGTGTGGCATGACGTTCCCTGGACTGGGCATTGGTGTGTGGCATGACGTTCCATGGACTGGGCATTGGTGTGTGGCATGACGTTCCCTCATTGCCCAGCGGGCTGTGGCAGCCAGGGCCCTCCTGTGCACTGACTCCGGCGGTGGTCTTCTGACCAGTGCCGATACTTGGGCCCTCCTGGGCACTGACTCTGGCGGTGGTCTCTTGGGCCCTCCTGGGCAATGACTCTGGCGGTGGTCTCCGGACCAGTGACGATACTTGGGCCCTCATGGGCACTGACTCCGGCGGTGGCGTCCGGACCAGTGACGATACTTGGGCCCTCCTGGGCACTGACTCTGGCGGTGGTCTCCTGACCAGTGACGATACTTGGGCCCTCCTGGGCACTGACTCTGGCGGTGGCGGTGGTCTCCTGACCAGTGACGATACTTGGGCCCACCTGGGCACTGACTCTGGCGGTGGTCTCCGGACCAGTGACGATACTTGGGCCCTCCTGGGCACTGACTCTGGCGGTGGTCTCCTGACCAGTGACGATACTTGGGCCCTCCTGGGCACTGACTCTGGCAGTGGTCTCCTGACCAGTGACGATACTTGGGCCCTCCTGGGCACTGACTCTGGCGGTGGTCTTCGGACCAGTGACGATACTTGGGCCCTCCTGGGCACTGACTCCGGCGGTGGTCTCCTGACCAGTGACGATACTCGGGCCCTCCTGGGCAATGACTCTGGCGGTGGTCTCTGGACCAGTGACGATACTTGGGCCCTCCTGGGCAATGACTCTGGCGGTGGTCTCTGGACCAGTGACGACGGTGCTGGCGGTGGCGTCCCGACCGCCGGGAAGGATGACGCCCTTCTCCGCCGTGATGCTCACACCAGGCTGTGCAGACTTCCTCTGGCCCTTCCCCACCTTTGGATGAGTCACAGCTGACTCTGCAATCCCCCTGGGACCCCTGTGAGTTGTTTTGCCTCCAGGAGTCTTCACAGGGTCCCGTCGGCCACTTTCCAATTTCAGAGCCTTTACAGGGGGGTGGGCTGCCAGTGCCTTGGCTCCGGGTCACACTGCCTGCCCTGGAGGCCGGTGCACTCCACACACCTTGAACAGGCACCACTGGTATTGGAGGCTTTTTGGCTGAGGCGCTATGACAGGACTGATGAATTGGAGTGGGGGTGGGGGCAAAAAGGTCATCTTTACAGAGGGACAGTTTCTGACGAACACTGGGATGGGTAGTTTGAGGGGGCCTGGGAGTGGAGGAAGAGGAAGTGGTTGTAGGAGGTGTCACTTTAGGTGTTTTGGTTGCAGGTGCAGGTAGTGGAGGCTGTCGTGAGGTGGATGGATGTTGGGTGTGTGGGTGCCCGCGTTTGTGTACTTTGGGAGGGGGCGTCACAGACACACTGGGAGAGGACACAGGGGACGTGTAAATGGGAGTGGAAGTGGTGAGTGCAGGTGAGCGGGGTGTGGTGCTGGGTGTTCTGGTGCGAGTCCTGGTGCCTGTAGATGTAGTGCATGCAGGTGAGAGTGTAGACGACACTGGGAGGGAGGAGGGAGAAGAGGAGGAGGGGGACACAGTGGAGGCAGTGGATGTTGATGTGTATGCATGTGGGTGATGCTTGTGTGTGTGCTTTTGGGTTGTGTGGTGCCTATGTTTGCCTGAGCTTCCCTTGTGTGTTGACTTGTGTGCATGCTGGTCTGTAGGTGTGCTTGGGATGGGCTGGGGTACAGGGGATTGGGTCTGGGTGGAGGAGGTTGGAGGGGGGAGGCTAGACACAGGGACAATGGCTGCTATCAGTGCTGAGGCCAGAGATTGCAGGGTTCGCTGAAGGACAGCCTGACCAGAATGAATGCCCTCCAGGAATGCATTACCGTGTTGCAACTCCCTTTCTACACCCTGGATGGCATTCACAATGGTAGACTGCCCAACAGTGAGTGACCTGAGGAGGTCAATGGCCTCCTCACTGAGGGCAGCAGGGGTGACTGGGGCAGGGCCTGAGGTGCCTGGGGCGAAGGTGATGCCCACCCTCCTGGGTGAGCGGGAACAGGGCGAACGCTGAGGGGCTGCTGGGAGGGCGGTGCTTATAGGGGAGGTGGCGGCTGTACCTGTAGAAGTGGGGCGCACAGATGGTGCCGCCACCACAAGGGAGCTCCCATCGGCGGACGAATCCGTGTCGCTGCTTGGTGACCCGGTGGCCGACGTGAAGCTCCCCTCGCCCTCCGTCCCACTGGTGCATTCTGAGTCCGTGGTGTGGCCCTCCATGGCCATGTGGGATGCAGCTCCCTCGTGCTCCGGTGCCACTGTACCTCCGCCTGATGATGCTGATGCACAAAAGAACAGGGAGAGCACAAAAAGGGGGGGGGAAACAGAAGAAAGACAGTTTGAGTGCATGGCATACCGCTACAGTTGGCGGTCAATACAGACACAGCTGCCCCCTGCACTACGCCGTGATCCTGGCCTCTGCAGATGCAATTTCTGGGATCTGGCCTACATGGCTACGGTGGACATCTGCCCACATGGATGCCACAGGGGCATCTATACCTGTACTTGGCACTCTACTGCGGTGGGGTGGAGTGCCACATGGCCTGCATTACGGAGGGGCCTAGTCTACGTTTTTCTGCCTGGCCTAGGTACACCCACAGGCCTCCTCCCCCACCCAGACCCCTCCACTGCGCGCAAAGTCCGCTGAATGATGTTGTACTCACCCCCTTGTGTCTGCTGTGATGCCCTCAAGCGCCCATCCAACTCCGGGTATGCCACCGCCAGGATCCTGAACATCAGGGGGGTCATAGGGCGATGGGCACCCCTCCCACATTGGGAGGCCATCCCCAGCTGAGCCTCCGCCGTCTTCTTGCTCCAGCGGCGAATGTCCTCCCATCTTTTCCGGCAGTGGGTGCCCCGTCTCTGGTGGACCCCCAGGGTCCGGACGTCCTTGGCGATGGCACGGCAAATGTCCTTCTTCTGGTGGGCGCTGACCTACATGACATGCACAAGGGAAGAAGAAAAGTCATTACCAACTGCACTGTCGATGTGAGTGGCCCCCCTCAGTACTCTAGCCATGTGGCCCATTCATTCACATGCATTCATGTTCCCTGAACTCTGCCCCCTTACCTCTTCCAACCAGCCCTCTCCACCCAGGCCCAGCCCATACAACGTGCTCCTTGTGTACTAACCTGTTGGTCTGGAGGACCGTAGAGAAGCGTATACTGGGGGAGGACCCCGTCTACCAGTTTCTCCAACTCCTGGGCAGTGAAGGCAGGGGCCCTTTCCCCAGACGCAGCAGCCATTGTCTCTTCCAGACCGAGGTCACAGCAGCACTTGCAGTGTAGGTCCTCTCCTGTCGAAGATCAGGTATCTAGTGATTGAACAGATAGAAACGGCGGTCACGTCCGCGGCGGTCACGTCCGCGGTGGTGCGTATCATCACCGCCGGCGCACCTGTTCATTGGCTCCTGGGACCCATAGGGTCCTATGTTAACCAATGCAGCATTGCGCCGCGGTCTACGACCGCCTACCGCGACGGTGTGCAACGCCAACGCAGTTACCCCACAATCCCATTGTCCCAGTTTAGAGGTCAGGCAACCGCCATTTCAGGGGCCCACATGGCTTCATTTACTTCTGCGTCACACATAGCTAGGCCTACACTCAACACACATACAGGAAGGGTTTTGTGTCGTCTTCTGTGAAACTGTGGGTACATACCTGGAAAACAAATGACTTGATCGTCGCTGTTGTCCATCCTAGGCGCCGTCAGCTGGGAAATTTGAGAAGATGGCAGAATCCTCCGGTGTACCGACCGCTGGTGGACCTGTTGACAATGGAGGAACGACATTTAATCATCACCTACAGGTTTGACCGTGCCACAATCCAGAAACTATGTACCCAGTTGGAGCCAGACCTGATGTCACCAATCCGCCATCCCACTGGAATCCCCCCTGACGTGCAGGTGCTGTCAGTGCTCCATTTCCTTGCAAGTGGGTCATTTCAGACAACAGTGGCCATGGCATCAGGGATGTCCCAGCCTGTGTTTTCCAAATTGTTGTCCAGAGTGTTGTCTGCCCTGCTGAAACACGTAAGGAGATACATCATTTTCCCTGAGGTGGAAGATTTGGCTACAGTGAAAGGTGACTTCTATGCCCTTGGACATATCTCCAACGTCATAGGTGCCATTGATGGGACCCATGTAGCTCTGCCCCCCCCCCACAGGAGTGAACAGGTGTACAGGAACATGAAGAGTTATCATTCGATGAATGTACAGATGGTCTGTTTGGCAGACCAGTACATCTCCCAGGTTAATGCTATGTTCCCTGGCTCAGTGCATGACGCCTACATCCTGCGGAATAGCAGCATCCCTGATATGATGGGTCAACTCCAGAGGCTCCGTGTGTGGCTATTAGGGGACTCTGGTTACCCCAACCTGTCATGGCTACTGACCCCAGTGAGGAATCCCAGGACCAGGGCAGAGGAACGCTATAATGAGGCCCATGGGCGGACTAGGAGGGTGATCGAACGCACCTTCGGCCTTCTTAAGGCCAGGTTCAGGTGCCTCCATATGACAGGTGGTTCCCTATTCTACTCACCGAAGAAGGTGTGCCAGATCATCATAGCCTGCTCGATGCTTCACAATCTTGCTTTGCGACGCCAGGTGCCTTTTCTGCAGGAGGATGGTCCAGATGACGGAGTTGTGGCAGCTGTGGAGCCTGTGGAGCCTGTGGACAGTGATGAGGAGGAAGCTGAGGAAGAAGACAACGACAACAGGGAGTCAGTCATATAGCAATATTTCCAGTGACACACAGGTGAGAACATTTTCATTTTCATTTTTACCATTACATTCACTTTCACACGTCCTCCTCTATCCTGTGTGTAATTTCATGGGATTATTTGGTAACTGAGTTGTTTCTTTCCATTCCGGTTTCACAGGTGTGGTTACCAACGTGTGTCATCTGCATGCATCCTTGAGGGACATGTGATGTGTGACATTGGTATGTTGCCTTTACAACTAATACCGCTTTTTGACGCTGTCATAGATATTACATTTTACCAATTCATAGACTGACTCCAGATTGTTTTGTGTTTCAAGGGTGTTTATTGAAGTGCTCAAAAATTGAGGGGGGGTTGTAAAATGGTGATGGGTGATGGCGGAGGAATGTCCATGGCAGAGTCCAGTCTATTAGTCTCACAGGTGCACTGCCCATATGGCCATAGGAAGTGGAGTTTGGGCAGTTTAAGTATGGACAGGGTAACAAAGTGGGACAGTGGGGGGACAATCAGGGTGGTCTCATTTCCTGGCGGTGGTCTTGCCATCTTGCTCTGTCCTGTTCCTGGATCTCAGGGACCGCTTGCGTGGTGGTTGTCCGTCTGCAGGGGGCGGGGTGCTGGTGTGGTGGTCCTGTGGCGGTGCGTCCTGTCCACTAGCGCCGGCAGAGGTGGTGGGCAGTTCATCGTCCATGCTAGTGTCAGGGGCCCCTTGGAGTGCCACGGTGTCTCTCATGGTCTGCTGTATGTCCTTCAGCACCCCTACGATGGTGCCCAAGGCGGAGCTGATGGTCCTGAGCTCCTCCCTGCAGGTGCTGGGTCTCTTGAAACTTGACCAGGACCGTCGCCATCATCTCCTGGGAGTGGTGGTATGCTCCCATGATGGAGGATAGGGCCTCGTGGAGAGTAGGTTCCCTTGGCCTGTCCGCCCCCTGTCGCACAGCAGCCCTCCCAATTCCCCTGTGTTCCTGTGCCTCCGTCCCCTGGACCGTGTGCCTACTACCACTGTCCCCAGGTCCCTGTTGTTGTTGGGGTGGTGGGTTATCCTGGGTTCCCTGTAGTGGTGGACACACAGCTGATTGACCTGTCCTGGGTAGGGAGGTTTGGGCCCGCTGGGTGGGTGCTCTGCTGGTGTTACCAGAGGGTGGAAGGTCAGTGTTGGCCTGTGCCTGTGCAAGGGGAACCAACTGTCCCGAGGCACACGATGGTCCGGGCTGGTCATCAGGCTCCAGTAGGGCAGAGCTGCTATCGTCACTGTGGGCCTCTTCTGTGGGTGGAGTGGAGTTGTCTGGACCCTCCGGTGTGGTGTCGGTCCTTCGTGATCCTGCAGGGGCATAAGAGCATGATTATTGCATGTGTGTATGTGTGATGGTGTGCAATGGGTGGGTGTGCGTGTACCCCAGTGCAAGCATTCCTGTGTGAGGGCTTGTGTGATGATAGTTAGTGGGTTGTTATGGGTATGTGCAGTGGGCATGCTTTCGTGATGTGTGTCCATGCTTAGTTTTGTCATGCAGGGTTTGGTGTTGGGATGTGTAGTTTGTGTTATTAGTACATTAGTGAGGAGTTGGGGTGATAGGGGAGGGGGTGAGGGTGGGGGGGTGTGATAGCATGCAGGTAGGGTGGGGGACATGATAGTTAAGAATTGACTTACCAGTGTCCATTCCTACACCGACTCCTCCGAGGCCCTTTGGATGCATGATGGTCAAGACTTGCTCCTCCCATGTTGTTAGTTGTGGGGGAGGAGGTGGGGGTCCGCCGCCAGTCCGCTGAACCGCGATGTTGTGCCTGGAGACCGTTGAACGCACCTTCCCCCGTAGGTCGTTCCATCTCTTCCTGATGTCCTCCCGATTTCTTGGGTGCTGTCCCACAGCGTTGACCCTGTCCACTATTCTGCGCCATAGCTCCATCTTCCTGGCCATGGATGTGTGCTGCACCTGTGAGCCAAATAGCCGTGGCTCTACCCGGACAATTTCCTCCACCATGACCCTGAGCTCCTCCTCGGAAAAGCGGGGGTGTCTTTGGCGTGCCATGGGGTGGTGTGTGTGATGTGTGGGGCGGTGTGAGTGTTGATGTGTGTGGTGATGTGTAGTGGTGTGTGGTGTTTTGTGCATGGATGTTGTGAGGGTGATGGTGTTGTGTGCCTCTGTATGGTGGGGTTGTCTTAGCTGTGCTGTCTCTCTGGCCTTCGTCTAAATTTCTGGTCGTAAGGGTTTGTGGGTGATGTGGGTGTGTGTTTTACATTGTGTTGGGTGTGTGGGAGTGTTGTTTGAATGTGTATCAGGTGTGTGTATTTGGAATTGTCCAATGTGGAGGTGTTTTGGAGATGTGTGTGTATTTTGAGCGTGGCGGTGTGTACTGCCAATGGAATACCGCGGTTGAAAGACCGCCGCATGGATTCGTGGGTCGTAATAGCATGGGCGTGTTTCTGTTGGCGTGGAGGTGGAGGTTTTGTTTTCGCCAGTTTATCACTGACCTTTGATGTGGCGGACTTGTGTGGGTGTCTGAATTTCGGCGGATTCCGAGATGTGTGTCATAATACCTGTGGCGGGATTCCGCGGCCGCGGTGGTGTATTGGCGGGCTTCTGCACGGCGGTAAGCGCCTTTTACCGCCAATGTTGTAATGACCCCCTTAATCTCACAAGATTAAGGAAAGGGGAATGTGCTAAATACTTCTGACCTCTTCAGTGCGTGTATTGCTGTGTATCATACAACAGTTCTTATCGGTATAAGAGTAGAGGACTGATCCAAGTCTATGTAATCCAGAAATTATTTTTTGGAAGCGCACTCTTGTAAATTCTGGGAAAGCACAGCTCCTTTTCGTGGCACTGGATAGCGGACAGCGTTTATCCAAATATTATAGGCTTCTCGAAAGTAATAACTAGACTCAGACACAAAGGCTTTTGCTAGATCCTGTATTTTCGAGACAATTGGCCTCCATCCATCCTTGCCCAATTATGGTGATCTAGTGATGATGGTGGAGCTGCGATGGTGCCTGAAGGCGCTGCTCACCCATCTCTGGCTCTCCCACGTCCACAATGGGATAAATTACTTTTCATCTGCCTAGAGGGTGTAATACAGAGACCTTTGGAGCTGATCTTCGAAGTAGCAGTGAAAAGATCGAGTGACGCATCCGTTAAGATAAAAAACAGAAGTAGGTGCTGCTATTGTGGAACTCTGTTTCCTGTCTGTAGGGAAGTATCCTCTTTTTGGCAGGGTTACCCCCCACTTTTTGCCTGTCAGTGTGTTTTGACTGTTTTCACTGGGAGCCTGCAAATCAGGACCCCAGTGATTGTGATTGTGATGTCAGTATTGGTTGTATGATTCCATGCACTCTGGGGCTCCTTAGAGGACCCCCCAGCATTGCTCCAACCAGTCTTCTGGGAAGCTTGGGCTGCTGCCACCCCTCAGACAGGTTTCTGCCCTCCTTCTGCTTGAACAGCTCAGGCAGAGGAAGGCAGAACAGAGGGTTTCCTGTTGGAGAGGGAGGTAACACCCTCTACCATGGAAATAGGTGTTACATGGCAAGGGAGGGTTAGCCTACCAAGGCCACCGGTATGCTTTGATGGACATATTTGGTGCCCTCCTTGCATAAACCAGCTTGCAGCAGTCCAGGGACCCCCAGTCCCTGCTCTGGCACCAAACTAGACAAAGGAAAGGGGAGTGACCACTGCCCTGTCCATCACCACCCTAGGGGTGGTGGCCAGAGCTCCTCCAGGTGGCCACTTGATTCTGCCATCTTGTATCTAAGGTGGGCAGAGGCCCCTGAGAGCATCTGAGTGGGCAGATCAAGTAGGTGATGTCACAGCCCCCTCCTGATAGGTGGTCACCCTGCTAGGTGCCCAATCCCCCTTCCGGGCTATTCAGAGTCTCCCTCTTGGGTGGGTCCTCAGATTCAACATGCAAGATTCCAGTAGGACTCCTCTGCATTGTTTACTTCATCTGGCAACTGGGACTGCAACTGGACCCTTCAGGAACCAACAGTTTGCAACTACAGTGACTACTCTGCTCTGCAACATTGTTTCTCTGGCTCCTTCCAGTAACTACAACATTTCCTCAGCTGTGTATCCTCTCAGGGCAATGAGTCTTCAGCCTGAACAAGAAGTAAGAAGGACTCTACCCTGGAGGAAGGAGTCACTTCCCTGCATCCGCTGGCACCAACTGCAAAGACTGGCTGCGTGGATCTTCCCTCCCCCAGAGTTGTAAGGATCCTGCATCACAGGTGGTGGTCTGGAGCAGGCCCCTTGGTCCTCTCTATCAGCTGTCCACCTTAAGAGATGGTAAGCCCTTGCCTCTCCTTGCAGGACAGTACCCCTGTGCAGCGCGACTCTTACAGCTACCAAGGCTTGTTTGCTCTTTCTCCAAGGGATCTTCAGGCTCTGTGTAGTCCCAGCCCCCAGCACTTCTTCCTGCAAAGCATAGTCTCTTGCCTGCTACTCCAGTGATGTGTGACTCCTCTTTAGGTGTGGTGAGTGTGACTCACTGGGACTCCTGTGCCTGCTGCTAGTAGGTTGCCTGTGGGTCTGCCTCATCTTCTTGTGACTCTTGCAGCTGGTGAGGTCACCCTGGCTTCCCCTCCTTGGGACGAGACCCCTGGACCTTGCTGGTCCTCTTCAGCCTTGCCCTGCAAACCTTCTTCTCCAACTCTTGCATTTATCAAGGATTGATCGTAGTTTTCCAGCACCCCTGATCAACTGCATCTCAACTGTTGATGTGGTACATCACTTGCATCACTTCTGGAATGCCTCTTCAGCTCCTGTGCTGCACTGCTGACCTTCTTCGTCAACAGTCGTTCTGGTCCTGCATCCATAGAAGGGTGATACTCCAACGTGAACTGGACTTGGTCCCTTCCTTTGTAGGTCCTCTTCTGTCAGGATCCACCTTTGTGGTCTTCCAATCTTGGTTGGGTCTTGCATAATTATTTTCCAAAGTCCTCCTGTTGGTTTTGAGGAACACCAGGTACTTACCTCTGCTCTCCTGGTCACTGGGGTCACTGTGGTAGTCACCTCTTGGGGTTCCTAGTTCCTTCAGCTCCCTTCTACTGATTCCGCTTCCTTGGGTGGGGGACTGCCTTTCACATTCCACTTATTTAGTATATGGTTTAGCTCTCCCCTAGGGCCCTCACTATTTTATATTGCTTTTACCAATGCCTATTGCTGTCTATGCTATTTACTGGTTGCTAATGTGTATATAATAGTGTGTTTATTTACCTCCAGTTGGGGGATTGCCTATTCAGTATTCCAGTATTTGTGTTACCATAATAAAGTACCTTTATTTTTGTAACACTGTGTGGTTCTTTCATGTGTGATAGTGTTGTGTAGCCATTTTAGTTATAGCTTCGTACATGTTATTTTATCAAACTAGGACTGTCGCTGTGCACTTTCACCTAGATATATTTTATTTGGCTTCGTTTATTATTTTAACAATAGCCACATCTGCGGTCTTTTTTTATTTCTCTCTATCTAGCTGTTCTTTGCCTAGGTCAGCACTGCATTTTTAAACAAGACATTTCTTTCACTCTGTCCTTTTTCAAGGCTGCAGTAAGATAGGTTGCTGGTAAACATGGTAACGTGTTGTCTCAAATATTCATAGAAACATACCCATCCTTACGTAGGGACATTTTCTCAGATCACCAGCTGTTTTATTATAAAAACACTTCTCTGTCCCATACATGTTAGAGGGAGATTCCAGCCAGATGACCACGACTGTATGCTGACTGCTGAACGCTTCACTACAGCTGCTTATGTAGACTACAGGCCTTCTGCTCAGGTATGAGGGATGATGTCTTCCTAGGGGAACCTGAAGGCTAGAAATAGAGCTTAACATGCTGTGCTTTAACATAGCCTAGGTAGGAATTATTTTAACGATTTTAGTGACAATATGGTAGCGTTATTTTTATGCTTCACTCTGCTTGTCATGCTTTATCATCCTGGTTATTGCAGCACATGCTTTATTATCAAAGATGCAGCTGTTTCATTAAAACCTTATTGAAACATATATTGCCTCTGATTGTCCTTGTATATGTCAGACCAGCATAAATGAGAGAAACAGATGCGATCTGAGACACCACGATTTCCTGAGGAGTCCATTGTGTCATGCGCTAGGCTGCCCAATCATCCCTGCCCTTGGGTAGAGATGAGACACTGCTAGTTAGCCAGAGCAAAACCCAGATTAGGCAGACTGGTGTCACTTGTAGTGGGTTCCTACTCAGTCCCCCACAGCGCAAGTGATTCTGCCACCCAAATTCAGTAGTCTCATTGGAAAAATGAAAGCCTATGTGACATGGCGTGCCACTGTTTGGTCAGGCTCTTATTTTCGGGTCCTCCTGAGTATCTCTGTCTCACTACATACAAAGACACCTCAGTGCTATATACGGAGACATCCGTAGTATTGATGATTTTCCTCCTCAGCTAAGTAGGGAGCACCTAATTAACGCGTTAGGTTGTTCAAGCTTGAACTCTAAAAGTATAATCCCCATTGGGTGTGCTTATCTCTGAACAAAACTCACCATTCGCTATGGCGAACCCGCACCGGGTAGGAATTGCAGTCAATATGCGGCCACCTCTTACTGCAGATTTACTGGCACATGGCCTAACGGCCCAGGGGGGTCCTGTTACATTTGTTGTTGAGGCTCACCCAGTCTATAGAACAGATTTTTTTTATTCTTGGGTCACATTTCCAGCAGCTGATGGGAACACAAATACATTTCACCACTATACACATGCAAATATATCTGCACAATACAGAGCATATGCATATCTAGAAATACCTCTATCTTATCAAGAACATAATAATTGGCTTGATGGCGCCCTATCCCATACACTTCTACACATTAGGTTAGGTCCTCTAAGTAATGATGGTCCTACCTGGCCTTTACTGGCCACATATACACCTCACCCTGATGCAGCAATCTTGACGGTAGCTGAAGTCCGACGCTTAGACGCTGAGCTGACAGAAATATACAGATGATTAGTACAGTTTGTAATGCAAACTTTAAATATAAACCCAGCATGTGCTGCTCCGGCGCAACCACATGCATTAACGCCAGGCATTAACTCTGCGACTGTACATTCGATCATGGGTAAAGTACCCACCAAACGAGAAGAAATCTTGTTTTGGTTAGCTAAAAAAATAAACACACTGGAAGCAGTATTTCCCCATACGGGACCTCAGGATAAACATAGGATATTAACTATGTGCTTGTCATTTGGGATGGTTCCCACGATATTGACCCTGAAGCATTGTCCTATGTAGATGATATTTATCTCACAGATGATGAGTTACTGCAACATCTAAGATGGGTAGCCCGCATTGTTGTGAGATCTGCCGAATACGGCTATAAATTTAATTTTTGAAAAACAAAAATAGCCTTCTTTAGTGTTCTGTTTCTGGGATATGAATTATCAAGTGAAGGAAAGAGCCTAGCGCCACAATTCTTAGAAATATGCGCAGTTACGAACTCTAAATACCATTAAAAAACTCCAATCACTATTGGGTTTCCTAAATTTTGGCAGAACTAACCTTCCAGACTACGCATCACGCATAAAACCTTTTTATGCCTTTATATGACCTAATACGTCCAGACTTTTCCAGTAAATTTTGTACAGTCAAACACACACGCATTCTCAGAGCTTTGCAAGCAGACATGCTTGCAGCACAACACTTACACATAAGGGACAACAAAAAACATCTGGTCATCAGAGTGATTGCTGGTGCCATTGGTTTCACCTACGTAACATTTAATGAGGGTGAGACGGTCCCGTTTGCATACAAATCACATTTGTATTCAGAAGCAGAATGCTTTGCTCCCACTGAGAAAATTCTCACTGCTGTTCAGATGGTCGTCATTAAAGAAAGACCACTAGCCCAGGGGAAATGCATTATTGTCATCTCTCCAGCCCTTGAGGCAGCCTTCCACATTCTAAAGCACTACGTTGGATTCAATGGCCAACGTCTTTGACAGCCACTGATGTTGACTACATTTTTTACCCAAAATTACAAACTCAAGAATTACTGCAATATGAACTAGAATACCCAGTTCCAGCAATTATATCCCCTATTGATCAATATCAAAGAGTCATGTACACCAATGGCTCAGCACAACCTGCAACAGGCACAGGTAAGTGGCTATATGGAGGTTAATAAATTTTGTCCCCAGCATACAGTCATGCAGACCCTAGGGGATTGCACAGCACAACTAGCAGAGCTAAAAGCTCTGGTGACGGCCCTGGAGTATACAGATCCTGCACAGCTAACACTGATTGGTTGTAATTTGTATTATTGTGTCCAGTCCTTCAATGAACACCTGCATTACTGGTGCCAGAATAGGTTCAGAGATTCTAAAGGCAACACTATTAAACATAGACTTCTGTGGAGGAAAGTACATACACTTGGACACCAGCACGTTGGAATACATGTTGCTAGAACTACACTGGCTGATGAAGCAGCCAAATCAGCAGTAGCTATGGCTCCTGTTGCTTCAGTAACCTGTTCTGGAATGAAACCGGACGATGACATATGGGCTGCTGTGAAAGCCATGGCTGAAGGCACACCCTATCCAAAAGCGTTTCCAGCTAAATATTTCTACCGAATGGGAGGCTTCCTTGATGCCGAAGTAAAAATACCAGGCGTAGGAGTCCGAGTAATTCCCAACAAAGACATGAGATCAGAGTGGATTATAGCAGCAAATTAGGGGGTTGCATCTGCCCATGCTGGTGTGGCGGCTACAATAGCATTATTGCAATCATGTTATTGAAGGCCAGGCCTATACAAACAGACCAAGCAGAATGTCCTTTGCTGTGACATCTGCAAACAAATTAAGTGTTACACCACCAAACACCTACAGCAGACACCCCTCCTAATTTCCAACAAACCTTTACAATGTGTGTACTTGGACCATTGGGGTCCGCTAACACTGGACAGTGCATACAAATACATTTTAGTTGCTGTTGACTGTTGCTCCAGATTTCTATGGGAGTGGCCTCAACGCTCAGCTGACGCTCGGACTGTTATTAAAGATTTGCAAGTCTTTATCAGCACATATGCAGTTGCGGCTTTTCACTCGGACCAGGAACCTGCTGTTGCCTCAAGGGCATTCAGGGACACCATGGCTTCGTTAGGGATCCAACTCCATTACTCATCTCCATTTCATCCCGAGGGAAATAGTGTCATGGAGTGATTAAACCTTGATTTAAAGCACTCCTTAACAGCCAGAGTCTTAGGTACGGGTCATAGTTGGCTTGATAACCTGTATGGAGTCCAGAGAGCACTTAACAATCTACCTAGAAGGTCCATGGGGGTCTTACTTCACACGAGTGCCTGTTTGGAACTCAAATGTATGTTCCAGATCTTGATGGTCCTGGTGTGGAGGCGGCAGAAACACCTTTTGACATAAATGAACGTGTCACTGTCTTACATGAATTACAACAGTTCCGTGAAGACAACGGTTCTGCCAGTGCTGCCTCCCCAGGAATTAAGGATGTACCAATAACACCCACTGGCTGGATTCCAAAAGTTGAGGATCTAGTACTTGAAAAAGTTGCTGTGAAAAAGGAGTTTGGTCGTTCTTATCGTGCACCGGTCCCAGTCTTGGGAATAGACGGTACAAGAACTGTCATTCCACCACCGTTGGCTGGTGCTAAAGAAAATTGCTTTGTATCTATCGACAATGTCAAGTTAAACCATTTGGCCAATCCTGCACTGCAGACCAAGAGGAGCAGCCAATAGTTCCCAAAGCCCTCTCACTACTGGTCAAGATGTCCCTCTGCAAATTTTGAGCAGCAACGCTGACAACTCTCCGAGCTTGGAGAGGGTGGAAAATTATCTTGTATTAGTTCCACTAACATCTGGTACAACAAACAACACAGAAATTACTGATCGATTTGACACAACTTCAACACAGACGGATGGGGTCATTTACTATGGACCACTGCAGGAGACCCCTACCAGTTCTCCTCCTACAACTACGGCTCCAGTTTTTGCACAAAGTGCTTCTGGATACTTTGCCGACATCAACAACACTTTCTCTGACTCATTTGCCTCTTCTACATCTGAACTGTCAAAAATACATAAGCTGCTAAACAGGCTTAAAACTAATTATTTTATTCTCCCATGGAACTATCTGTGGCTTTCTTTGACTGTATTAGCTTCCCTCCTTTGGATTGGCTTTGTCATAACATTTTTTCTATTAATACATGGTCATTTTCTCCCTGAAAGATCAACAGTTGAACTGGTGGACGAGGTACTAAAACACCATTTTTCTTCTCACAAGGTCCGCAAAGGCTTGTCTTTCGTGAACATTTCCGCTATACCAATTCCTGATGGGATTGTTTGAGATAAAGTCACATTTGTTACATACGGCCCCACGGAGGTCATTCAAATACCATATGTGTTTAAACTTTCAATGAACGATGTAATAATACCCAGAGTTGTTTCTGATGTCTGGGATTTAAAAACAATTGATTCTATGATGAGTGAATTGCAGTATTTTACTGTATTTGAAAGTGAGGATGTTTAGCAATCTAAAGAGAATTATGGTGATATGTTTTGCTATAATTATTATGGCCACCATTTAAGTCACGAAGCAAGTACTCCAAGGGCTATTTTTAATTATACACAATGGAAACATCGTCCAACTCCACCACAACATATTGTGAACATATTCTGAAAAATGTACATATTTTTCTGGGCACAATGTTAAAAATGCTGAGTCCTATTATTTCAAATTGCCATTGATGGAAAATGTACATATATTATTGACAGATACGAAATTCATTTATTCGGATTCCTTTTTTTCCCGGATGGCTATAGAATGCTATGAATATTGGCTGAAGTCGATTAATTTAAAAAGTGTGTGGGGAACAAGAAATTGTTAAATAAAGGGGAAGGAAGATTTGTTTGGAGCATGCCTGATACCTGTTCAAATGATATTTTCAAATGAAACTGTACAACAGACAAGTTGTTTAGGCTTAGCAAAAATTAAGGGTTTGAATGTGCCCAATATTCCAGCCCCTGCAAAATTTTACAAATGGCAAAAATATATAAATGCAACTGAAGATCAGCTCGATGAATGGGTCCAGAATGGGACACTTAATGCTTCATTTAAAACTGTCACATCCTGGCGGGTGGTTATTGTGGCCAATAGATGCCAATGGGTGGTCATAAACGTTTTATAAACTCCACAGGGGTTTTTAGAACAAGTAGGCCAGACCCTTGCTATGTGTCATCCAAACATGCGGGTACAGTAAGAACATACAGTGTAGGGAAACTATGCCAGAAATGGTTGAAGAGTTCCTCACTAGATGCTGTTAGAGAACCTCAGTCTCCTGTCTAATAACACTGACTTACAAGATTTCCTGTTAGGCCCCGGAAAACAACACAGAAAGTGATTGTTATATGCAGTCTATAATGAAATTTAGAAGCTTTCCCAACAAGAAGCTGCTGCCCAATCAAGGCAAATAGATCAGGAAAACTTACAGAAGGCATTAGCTTTTGTAGATGATGGGATTACTACCCTGTCCGACCGGATATACACCTTAAACAACATAGTTTCTTCTGCAATAGACATAATGCAAAGTGATATGTCTTCTTTCCACCAAGGACAGAGTCAACTAAGGTCCATTATGCAGTTGGGTTGGACAATTCAAACATTGAAGGCGGGTCACGTTCCCTGGCAACACGTTAGCGCAAGGGACATATTTTCCACGTTTAATTTAATGTGACAACAACTAATGGCTAAGAAAGAAGCGACTTACGTTATGTTAAATATAGAAAAGTTAGAAAAGTTGCCTTTTACTGTGGCTGAAATACCATCTGCTGAGTAGTTAATACATGGGGTCATTAATCTTCCTATTTCAACACTTCAATTCACGTCCTGCTTAAAACACATTCATGAAGGCAGATTTCAAAGGCTAGGAGATAGTTACATCCATGAGGTGTGGGAGCTGCCCTTCTCATACAAATGTCTCAGTGGCATGAAAGAGGTCTTTCTTAGCGGTAGTGAATGGGACGCTTCGGCAGCGAACTTGGGGCCAGATGTAGGAAAAAATCAAATTGCGACTTGCAATTTGCGAGTCTGTGCGACTCGCAAATTGCAAGTCGCAATTTGACATGCAGAAAGGTGTCTCAGACACCTTCTGCAACTCGCAATGGGGTCGCAAAGACCCACCTCATAAATATTTATGAGGTGGGTCGCAGTTTGCGACCCCATTGCGAGTATAGGCACTCGCTAACATGGAGGCCTGCTGACGTCAGCAGGCCTCCATGTTAGCGACCTGCCTTTTAAATAAAGGTTTTTTTTTTTTTGAAGTGCAGCCCGTTTTCCTCACAGGAAAACGAGCTGCATTTCAAAAAATTCCGAAACCTTTAGTTTCAGAATTTTCAGGGCAGGGAGTGGTCCCTTGGACCACTCCCTGCCCTGAAAAAATAATATGGGGTCCATTCACAAAGGGGAAGGGGTCCCATGGGGACCCCTTCCCGTTTGCGAATGGGTTACCATCTACTTCAAGTGGATGGTAACTGCGACTCCATTTGCGACCGCATACGCGGTCGCAAATGGAATTGCATACCATTGCGAATCGCAAATAGGAAGGGAACACCCCTTCCTATTTGCGATTCGGAAATGCATTTTGCGAGTCGGTCCCGACTCGCAAAATGCATTTCTGCATAGGAATCACGCATTTGCGAGTCGCAAACGGCAAATTTTGCCGTTTGCGACTCGCAAAGTGCTTCCTACATCTGGCCCTTGGCCTGTTATCTGAAAGGAGTTCCAGTCCCCTTGATTGGACCTGCGTTCCAGGTGCTTTCAAATGGCAGCTATGTCCTCCTCAATAGTGTAAACTGTTGTGGGATTGGAGCCGGAATAGTTTATGTTGTTTTGGTCTCTAGGATTGGTACATGCTGCGGGAATGTACTTTTTCCTCCTACACGACAGAGGGAAGTAGCTGAGATTTGGCCCCATATCGCTAATTCAAATTTGAATTTTGACAAGTTGAGCAGACTCAAGGCTTTATTGTTCAAAAAACATGTGGCGCTCACATCTACACGCAAGACCTATGCGCTTCAGGTGGCAAGGTCATCAGCAGAGATACAGTCCCTTTTAAGTACCAACTTTCCGAGACACTTTGGTGAGCTCGTCGGATGAATATTTAATGCGTCCAGTACCACTGGAATCACAAATTTCTTTAAGGCTGTTGGTTCTGGTTTCATTCATACCTTCTCCTCTATATTTGGTTTAATGCCATGAGCCATCCACTCAATATTCTCCGGTATTTTCAGGGGATTTCTGATAACTTTGCCTATAATAGGTGGCATCTTGCTATTGTTACTTTTTTTGCACAATGGCTCTCCCATCGCAACAAGGAGGACTGAAAACGCTCCCACCAGTGCCGCTGTGTCCTGAACACATGATACAGTACTTTGGAGCATCACTCCTGGAGCAATTGGAGTGTGACTGGGCTTTGTCATTCAGACTGGTTTTGCATTATGTGCAGCCTGTGTTTTGTGCCTCTGGTGCTCGTTCAAACATGCACTGAAAGTTTGTCTTTCTACGAAGCGCTTGATTTCATTAGACGCTGATCTGTTGATGTTCTTGCTGAGGGCTCATTACAAGACATGCATGTTGAGGGTGCATTTGTTACAGGAAGCTGCTTATGAGTTGCCCTTTGTGGAGGATGCAGCTCTAAACTCATTATTAGGCACACCACGGAATGCTGCTGCCTTGGCTGAAGCTCAAGCTTTGGAACATAAATGCTCCTTGATTTTCCTTTGTGATGAACTTCCTACTTTACCACCTGCAGAAGTGGAAGATTTCCTGTCTTCAATTATCCCAGATTCGATTGGCAACTTCCAAAATGTCTTTGACTCTTGAAATTCGGCCTTTTTTTATGCCAAAGCTAACATTTTTTAATTGTCCTTTTTATACATGCTCAAGTGTCCTTTTGACTTGTCATTATTGAAACTTGTATACATGCCTTAGGTTGGATTATAATAGCTTGTATATATAATTAGACTTTGAATAACCTTTGAACCGGCAAGGGGAGGGTGTTGTGTAGCCATTTTAGTTATAGCTTCGTACACGTTATTTTAGCAAACTAGGCCTACTGCTGTGCACTTTCACCTAGATATATTTATTTGGCTTTGTTTATTATTTTAACACTAGCTACCTTTGCGGTCTTGTTTTATTTCTCTCTATGTAGCTGTTCTTTGCCTAGGTCAGCACTGCATTTTTAAACAAAGCATTTCTTTCACTCTGTGCTTTTCTCAAGGCTGCAGTAAGATAGGTTTCCACTAAACGTGGTAAAGCTTTGTCTCTAGTGTTCGTAAAAACATACACACCCTTACACACATTTTCTCAGAACATCAGCTGTTTTATTATAAAAAATACTTCTCTGTCCCCTACACGTTAGAGGGAGATTCCAGCCAGATGACCATAACTGTATGCTGACTGCTGAATGCTTCGCTACAGCTGCTTATGTGAACTACAGGCCTCTTGCTCAGGTCTGATGGATGATGTCTTCCCTGGGGAACCTGAAGGGCAGAAATATAGCTTAACATGCTGTGCATTAACATAGCCGAAGTAGGAATTATTTTAACAATTTGAGTGATAATGTGCTAGCATTAATTTTATGCTTCACTCTCCTTGTCACAATTTTAATCCTGTCCTGCTTTATCATCCTGGTTATTGCAGTACATGCTTTATTATCTAAGATGCAGTTGCTTCTTTAAAACCTTATTGAAACATATACTGCCTCTGATTGTCCTTGTATATGTGAGACTAATGTAAATGAGAGAAACGGATGCGACTTGAGTGACCACGATTTCCTGAGGAGTCAGTTGTGTCATGCACTCAGCTGCCCAATCATCCTTGCCCTTGGGTAGAGATGAGGTACTGCTAATTAGCCAGAGCAAAACCCAGATTAGGCTGACAGGTGTCACTTGTAGTGGGTTCCGACTCAGTCTCCCACAGCGCAAGTGATTCTGCTGCCCAAATCCAGTAGTCTCATTAGACTATTGAGAGCCTACGTGACAATAGTGCTCTGTGACTATAGGTATATTGCATAAGCTTTGCATGTCTGCTAGATAAGTCTTGGCTGCTCATCCACAGCAACCTCTAGAGAGCCCTGGCTTCCTAAACACAGCCTACACTTCACTAATAGGGAATACCTGGACCTGGTATAAGGTGATAACACCATAGGTGCTCACCACACAGGAGGCCAGTGTGGTATCGAAGCAATGCATGAAGGTTCTAGGTTCGCATTCCGGTGATGCGTGTTAGAACCTTGGGGTAGAATTGTGAGGGCCAAGGACGGTTGAAGAGAGGAACGAGGTTAGAGGCTGGCGTACGGCTGTAATACGATCTTAACTGAACAATAAATCTTGACTTCTCTATAACGCTGACTCACTGGATCCTTGAGCCACTTCTGGTGAATATTGTCGCCGTACTTCACATTGGTAATGAGCGACGCGCACAAACCCTAACAACACAACATTCCTCTCAAGAGGAACCGCTCTCTCGGGAAGCACCTTGCCCGCAGAAATGCTTGCCCAGTTAAAAGGTACTGTGATTTATAAATTAACTTGCACCTTGTTTGCTGAGCGCTCCGCAGAAAACGGTTTTAGCACAAGCGCATGACTGGAACGTGAGCTCCGGTGGCACGTGCATTGGCGGCCATACCTTGTCACCTTGGCAACGGGAAATTTGCAAAGCGTGCACTATGTGCGTGAAGAACTCCTGAGCCACGAGCACTAGCAGCCGTACTTTGTCACCTTGGCAATGAGATTTCTTCGAACTGTGCGTGACGTGTGTGGGCCGGACGCGTCGTGCTGGAAACGGAAGATCAACTAGGCATGCGCAACGCGTGCAGACTGTGCAAAACCTTCAGCACACGCTACCTTTTTTCAGTGCCTGTCCGGCGGTGATCAAAAACACCTTACAATACATTGTCTTGTGCAGATGCGCACACCTCCAAACCAAATATTTACTGTGTGTGTGTCTAACGGTGATACACACACCTTGGTATTCACAGTGCGCGTCTTGCGGTGATACGCACATCCTACAGTACCTTTGCTCTTTCTGCATTTGCATTTCATACGACGGTGATACGCACGCCTTACTATTTATAATGCATGTCCTGCGGTGATATGCACACCGTACAGTACCTTCGCTTTTGCTGTATTTGCATTTCATAAGGCAATACGCACACCATACTGTATGCACTTTGTATTATAACTATAGACCCTTAATCCTGCCATAATGCAAAATGTACCGGCTGCTCCATTTTTTCTGTCATCACCTGGTAATCCGCCAATACCTTGGCAAAAGTGGAAAAAGGTATTTAACAATAACGCCAGGGTGTGTGGAACTTCGCTCAGCGCAGAGAGGAAAACGTCTCTCCTGATGCACTGCCTGGGCACGGAGAGCCAGGAGGTCCTTGAACACTTACCAGATTTTAACGTATGGTGACTCTATGGGTCTCAATGAATTTGAAATATGCCTAAAAAAATCTTTACTTGCACTACTTACCCAAAGTGAGCACCGTTCTCGAATGGTATCAGTTTGGGAAAAGAATGCAACGTCAGGGTGAGACAAGAGAGCGGTATATTACAGAGCTCCAGAAACTGGTGTACACCTGCATGCTTGGGAACTGCTACGAGGAACGATTAAGAGATCAGTTTATGTTAGGCTGCTCACTAGAGAAGGCGAAAGAGAGTATATGGCAGAAAGACAATCCATCCTTGGAAGAAATTTTGGTTGTGGCCAAATCGTGCGAACACTCAAGAAAATGTGTTGAGGTACTTCGTAAAGACACTGCTGTTTCTGATACAGCAAGGGAGGAAGGTCCTGCTGTAAAAACAGTACAAACAGTACAGAGTGGCACAATGTTGTATAATGACAATAGAAATAGTAGTGAGCCTGTTAAGTTAAGAAAACCCTTTGTTGGAAAATGTTTTAGGTGTGGTGGTGTTGGCCATATTGCCAACAACAAAGAATGCCCTGCTTGGAGGATGACCTGTAAAAATGGTGGTAAAACGGGTCATCTTGCAAAGTGTTGCAGGACAAAGAGCACCACTAAAAAAATAAGGGAGGTGGTGTGCGAAGATGACGCAGATGATGTAGGGGCAGTGAGCAAATTTTGCAAACAGGATGTGGGTCATTCAATGATCCTGTAGAATCAATTTTAGTTAATGGTAAACCAGTCAACATTCTTTTTGATTCTGGAGCAAGGATCACGTTGATACCAAAGTCTTCCTATAATCAGCATCTGAAGGGAAAAGTTGGCTTATTAAAACCAGATGTGAGACCTAAAGGTTATGGTGGGGAACCAATCAGATTGCTAGGTTACTTTTGGGGTCACTTAGAATTTAAGGAGCGCCTCATACCAGCAAAAGTACACATCTCGATGAAGGGAGACTGTTTAATTAGTTGGTTTCATCAACGTGATCTGCATGTTCTACTGGCTCCAAATGAAGACCCTCCTGTTAGACTTAAAGATGCCCCTGTGGTTCAAGTTGTGTCAGGGAATGTAAGTAGCTGGGTGAACGAGTTTCCTGATGTGTTCAGCAAGGATTTAGGCTGCCTCAACAATTATGTGCATGAGATCAGAGTCAAGCCTGGAGCACTACCCAAGGTTGCAAAGCTGAGGAATGTCCCGCTAATGGTTAGAGACAAAATGAAAATTGAGATTGACAAACTCATTAGGAATGGGATCATTCAGGAAGTTGAAGCTTCAGAATGGGTGCCACAAGTAGTTATGGCAAGGAAGGCCAGTGGGGAAACGAGACTTTGTGTTGATCTCAGAGAACTAAATAAGTCGGTCCTAATAGATCATTATCCTCTTTCAAATATTACGGAAATGTTGTGCTCTTTGGGTGGTGCAAAGCATTTCTCGACACTTGATTTTACTTCTGCTTACCACCAGATAAAATTACACAGTTCTTCTCAGGAACTAACCACCTTTATAACTCCTTTTGGCACATTTAAGTTTCTCAGGATGGCATTTGGCTTGATATCAGCTGCCTCGGTGTTTCAGAGGGCGATGGAGAAAATATTGAAGGGTGCAAAGGGAGTGAAGTTATACCAGGATGACCTGTTGATCACTGGGGCCAATTTAGAGGAACACAATGAAAGGTTAAGGGAGGTCTTGGAGAAGTTGCGAATCAATGGTCTGACGCTTAAATCAGAGAAGTGCAGGATCCACATTCCAAAGATAGAGTATTTAGGCCATGAAATTTTGGTGAATGGGATTTGTCCTAAGGTGGGCCTAGTTGATACAATCAAAAATTGCCCAGTCCACAAAATAAGGAAGAGCTAGTGAAGTTTTTAGGGATGGTGGAATTTTATAATAAGTTTGTTCCTAAGTTTGCAGAAAGGACAAATCATATGAGATTATTGTTAAAGAAAATAGGGAATACCACAGGTGCTCACCACACAGGAGGCCAGTGTGGTATCGAAGCAATGCGTGAAGGTTCTAGGTTCGCATTCCGGTGATGCGTGTTAGAACATTGGGGTAGAATTGTGAAGGCGAAGGACGGTTGAAGGGAGAAACGAGGTTGGAGGCTGGCATAGGGCTGTAATACGATCTTACCTGAACAATAAATCACGACTTCACTATAATGCCGACTCGCTGGATCCTTGAGCCACTTCTAATGAATACTGACGCCAGCTTCCTACATTGCCCACTGCATATGAAGGCAAGACAGATGGTTGTGATTTCCTTGCGAGAGATTTAGGCACTTGTGATCTGTTACCTGTAGCACAAATACTACTTTTTTGAGGCCTCACAATGGATAGCTTTAGCTATCTAGAAGCCGTCATGTTACCAATTCTTTCCCAAACTATACATAGTAAAAAGGAGACAGTGGGTTTTGAGTCAAATTTCTGCCATTGGCTTTGATGTGTTTTGTGGTTTGCCATTGCTAAGATGACCTGCCCTTGAAGATCATGGTATTTCCTGAATGCCCTTTTTACCTGTGTCACTGGAGTGAACCCTACAGGGTCACTCATTTAAAGTTCAACTGCATGTTCTTAACTCACCCTTGACCTATATCTGTTTGATGTGAAGTGCAGCAGAGTGTGTTTGTGCTGGTGTATGTTTGTTTGCGAATAGCACAATGCATGAAGTATGTAGTGCCGTGCAGCATGTGTATGCTATATGCAGGTGCTGGGTGTATGTGTGCCTGTGAAAGGTACAATTCATGGAGAACTTTGGGTTCTATTCTGAGGGACCAAGGACTGATGGAAGGAACATACCTGGGGGGAGGATCCCAAGAAACTTACCAGCATCAGAGGAGCATCGAGAAACCACAGGCCACTGCCTCTGCAGGACCACATGTGAGGTACTAAAGGGCACCTGAACGCTGTCCCACCCAGGCAGCATGTGAGGAACTAACCAGAGACAGCTGCTGTAACTTCAGCAGAGACAAAGGGGCTACTCTCAGAGACTCCAGTCGCTCAGATCCTGCTGGAATGGGAAAGATTGATTTAGGATACAGACTGCCTCAGGGTAATTTGCCTGCTATGTACCGCATCAGTGTTCAAACACTTTTGACTTTTAATAAAGATTCAGAGTGCGGCTCGGACTACTAGTGAAGAATAACCTGAATGTCACTTCTAGGGATTTGGGGAATAACCACTACCAGCAGTGAGAGGGGAACAGGACTCAGGAACCCACTGATGAAACACTAGAGCTCTGACATAAGGAGACTCTGGGGGACATTATGAACCCGGCAGTTGGCGATAATGAGGCGGTAGTAATACCAACAGGCTGGCGGAACTTACCACCACATTATGACATTGGCGGATTGGCAGAAGCCAACCCGCCACTGTACCACTCCGACCGCCATGGCGGTAACAGCCGCCGGGCTGGAGATATGGCTGGCGGCGGTCTACTGGTGTGGCGCTGCTGGTGGTAGTAGCGCCACCTTACTGCCATCCGCCAGTATCGCCACAGCCGGATTTCCTCCCTTCTTGTGGTGGAAAGCCGGCTGTGGTCATGTTATGGTGGACGGATGGTAGCCACTACGATGGTCTTTTGGCAGCCGTCGCTGCAGCAGTAGGCGGTTTTTACCGCCAATGTCATAATGAGGGCCTCAGTGACCTAATCACCTGAAATAGAATTAGGTATTGTAACATCATTCATTGAGACTTTGATCACATAAGGCAATTGCAATGTCTAAGTGGGTCCCAGAATTTGATATAGAACTTTTTCCCATGCTAAGTCCTTCGGCACAGTTTTGGCTGTAATGTTCACAGCACAGAGACCTCTTCAGGCTCTGTGGGATGAGGAATATGGCTGTAGTTCACAAACCACTGGTGATGTCCTTGCAGGGACATTGGCCCTCATTATGAACATTACGGTGTGGGCCGCCATGCCGCCGGTGGCGGGAAATCCCGCCAGCCGGCATGGCGGCCCACCCTGCCACATAATGAAGCCAGAGAGGGCTGCCATAGGTGGCCCTCACCCACCGCCAGGCTGCCTTCGTCAGGCAGCCTGCTGGTGGACGGCACCATTATCCGACAGGGCAGCGCAGCTGCCCCTCGGATTATGATCCCAAATCCCCCAGCCTTTCCCTGGCGAAGAAAAGGGTTTCACCGCCAGGGAAAGGCTGGCGGAAGGGGTGCTCCGGGGCATCCCCAGGGGCCCCTGTACTGCCCATGCACCTGGCATGGGCAGTGCAGGGGCCCCTGTGCAGTGCCCCATCGTACAGGTCACTGCCAGCAAATGGGTGCAGGTGCACCCGCCGCACAGAGGCATTGGCGGCAGCTCCACAACGTCCCGGCCAGGCATTCCTCTGGGCCAGCGGAGGGAAACAATGTTTCCGCCCGCCGGCCCAGAGGAATGTCCATTATACGGCCGGCAGGGTTCCGGGGGAACTGGCGGTCACTGGGAATACCGCCAGCATGAACACAATGGTTTCGACCACCGTGTTCATAGTAAGGGCCATAGTGTCCATTTAGTAGCAGCAGAACAATTAATATTTTTAATAACCACATGATGAAAAGTTCCCAATATGATCCAAGCATGGGACCACGGAGAAATCAAATACTTGTCACAAAACCACTGACAAGCACAAAGTAGTCTCTGTTGGTGAGTGACTGTAGAACTGGTTTAAAGGTTTTCTGAGAGATATTCAGAGTCATTTTCAATTTTGTTGGTCTCTCGAGTCTCTCAAAAGGCCATAAGTTCAAAAATGACTTAGCATGAGGTGGAATCTCATTGTAAACCATGGAATTGTGTTGAATAGTAGCTACTTTCATATTGACAGCATCCACTGTGTTGGTTGCACTCATTGTTCAGTGTAAAATGTCAAGCTCAATTATCCCTGGCTGGGAACTCGAGCTAAAAATGTTACTGCTTTGTTCAGGGGGGAGGGTATTAAGAGTAGAGAGAAGGTGAGAGGCACTATTCTGAATCCCTCTTGGTGTCTGCGGCAGTTGGCCACATAAGGCTCTTTGACATAATCGATAGACACCTGTCTGTTTCTTCTTGTACCAGGCAGAGGAGGTAGTATAATGGTTCTGTTGCCTTTTTTCCCCCAAGAACAGTGACGGTCAGATGGTTCAAAAGCTTGCTCGTCATGGATTTTCCCCCAAACTAGGTCCCCAGCCATGGAAACCTACCCATCAGCAGCAGTGATAACCTTCACAGGTAGTGGCGTAAGAGTGGTTAGTGTTAGATAGCTTGTCTCTGACTTCATGTAGTCCAAATCAATCAATCAGTCAGAGTATCTGTAACCGTGAGGCGCTGAGGGGGGGGGCTGCTACTGCTCTAACAGCCATGTCTTAAGATGTCTCCTGAAGGTAAGTAGGTCCTTTGTCTGACGCAGGTAGGTGGGAAGAGTGTTCCACGTCTTGGCGGCGAGGTGGGAGAATGATCTGCTGCTGGCGGTCGTTCTGTGGATGCATGGGATGGTGGCGAGGGCAAGGTCGGCAGTGCGAAGCTGTTAGGTCGGGGTATAGAAGGAGAGCCATCTGTTGAAGTATTCTGGTTCAGTGTTGTGCAGTGACTTGTGAGCATGGGGGAGGAGTTTGAACGTGGTTCTCTTGTTGACAGGGAGCCAGTGTAGGTCTCTCAGGTGGGCTGTGATGTGCAGTTGTGCGGGATGTCCAGGATGAGATGTGCAGAGGCGTTCTGTATGCGCTGCAGTCTTTTCTGGAGTTTGGCTGTCGTTCCTGCGTAGAGGTCATTGCCGTAGTCCAATTTGCTGCTTACTAGGGCTTGGGTGACGGTCCTGGTTTCTGTGGGGATCCATTCGTAGATCTTCCGTAGCATGCCGAGGGTGTTGAAGCAGGAGGAGGAGATGGTGTTGACTCACTGGGTCATAGATAGTGAAGAGTCCAGGATGAATCCCAGGTTGTGTGCGTGGTTGGTGGGTGTCAGTGCGGCTCCCAGTAGGGCAGGCCACCAGGAAAAATCCCATGCGGAGGGGGTGGAGCCGAAGATAAGTACCTCAGTCTTGTCAGAATTCAGTTTCAGGCAGCTGTTCTTCATCCATTCGGCGATGGCCTTCATTCCTTCACTGAGGTTGATCTTGGTGATGGCGGGGTCCTTGGTGAGGGAGACAATCAGCTGGGTGTCATCAACATATGAGATGATGTTGAGGTTGTGAGATCAGGCGATGTTAGCGAGCGGAGCCATGTAGACGTTAAAGAGGGTCGGGATGAAGGACGATCCCTGGGGTACGCCGCAGATGATTTTGGTGGCTTCAGAGGGGAATGGAGGGAGGCTGACTCTCTGAGTTCTACCGGTGAGGAAGGAAGTGATCCAGTCCAGTGCTCTGTCGCGGATTCCTGTGTCGTTTAGGCGTGTGTGTAGGGTGTGGTGGCAGGCAGTGTCTAATGCAGCTGAGAGGTCCAGGAGGATGACAGCCGCAGATTTGCCCTTGTCAAGTACGGTCCTGATATAGTCGGAGGTGGCGATGAGGGCTGTTTCGGTGCTGTGGTTGCTGCAGAATCCGGATTGGGATGGGTCCAGAGTGTTGTTCTCCTCAAGGAAATGGGTCAGTTGTTTGTTGACAAATTTCTCTATTACTTTTGCCGGGAAGGGAAGCAGGGAGATGGGCCGGAAGTTCTTGAGGTCCTTTGGGTCTGTCTTGGGTTTCTTGATAAGGGCTTTGATCTCGGCTTGTTTCCAGCTCTCCAGGAAGGTGGCAGTCTTGAAGGAACTGTTGATGATCTTCCAGAGTTGGGGTGTGATGGCGGAGCTTGCTTTGTTGAAGATGTGGGGAGGGCAGGGGTTGGATGATGAGCCGGAGTGGATGGTGTTCATGATTTCGATGGTGTCGTTGTCGTTGACGTGGGTCCAGGAAAGAAGAAGGCTGGTGTGTGGTGAGTCAGTGGTTGACGGGGGATCTGAGTACTGAAGCTGTCATGGATGTCTGCGATGTTGTGGTAGAAGAAGTTGGCTAGGGAGTCGCAGAGGTCTTGTGATGGTGGGATGCCGTTGACGTTGGAGCCAAAGTTGGAGAGCTCCTTCACGATGTTGAAGAGCTCCTTGTAGCTGTGTGCGTTGTTGTCAATGCATTCTTTGACGGCGGTTCTCTTGGCAGTTCGGATGAGTTGGTGGTGTCTGCGGATAGCGTTCTTTAAGGCTGTGTGGTTGTCCAGTGTCCCATCTTCGTGCCACTTCTTTTCGAGTCTTCGGCATGTTTGCTTAGATTTTTGGAGGTTGGCGGTGAACCAGAAGGCCTTTCTGTCAGTGCATCTATTGGAAGATTTCTTGATCGGTGCGAAAGTGTTGGCACAGACGTCGATCCATTGCCTGAGGTTGCGGGCTGCTGTGTCAGTGTCTGTGGTATTGATAGGTGGGTTTGGGGAGAGGGTAGTGATCAGTTGGTCTTTGGTGACCCTGTTCCATCTGCGGTGGGGAATCTGTTGTGGGCGATGGTGTGTTGTGGGTTTCTCGAAGGAGAGTGGATGCAGCAGTGGTCGGTCCAGTGGAGTTTGGTGGTGTGGCTGAAGGAGACGTGTTTTCTGGCAGAGAAAATGGGGTAAAGCGTGTGTCCTGTGGAGGGGGTGGGTGTCGTGACGAGCTGCTTGAGGCTGAGGTTGGCAAGGTTGTCGAGCAGCGTGGTAGAGTTGTTGTCATTGGTGTTCTCGAGGTGGAAGTTCAAGTCCCCGAGGAGTATGTAGTCTGTGTATGCGAGAGCATGCGTCCTGATGACGTTGGTGATGGAGTCGCTGAACTGCTGTCGGGGGCCGGGGATCTGTAAATGAGGGACCCTCTGAGGGTGGTGTTTGGGTCCGTATGTATCTGGAAGTGCAGGTGTTCGGTGGTGCCAAGGGTGTCCTTGGTGCTGGTCGTGATTCTGTGGGTATTCTTGTGGACGATGGTGATGCCTCCTCCTGGCAAATAAATCACCCAGAAGAGGATATTTGAAATCGTGAAGGGAGTTGGCTAAGGTCTTTTTACAGTGGAAGGTTTAATGTGTTGACACCTATTGTACTGTCCAACAGCCCCTAGTCTGTTTATATAAACTGAGCCACCATGTAGCATGGCTACCATTGCGTTAATTCCTGCATGTGCAGAAGTCAAACCCTCATGTGCCTATTGGATTAAATCTAATCTAGACAGATTATTGGCTATATTTCTGTCTCCCACTCATGGTATCCTGCCTACAGAAATTATATCTGAATTGAAGATGTTGGAGTATTTGGAAGGAAAGCCTGTAGGAGGTTTCTATGCCTGCATTTATGGCTGTTTAAATATCTGTGTCAATCATCTTTTGAGATCTGGTTAAGAATGCTACTCTGACAGACTGGACTGTAGCCTTTGTCGCTAAATTAGCTGTGCAGTCCTTTTAACATGACTGCTCTCACGTGATGGCCCAAAATGTGTTTCACACGTACCAATGGAAGCTTGTCTTGTAAGAAAACCTTTCCCCAAAGCTATTTATTCCTTTTAGGTTTTTCCTTTGAATCCTTTATTGCATTTAATCCCCAATGTTGCAAATCAACATTGTATCCTTCCACACAAAAAGCTGAGTCGGACACAATAAGTGTGGGAACGGACGAGTCGTTCTTTTGCAATGCAAGTAGCAGTGTATCTAATTCTGCTTGTTGGGCAGTACTTTCACCTAGGATGTTAGTGTGAGTGCATTGTGGGATGAATTCACCATACTTCACTACACCTTGTACTGCTGCACAGGCTGCAGAGTATTTATATTTTGTTCTTATCGCAGGTTAGGCAGAGTCACCTGTATCAATGATTCTCTGTTAAGACGCAATGGTTAAATAGCTGGAGTTGGAGCAACATCATGTTCATATTGGAGAAATGCTTGCATAAGAATAGAGGGATTACACTTAAACTTTACAACTACTGCAATCAAAGAAGAGGCCCACTGTATCCATTTCCGATGTAGGGCTGGAGCATTACTTGCCCCTGTGGCTGCCTCTTCTGCTGGTATGGGTGAAAACAATAATAATATGCTTTCCCTCTGCCAAAGGGCCCTCTTTTAGGATCGGTGTTTGGAGAACTGTCAGGATTTCTTTGATGTAAACAAATCGTGCTTCGGCCAGGGAATACAAGTGAGACTTGTTAGTAGTAGGGACTGTTTGTCCTTGATTGTAGGTCACAGAGATATAACCCCAGTGACTGAGTAGGACTCATAACTAGGTTGGTTTTGTTGTCCCTAGTTTAAAATATTTCAAGCATCTCTGCTTGTACAGCATGCAAGATATAAGTATGCATGTTCAGCCTCTGAATGAAAACGCAGGAGAAATCAGGTCATAGAAGGGCTTCACTCTCTCTGTGAGTGAGGCAAATAAGTATGGAACACGTTAAAAAATTCCAGCAGGGATTGCATCTTTTTCAGTGTATTGAGAGGCTGCAAGGTACCACACTTCTAAACGAAGTCAGAGCTAGACCCTTGCCCTTGCTAAATAACTCGTATCCTAGGAAGGTCACCATCATGTAGGCAAGCTACGATTTTTAAAAATGAACTTTGTATCCATGTGATGTTAATATGGTCTTTACCGTGTCTACCCAGGTCAGGTGTAGATTCAAATCATCATCAGTTAAGTAGATATCATCAATACAGGATAATACCTCAGTAATTGGTTGTAAGATCTCGAGCCCAAACCAAGCTAGGACTTTTCTTATAGCCCATTGGCAAGTGTTGGAGAGGAAACTGAACTCTGTCGAAACCCGAAAGTGGTTAGGCTCTAAATCTCAGGTGCAATGTTCTGAATGATAAACTCATTGGAGATATTCAGCGTTGTTTTATACTTTTTCCGTATTAGGTTTCAGATGTGCAAATTCAAATTTGTATAGTCTTACACTATTCAATAGGAGTTGTCTGGCTTAGAAATGGGAAAAAGGGTCATGTTCATTGGTGAAAGACAAGGTGTTATTATGCCCTGCTACTGTAATTGATCTAAAATTCCTTCTATACCACATTTTGCTTCTGGGTTTAAAGGTTATTGAGCTTGTGGTTCACTGTGTAGGGTAATATTGTGGACTAAAAAGGTTCGTCCCACCCCACTTGATTTCTATATAAGGTTGGAGTTTTCTCTCACTGCCCAATCACTGGCATAAATTTCCCTGATATCTTCAGGTACTATAAGAGAGAAGGCTACCCTATGACTTCCTCCCCTCAGGGTGCTTACCTAATGATGGCTTGAGGCTAGTGTTCTTCCACTAGGATGATGTCACAGTCATCAGATAATTGTGTCCAGAAGATTGCTTTGAATATACATGGGATTTGTATGTTTATGTTGTAAAACGTATCGGGGGTTTAAGTGCTGATCTAGAGTTTCGATCTGTATAAAATCATCAATTGGATTGGCCTCCAGAAATTGCTGAAGTATCAGATGTACTATTATTACTTATGCATTGCTGTCTAGGAGCACTCTGGCCCAAGTCCTGTTTTGCAGTCTCTTAAGTTATAACCACCCAGCTGGATTTCCAAGAAGCTGGTGATCCAGTCCTTCTTTTATCCTTATCTGTCTGTTTCGTCTTCCCTTCCATTGCAGATTTCTTTTTAGGTTTTAAATGTGGGTTTTAGGTGCTGTTTATATCTTGAGAGAGCAAATTGTATTAATATATTAGTGGCACAGAAAGTTAGCATATGTGTAGGAGGCTGGCCTGGCTTATAGTGGGTACCTGATGGTACTTACACCTTGTGACAGGTCCAGTTATCCCTTTTTAGTAGATTGGTAGTGTTCTAGCAGCTTAGGCTGATAGAGGTAGCTATAGCAGAGCAGCTTAGGCTGTACTAGGAGACAAGCAAAGCTCCTACTATATCACTTATATCATATAGCACTATATCATAGGAAACAATATACTCAGAGTTACTAAAAATAAATATACTTTATTTTAGTGACAATATGTCGAAAGTATCTCAGAGGATATAGGTCCAGATGTAGCAAAGGTTTTTACCCATTCTGTGTCTATGGGAAAAAGTGTTAGTACATATGGCCCATACTCCCTTAGGAGGTAAGTAAAATACACAAAATATACACACAAACCAAAATCAGGTAAGTAAACAGTTAGAAAAGTAGTGCAAACACTGTAGAATACAGTAGGATGCAATAGAAGACAATATGCGTAGGGGTAACACAAACCATATACTCCAAAAGTGGAATGCGAACCACGAATGGATCCCAGGACTAGTGTAGTGTGTAGAGGGTCGCTGGGAGTGTAAGAAAACACTAAGTGTGTCCAAGATACCCCACCACAAGACCCTGAAAAGTAGGAGTAAATTTACCCTACTACCCCAGAAAGACAATAAAGTCGAGATAGGGGATTCTCCAAAGGCAACAACTGACTGCGAAGCACTGAAGATGGTTTTCTGGACCTGAGGAACTGCAAAGGAAGGGGACCAAGTCCAAGAGTCACGCAAGTGTCCGGGGGGCAGGAGCCCACTAAACCCCGGATGAAGGTGCAAAAGGGCTGCCTCTGGGTGGAAGAAGCCAAAGATTCTGCAACAACGGAATGTGCCAGGAACTTCTCCTTTGGTCAGAAGATGTCCCACGGCGTGCTAGAGGATGCAGAGTTATTTCCACACAGAAAGACTGCAAACAAGCCTTGCTAGCTGCAAGAGTTGCGGTTGAAGATAATGGGTGCTGCCCGGGCCCAGGAAGGACCAGGAGGTCGCCCCTTGGAGGAGGAGACAGAGGAGGTGCTCAGCAGCACAGAGAGCCCATGCAGAAGCAGGCAGCACCCACAGAAGCACTTGAACAGGCATGCAAGAAATCTGAGCACGGCGGTTGTCTCAACACAACAACAGAGGGTCCCACGAAGTCGGTGGTCAACTCACTGAGTTGAGCAATGCAGGATGGAGTGCTGGGGACCTGGGCTATGCTGTGCACGAAGGATTCCTTGCAAAAGTGCACAGAAGCCCTAGCAGCTGCAGATCACACAGTACATAGGATTAATGTCTGGAGTGGGGAGGCAAGGACTTACCTCCACCAGATTTGGACAGAAGGACCACTGGACTGTCGGGGTCACTTGGATCCATCCCTTGTGTTCCAGGAACCACCCTCGTCAAGATGAGAGGGGACCCAGAGGACCGGTGATGCAGAAGGTTGGTGCCCGCGTTAGCAGGGGGAAGATTCCGTCGACCCACTGGAGATTTCTTCTTGGTTTCCAGTGCAGGGTGAAGGCAGACAGCCCTCAGAGCATGCACCACCAGGGAACAGTCGAGAAAGCCAGCAGGATTAGGAGCTACAATGTTGCTGGCAGTCGTCTTGCTCCTTTGTTGCTGTTTTGCAGGCATCCTTGAGCAGTCAGCGGTCGATCCTTGGCAGAAGTTGAAGAGCGAGATGCAGAGGAACTCTGGTGAGCTCTTGCATTTGTTATCTGAAGAGAAACCCACAGGAGAGGCCCTAAATAGCCCTCGGAGGAGGATTGGCTAGCTAACCAGGTAAGAGCCTATCAGGAGGGGTCTCTGACATCACTTGCTGGCACTGGCACTGGACACTCATAGGCCTCCATTGTGCCCTCACACCTCTGCATTCAAGATGGCGAGGTCTGGGACACACTGGAGGAGCTCTGGGCACCACCCCTGGGGTGGTGGTGGACAGGGGAGTGGTCACTCCCCTTTCCTTTGTCCAGTTTCGTGCCAGAGCAGGGGCTTGGGAATCCCTGAACCGGTGTAGACTGGCTTATGCAAGGAGGGCACCATCTGTGCCCTTCAAAGCATTCCCAGAGGCCAGGAGAGGCTACTCCTCTCAGGCCCTTTCCACCTATTTCCAAAGGGAGAGGGTGTAACACCCTCTCTCAGAGGAAATCCTTTGTTCTGCCTTCCTGGGACTGGGCTGCCCAGACCCTAGGAGGGCAGAAACCTGTCTGAGGGTTGGCAGCAGCGATAGCTGCAGTGAAAACCCCAGAGAGCTAGTTTGGCAGTACCCGGGGTCCATGCTGGAACCCCAGGGATGCATGGGATTGGCACCCCAGTATCACATTTGGCATGGGGGGACAATTCCATGATCTTAGACATGTTACATGGCCATGTTCGAAGTTACCATTGTGAAGCTACATTTAAGTATTGACCTATATGTAGTGCTCACAAAGTCCGGGGAAATTGCCCTGAACAATGTGGGGGCACCTTGACTAGTGCCAGGGTGCCCTCACACTTAGTGCCTTTGCACCTAACCTTCACCAAGTGAGGGTTAAACATATAGGTGACTTATAAGTTATTTAAGTGCAGTGAAAAATGGCTGTGAAATAATGTGGACGCTATTTTACTCAGGATGCAGTGGCAGTCCTGTGTAAGAATTGTCTGAGCTCCCTATGGGTGGCAAAAGAAATGCTAGAGCCCATAGGGATCTCCTGGAACCCAAATACCCTGGGTACCTAGGTACCATATACGAGGGAATTATAAGGGTATTCCAGTGTGCCAATCAGAATTGGTGAAAATGGTCACTAGCCTGTAGTGACAATTTTAAAATCAGAGAGAGCATAAGCACTGAGAGTCTCAGTGACACAGTTAGGCACTACACTGGGAACACATTTAGGCCACAACCTATGAGCACTGGGGCCCTGGCTAGCAGGGTCCCAGTGAGACATATAAAATACACTGACAAATAGAGTTTCCACTATGAGCACTGGGGTCCTGGCTAGTAGGATCCCAGTGAGACAGTAAAACACCCTGACATATACTCACAAATAGGCCAAAAGTGGGGGTAACAAGGCTAGAAAGAGGCTACCTTCCTACAATATGGTGACTAATTAACCTGCAGTTTAAAGCCTGACAGAGAAATAACACGAGTTGTAAAATGTGCATGTTTGAATTACAGTGGACCATGTGGCTGCCACTTGTATTACGCACTACGTGTTAACATGAACGTTTTGCATTTGTATTGAATGAAGTACTAAAACTAGTTAAAATTAAGAGTCTTTTATTAATATGAATATTAGAATGAAAATATTGAATGAATATGAATTAAACATACTTATACTAAATAAAATGGATTATATTAAGGTGAGTTACATGTGTGCAGAAAAATAAATGCATGTTTAAAATTGCTCTAACATGCGGTAAATAATGTTTGCAAATAAATAATTTCCTTTTCGTTTTTTATTATAATTGTACTGTGTGCAATAGGTCTTTATTAATGCATTAAATGTATTAAAGTGTATTCAGATTTTCATAGTTTGATTAGGCCTGAAAGGTTCATTTTGCAGTAGTAATGCAAAATCACTGGCTTATTCTGTTCCCTTTCCCCTAAATTATTTTCCCTAGGTTGCTGAGGTGATGTTGAATGTCCTAATATATTGAAGGCAGGGTACATGTTTGTTTATAACAATGTTGCATTATTTGTTCTAGCTGTCGGACAAGGCAGGAAACTTAAGATTCACATGAAAATGTGTTAGTTCACTTAAGGTACTGTGAGAGAAGATCCTGATGTTGCAAACTATTAAGTAATGTCATATTTTCTCAGAACTGTCTGAAATAATTGAAATAACAATGCCTTTTTGCTGAGAAAATCCAGAATAGTTGCAATCTTGGTGGTGCCATCGACAATCACTGGATGCTGAATCTGTCCACCTGAAGGAACAATGAATAGATCGTGCATATTTCTAATTAGTGAGGAACTTTGGAAACTGAGAGTTAGTTTGTGTTGGTGAGTTTGAGCCAGTTCCTGATGTGCTGAAGATGTCCAGCTGCTCTCTGCTTCTTCTGAATTCCTTTACCAATGCCGGCATGTGGAAGCTGAACCTGCAGATATTCCAAGCCCTGTCAAAACTTAGGGGCCCATTTTTTTGAAGACCTGTTTGTCTCCAGACTGTATCACCAGATGAAGAGATTCTTCAGTTGGAGCCCGGACCCTCTGGCAACTGGTATAGAAGCATTCCTGCAGGACCGGAGCAGGGAGAGGGGATATGCATTCCCTCCCTTCTCAATGATAACACGGATATCAATAAAATCAATGCACTTGAGAAGACAGCAAGCAAAAAAGTTAATTGTGTCTCCTTTTTGGAGATTTCAAGTTTGGTACCCAGTTCTGCTGTAACTTTCTTGGGATTTTCCAATCTATCTATTCCTGATCTCCTTCAGGACACGTGGCCAAATCGCCAAAGGTTGATTCTGGAGGGATCAATGAGTTTGATGGAGTGGCAGGTTACCAGCGAAGATGGACAGTCCCAGGCCTTTCAGAACAGACTCAGGGGCATATTTATACTCTGTTTGCGCCAGAATTGCGTTTTTTTTTTTTACGCAATTCCGACGCAAAACTAACTCCATATTTATACTTTGGCGTTAGACGCGTCTAGCGCCAAAGTCCATGGAGTTTGCGTCATTTTTTAGCGTGGACACCTACTTTGCGTTAATGATATGCAAGGTAGGCGTTCCCGTCTAAAAAATTGACTCCGAGGCATGTGTGCCGTATTTACACTCCCGGGCAAAATTCACGCCCGGGAGTGGGCGGGTCAAAAAAAATGACGTACGCCCGCTTTTGCGCCGTTTTTTAGCGCCTGGTCAGGGCAGGCGTTAAGGGACCTGTGGGCTCGGAAGGAGCCCAGAGGTGCCCTCCCATGCACCCAGGGACTCCCCCTGTCACCCTTGCCCACCCCAGGAGGACGCCTAAGGATGGAGGGACCCATCCCAGGGACATTAAGGTAAGTTCAGGTAAGTGTTTTAAAAAAAAAAAAATTGTGGCATAGGGGGGCCTGATTTGTGCCCCCCTACATGCCACTATGCCCAATGACCATGCCCAGGGGACAGAAGTCCCCTGGGCATGGCCATTGGGCAAGGGGGCATGACTCCTGTCTTTGCTAAGACAGGAGACATTTCTATGGGGGTTGGGAGTCGAAAAAAATGGCGCAAATCGGGTTGAGGCGAAAAATTTGCCTCAGCCTGACTTGCCCCATTTTTTGGCGCCCAAGATCCATATCCCCCTACGCCGGCTCTGCCTGGTGTACGTCGTTTTTTTTCATGGACACCAGGCAGCGCCGCCGGCTAACGCCGGCTAACGTCATTGAATAAATACGGCACCCACATGGCGCTTCAGAATGGCGTTAGCCGGCGCAAATATTTTTGACGCAAAACTGCGTTAGCGCAGTTTTGCGTCAAAAAGTATAAATATGGCCCTCAGTCTTTCAATTCCAAAGCGTGGGTGGACTTCACCTCATCAAAAATACCTATCAGATTGGCTGCACTGGTTGGGTTGTTATATGCAAAAGGGTGCCGACCCTGTGGGGTCGTACACTGTGCATATCATGAATTTCCTTTCTGAACTAGCATTACAAGGTATGGCTTACATGTCCCCCTGAAATTCTTTCAGGTAAGCTATTTCAGGGGGACATGACCCCATTGAGGGCATCCCAGTGAGCGAACACCCAATGATACAGAAGTTATTGAGAGGGGTCCGCTTAGCCAGACCTGATGAACCCAGATACTCTATCTTGTGGGATAATAATACAGTCCTGAACATGTTCTTTTTCTGGCGGGGCAATAAATATCTCTAGGGGAAAGAGTTATCAGTAACGCTAGCTATTTTACTCTGTCTGGCTTCCATTAAGAGGATTTCAGATGTCTGGGCTCTGGATACTACAGGTAGGATATTTACTCCGGAAGGAGTCACTTTTCAGAGAAGAACGAAGACAAATTCCAGGGTGGTGTTTTACCCTTCTTTTGAGAATAATCATAATCAGGAGGTCAAGTGGCAATTGCCGGAACTGAACTTGCATTACAGCCTAGTCTTCCCAGGGAGACTGAGAGTGGTGCACGACAATAAGGTACTCTTCCTTACCAGTGCACAGGAGGCGAGTGACAGGGTGGATGCTATGGCTGAACTTGGGCAGTCTGGTTCACCAGCAGGCACGAGTGGGACTTCAGGTAGGCGAGGCATTCACCTCGATGGAGGAAACGTGAACATCTGTGAGGTGATAGGCAGTCTTCTAAATTGCCAGGAGCCATGGTGGTAAGATCTGATGGAACCCTTATGGACTCCACAGCAGGGCCAAATTCACAGGTCTCATTTTTAGGACGTCCGAGCTGCCCGGATTTGGGCACAGATATTGCTGATGGGGGAGCGCTGTTGGAGAGCTCTGAGACTGACTCAACATAGACGCTTAGGACAGTTGTAGACCTGAACCTGACACTTGGCAAGCAGCCAGTGCTGGACGGGGT
Organism: Pleurodeles waltl; assembly: GCF_031143425.1. Lineage (NCBI taxonomy): Eukaryota > Metazoa > Chordata > Amphibia > Caudata > Salamandridae > Pleurodeles > Pleurodeles waltl. The sequence goes on along the minus strand of NC_090444.1, from coordinate 652,318,505 downwards.
GATGGGATCTCTACAGTTCCCGTACTACATTTGAACTTCCATGTGAGGACAAGATACCCAGATGATAAGATGTACAACTCTAGATGGCTAATATTTGTTATTGTGTCTATTGAACTGTTATGTAGGGCCGGCCAAACCTATAGATCTTCAGGGGCTCATGCGGCGGGTGGCTGCTAGAGGCTTCGGCCTCATGGTTTGCCCTTTCGAAATGACCTCTAGCGTAGCATGATAAGGTACTAGGTTATTTATCTAGATTGGTATTTGGGATTGACATTTGAACTGGTAATGTGGCGGGGTATGCTGGTTATGGCGGAGTGAGGTGGCTTCACTGCCCAAGGGGAGAGGGAAGTTGGTGACATGTTCTTGTTCTATGGTTCATTAGTTAGAAGAAGATTTATGCTGCTCCTTGAGGTTGATGAGTCTATGTATGCTGTGGTTGAGATGCAAAAACCAGATACTGGATGCAAACGGTGGTGGGGGGGAGGGGATGGGGATGCAATGCAATGTACGCAGTATGGGTAACACTTTTAAGCTGCTGACTTTGAATATGAGGGGCCTGGCCCAACTAGAGAAGTGCTGTCACATACATGCCAATCTAAAATACTACCACATATCGATTGCCCTACTGCAGGAGACACATACCCGGGGGACGCTGCAACCCAAGCCTTCAGAGACATTAGAGAGGGAAGATTTATGCAACCTCCTATTCAGAGTTTTCTAGGGGTGTCCTAGTATGGGTGGTCACAGGGGCATTCTTTCAGCATAAGGGACATGTTCTGGACCTGGAGGAGAGGTTTGTGATATTGTTGGTACCTTGGATTGAAAAGTGGTATGTCTGATCAATGTATATGCTCCAAATTTAGATAGTGGGACCTACTTTGGTGAAGTGGTCTTGGCTGCTGTCCCTTCCCTAGCAGTAGACATTATACTTACAGGGGAGTGCAATTGTGCTATGGATGGGACAGTGGACCGGGAGCTGCAGATGCCCCACACAAAACCCCACCTGACTGGACAACTAGTGGACACCGTAAGGGAACTCACACTACTGAACATCTGGCGACATAAGCACACAACCCTCAGAGCCTACTCCTGTTATACACCAGCTACAAAAATGTACATTGGGCTAGATTAATGCTTTTTTTCTGAGACCCTGCCCCCCTCTCGGGTGCGGGACATCTCCTATCTTGCCAGATACATATCTGACCATTCCTCATTGTTGGTGGCTTTGGCAAAAGGTTATAGGCGAACAGTGATTCCGTCGTGGTGCCTCTGCCAGAAGGCTTTGACTGATTCTCCCTTTGAGGCGACAGTCAGAGAAGGCCTTATGAACTATTTTGATGAAAATTTGGGGACGTCTGTGACCAGGGCGTGCGACTGGGAGGCCATGAAAGTGGTCCTGAGAGGCATCTGCCTCAAAACTACGCATGGTGTCAAGATGCCACCTTGGTGATGACCTTAACTGGCAGGAGGCAAAGTTGAGGTCATTGGAGAAGCTCCTCCCAGCACAACCACAGAAACTAGAAGACTGGCAACAGGCTCTTAAGGACCTGTTGGACAACTGGCGTACACTGGAGAAACATGTCTACACAGCTCAGGTGCCGACTCCATGAGGAGGATGGAATTTCCTGGTCAATGCTTGTGCGGCTGCCTAAATAGCAGGCAGTGCATGTACGTACCGGTCACAACGTTGATAGATGGGAATGGCAGGCGAGTCTGCACACAAGTGGAAATCAATGTAGTGCACATCTCTGCAGACTCTACACCACTCATCAGAAGGTGCTGACGGATAATGGAGCTGCTTTTTTAGCGGATATGATGCTTCCCAAATTAGGGGGAGCTGAGCGGGCCTCTCTGGAGGAGCCCATTTCCTGGGAAGAAATTCTAACCAGTATAAGAAACTTAAAAACTTCAAAAATGCCAGGTACTAATGGACTCCCAGCTGAGTTCTATCGAAAACATGCAGCGACACCTGCAGATAGATTGCTGGAAGTCTATGAGGAGGCGAGACAGAGTGGCTCACTGCCTGACTCTATGCAAGAGGCGCTGGTGACACTGGTCCCAAAACCGGAAAAGGTCTGGTTGACCCCGCTGCATACAGACCGCTGTCACTCTTAAATGTGGATTTCAAGATACTAAGTAGTGTTCTAGTGGCGTGTCTCCTTTAACATCTGTCGGCACTTATACATTCTGACCAATGTGGTTTTAGTCCACACCGTAGCACTATATCCGTCGCCCATCACATATCTATCAAGCCACGCACCTGAGAGACAGCCCCTATGCCTTTGCGCCCCTCGATGTCAAGCAGGCCTTTGACTCAGTGGAGTGGGGATACCTATTGCTTGTCATGGAAAAGTTGGTCCTTAGCACAAACTACTTTGCATGGGTTAAACTGCTGTATGTAGACCCAGTGGCCTGTATGCGCACGGGGGACTTAATGCCAGAGAGGATACAGTTATCCAGAGGGACTCAACAGGGATGCCCGCTGTCACACCTCCTGTTCACCACAGCCATGGAACCACTAGCCGCACTCCTCCACCGGGTGTTGAGACTGTCTGGAATCCGAGTGGGGGAGACCACACTTGTTAGCTCCTTATATGCAAATGACGCCCTGGTTTATGTCTACCATCTGGAGTACTCGATTCCTAGTCCTATACTATTGAATGCCTTGCAACTATTCAGGGAGGGTTCTGGACTCCAGGTTAATGCCCATTAAGTCCCTCCTGTTCACAATGGGTACCTTGCTCAGGATGCAGATTGACTTCCTTCTGTGCTGGGGTCTCCCCTGGGGAACTGATGGGCTCAGATATCTGGGAATTAGGTTGGCCCACACTGAAAGTAAATTCTATGAGCTTAACCTGGGTAGGGTGCTGGAGGGACTAAGGGCCTCCATCAGATTCTAGAGGGACCTTCCGCTCTCTGTGAAGGGCAGGGCAGCTGTTGTTAAAATCATAGCACTGCCTAGGTGCCTGTATAGGCTCCAGAATACACACGATCAAATACCATAATGCTATTTTGCTCAGCGGGATGGACTAATTCTAGAACTGCTGTGGGCGAACATGAGGAAAAGGGAGGGCCTCTCCATGCTTCCGCAGACATGGGATTTTGGTGGGATTGAACTCCCTCATTTGGAATTATATTACGTGGCATCTTAACTGCAACAAGTTGTCCAATGGTTTGATCTTGAGGATAACTGGGAGAAGACTCTCTTAAAAGGCGCATGTGGAGCACGGACTCTATCCGCTCTGCTCAAGGGAGACAAAAGGTTGCCAAAATATGCGCCCCTTGTGATATGTCATGTGAGTGGCTCATGGGCGTGAACTGTTGCCTAAGTAATACGCCAAACCCCATATGCGAAAGGCATGCCGATTTGGGACATGCAGCTCTTTGCCAGCATGACTGCAACCATGTCCGTGCAAAAGTGGAGGGATGGTGGGTGAGATGTCCGTGAGGATCTCTATTTGGGAGGCCAGTTTATTACCCAGGAAGATGCTACTGAATCCTTTGCACTGGGATCGGATCAGTATTTGCAATTCGCCAAAGCGCTGGTTACGGCCCGGGTGCTATGGCCCTGGTTCCCAACAGAGCCGCCAGTCCCCTGTACATTAACAACTCTCCTAAACATGGCTGGGGGGCACAGACTGATATCCCACATCTACAGGGCCCTATGGGAAGATCTCCCCAAGATAATACCCAAGGCAAATCTTAAATGGGAGGAGACACTAGGGGAGGATATGACTTTACAGGAGTGGGAACGTGGGCATTTGAGGGGGCCAGGAAAGTGAGCTCCAATGTGAAATTCTTTCTTTTTCTTTACTTTACTTTATTCGGTGCAAAAAGACCATAAAAGACATAAAATAAATAAATAACATACAGAATTTTCAATCATAAAAATTTCTAAAAAACACTGTTAATACATTTTCCGAACACCAAAAGCAGCATGTATAAAATTTAGCACAGCCTGGATTATGTCCATAGTTCCCAAATCATGTAAGTGGGAGTAAGCAAGTTGGCTAATTCTGATACTGTTAGATTGAAATAACGGACGTAGAAACCTTTTTCTTGGCGTAGTGTATAAAGTGCAAAAAAGCATAAAATGTAATGTGCTTTGAGTTGTCTTTCCATCGCAGCAACAGGGAGGGAGGATCTTAAACCTGGTTCCGGCAACTGGGAATGCTACCAGATAATGTAGGGTATTTAGGCGTAGTCTTGTGAGTAAAAACCTTTTTTGCTCATGATTAATGATGGTCAAGTACAGCTTCGGTTGAAGTTGTTGTGTCTCTAATCTTGTCCGTTGGCTCATTAAGCAAGAGGCTGGGTCAGTGTCCTGATTTTTCTGCCAGAATATGTCTTTGACCTTCTTAATGTCCTGTCTTGTTAAGGTATCTGGTTTAAGAAAAAAATCTCCTAGTCCTAATGATAGGAGAGTAAGGTAAACATATCTAAGCCAGGGTATATCTAGAGATCGTGACAGAAAAAGGGAATCCTGTATCACCTTTCTACATAGAAGCGTTTCAGGCTTAGTCCAGATTTTTATCCACAATATGAGAGGTTGAAGTTTTATATAGCTGGATATGTATCTTACACCTACTTCTTTGTGACAGAACTTTGTTGGTGTAGATTGGGGGACTGATAGTAGCCTTCTTAAGAATTTGTTTTCTATAATCTGGAGCCCTGTGCAGTCTGCATGCCCCCAGACCCCAGCTCCAAATGTCGCGACGGAAAGGCATTTAGAAGTGTAGACAGTCATCATTTCCTTAACAGGTTTATGTCGTAGTCTTCTTGCAAATCTAAAAACAGCTTCAATGGTTTTTTGGAATTGTATTGAGCGTGTATTAACTAAAAACTTCCAGTTAATATCTACATCAATAGGGACCCCCAGATACGTAAAATGTGGGACCTTAAGTATCTCATGCCCATTTAAAGTACATTTTTTCGTTTTTGCTAACTTAGGACCACACTTCATGACAAATGACTTGGTTCTATTAACTTTAAGGCCAAGGTTCCTCATAAAGGTATTAAAAGCATTCAATAAAATCTGGAGGCCATTCGCTGTCCTTGAAATTAAAACTGCATCATCTGCATATAAAAGTACAGGGATTGGGGAGTTATTAATAACTGCGGAGTCTTTTCCTAGATCACAAAGGAATTTCTCCAGCCCATTTATATATAGGAGAAAGAGAAAAGGGGCAAGAACACAACCCTGTCTGACCCCTTTTTGTGAGGGGAATTTCTCTGTCAGACCTCCCTCCTGGGAATAACGGACCCGAGCCTCTGTGCGCGTGAAGTTTACTGAGTAATATAACTATGTGTTCATCCACGCCCAAATCCAGCATTTCCTTCCACAATTTCTCCCTGCTGACTGTATCAAAAGCGCAGGAGAGGTCCATAAATGCTAAGTGTATACAGCCCCTTTTGGCTTTAGTATATTTCTGGACTATGAGTGTCAAATTAAGGGTTTGTTCGACTGTGCCCACCCCTGGGCGAAAGCCAAATTGTACCTCTGAGAGGGAGTGGGTATCAGTCGCCCATTCTTCTAGCTTATTTAGGATTACCCGGCCCAAAATTTTGACTGAACTATCCAGCAAAGAGTTTGGGCGGTAGCACAGAGGGTCTGCCCTATCTCCCTTCTTAAAAATCGGGACGATGATCGCTTCTTTCCAAGAGTCTACTAAAGGGCCTACCACAGCCGACCTCATGACGTTGGTTAGCAATGGGCCCCAGAAGTCTGGAAGTGCTTTGTATAGGTCAGCAGGAATTCTGTCTGGACCTGGGGCTTTCTCAGATGGACTATCTTGGATTGCCTGTTTAACATCGTCTACACTTATAGTGTTGCTAAAAGCCAAACTTAGCTGATCGTTTCCTGCAGGTTTTGAACAGTTTAGCATTTCTGATTGGGTGTTTGTCTCTGTGGCAAAGGTTTTTTTAAAATAGTCCACCCAGGTCTTGGCTGGAATGACAGTGTCCATGGGCGTCTCATAGTTATCGCTGAATAATGAGGAGTTAACCACACGCCAGAATGCAGTTGTATCTTTGAGTTTGCTTGCAGTCATCAGTTCCTCCCACGCAGATTCACTTAGATCAACTTTCCTTTTGGCAAGAACTTCTTTATAGTTTTTCCGGGCAGTCTTAATTGCTTGTAGATCTTTGGGGGATGCATTGATTGTTTTTTTTAGCTTGCTTAAAGATGAGGTACATGCGTGGTTAAACCATCTTGGGCCGCGGGCTTTATTGGCTCGTTGAGGCTGTAGTTTCTCTTCCATGTAGTTTGTTAGGGGGGAGAATGCCCGAATAATTTCGTGTGGGGCCTTATTGTCGTCCAGGGATGTCATAACATCTGGCCATTTGTTCAAAAAAACATCACTCAAAAATTGTTTGTTGTTTATCTTTCCCCATTTGATTGTGAGCCCTTTTTGGGATGGGAGCTTCAAGGGAGGGTGTCGCTTCCCTCTGCTTGGATCATTTGTCAGATCTAAGTTAATCATAATGGATAAGGGGTTATGATCACTAAAGCAGGTCGGGGTAACCCTGAGTTGACCTGTGATAGGGGACAATTCTCTGGAATAAATAATATAATCAATAGTGGTGTGAGTGTCCCCCCTTACAAAAGTTGGTATTCCTCGAGTAACGGGTGTGGGAAAGGAAAGGGAGTTTACTGTTATCAGAGAGTTGAGGGCATTCCCGTACGGGGAGTGTTTGAAGTGTTGAATGGGAATGTCATTCTCGTCCAGAAGTCCGCAGCAGTCGAGGAGTTCTGGCTCACAGAGATGGGCATTAAAATCACCAACCCAGACTATTCTTATGTCCTTTTTACTAGATACTGTTACCTTATGTATTAGGGTCTCCAAGCTACTGACCACGCTAGTATCTGAGTTATCAAATATGTTGTTATAATAGTTGATCAGTAATATATCGTATGATTCTTCTAGTTTCTGAGATAGGGCCAGAAAAAAGGGCGATTTACCTACAACACATGCTTCCGTCCCTCCAGCCTCCACAGATAAAAAGATAGCCAGACCACCCTTAGCTCTGCCTGCCTTGGCCTTAGTTGCGGGAACATAGTATGTGGTATAGCCATTTATATGTGGTGATTCTGTGAGACAGGTCTCCTGGCAGCAAATAATAAGATTTCCCATCACTAAATTTATCCAATCCGGGTTTCCAATTTTTGATTTTAGACCTGCAACATTCCATGAAATAATCCCTAGGGGTGTCGAACCCTGTATATCACGTATGTTAGGGACTCCTTTAGATTCTAGGGGGGACTTTGAGAGTATGTTTGTCTCCAGAGGGTCTTGCAAGGATGGGTCAGTTAGTGATTGTCAATCTAACTGCTCTAGTGAGGTCAGGGTCTCATATCTATTAGATAGTGTCAGGGCGGTATCAGAGGGGTTAGGGAGACCAGGATTAGTGGGATTCTGAAATCCAGAGTAGGTTGAATCATGGGTTTGATAATGGATGGATAAACTTTGTCAGGAGTTGGGCTCTTATAGGCCCTGCGGGTGATCTCATAGATGAGAGATGGTGATATAGAACATTAACAGTCCCGGGGGGTCCTAAAATTTATTACAATGCAGTCCCCGGGTGATGTTTTAGTGGATGAGCCATCCCAAGGTACCCTTCTTACAGTTAAGATGTCCCTATGGAAGTCAACCCGCCCTCCCGTGTGTTTTTCTACCCAATGCGTCACTTTATTCAATAGAGACATATGGGATTCGGGGTGGGTGCTTTCCAGTATGGGGGCCTTTTCCAAGATTAAAACATACGGGGTACATGCCAAAGGTATCCTTGGGCGGGCTGCCTGAATACTCATAGTTTCCTGGCCCCGGCGGCCTTCCCGTTTATTTGTGTCCCGCTGATATTGTGGGTTTGTAGAATGTTGTGGGGCCTCTGCATTCAAGGGTTTCTGGATTGGGTTCTGGATAGGAGATATTCTAAAGTTCTGATGTTGGTGAGTAGGTGGGGCTGGTAAAAATTCCGGAATGGAATGAATGTTCTGAGATTCTGCCTTTGGTGGTTCGGGTTTTATATTTGATATAGATTCAACTTTCTGTTCGAGGACGGCCACTTTCTCCAGAACTAATGAGCATAGCTTTTTAATATCTCTGAGTTGGTCTTCAATTTCCAGAAGGTAAGTTTTAGTTGAATCCAGGTTTTTACTATCTTTTGGTTGTTTCCCTAAAGTTTGTTTTATTTTTTGGGTTTTAGAGGGACATTTGCTCTTAGTCTTCTTAGTTCCTGGCGAGGATTCTCCAGAGCCTTCCATATCTACGGGAAGTCCCCCTTGGTGTATGGGGGTTAGTGCCGTTTGGGGGGGGATTATTTGCCTGCTTTTTTTTTAGGGTGGACTCTCTGGGGTTGTAGGAGTAATTAGATCGATTAAATCATTTGCAGTTATTACACAGGGGTTTCTTTCCTTAATCTTACTTGGCAGCAGTGTTGCCGACGGGTTCCGTCCCCCCTCCCCAGCCTTTCCTGCTTTCTCAAGAGACGGCTCTAGGGTAGCTTCTACCCTCCCTATCTCTGTCTCAATGGCAACCATTACAGACGTTAGGTAGCTTGTTATTAGCCTGGGTGGGGGGCCTCCTGGGTGGTTTGCCTTCCCCCATTTTCTCCCTTGCGTTTTCCCATTTTGACAGGCTAGTCCCTATGTCCAGGATAGGGCACTGTAAATTACTTTAACAGATATATCAAACTCAGGTCCCTTGTCTGGGGGAGAAAAATAAAAAATAAAAAATAGAACCAGATTATAGTCAGACCCTAGTTGGTTCAAGTGTCCAGTCAGAGCCTTTAACCACACCAAAAACTACTGCAGTTATAGGGTTATAGGCCTAACTTATACCTTGTGCGGGAACCGCCTAAGTCAATCCTTGCGTGGGGGGGGTGAGTCCTTCAGCTAGTAATTAGTGCTCCTCCACAGCAGCGCCAAAGGCTCACTCCCCGCGGACCCTCTTTTATTTGAAAAGAGTAATCACCGGCACAGTACCTTTAGGCGGCCCTGTCCAATTGGGCTATCTGATCCAGACTTCTTTGGGAGAATGTTAGGGGGGTGGCCCTGCCCTGCCTCTTCCTGGCAATGACGGGCAAGGACGGGCCCGCCCTTGGCCCGGGCTTTGCCCGGGCGCCGCCCACGCGCGTCCCGCGACGGCGGGAGCGCGGGAAAAGTTTTAAAGGGCTCCTGCCCCCTCCTTCCTGCTCGCAGCGCTTCCCGCGACGGCAGGAGCGCGGGAAAAGTTTTAAAGGGCTCCTGCCCCCTCCTTCCTGCTCGCAGCGCTTCCCGCGACGGCGGGAGCGCGGGAAAAGTTTTAAAGGGCTCCTGCCCTCTCCTTTCTGCTCGCAGCGCTTCCCGCGATGGCGGGAGCGCGATCAATCTTTTAAAGGGCCCCTGCCCCCTCCTTCCTGCTCGCAGCGCTTCCTGCGACGGCGAGAGCGCGGGAAAAGTTTTAAAGGGCTCCTGCCCCCTCCTTCCTGCTCGCAGCGCTTCCCGCGACGGCGGGAGCGCGGGAAAAGTTTTAAAGGGCTCCTGCCCCCTCCTTCCTGTTCGCAGTGCTTCCCGCGACGGCGGGAGCGCGATCAATCTTTTAAAGGGCTCCTGCCCCCTCCTTCCTGCTCGCAGCGCAATTCAAACTTATTCAGTATAACTTTATTCATCAGGCTTACCGCGCCCCAACAACTCTACGACATATCTCCCCCTCCCAATCGGAAAGCTGCCCATACTGTGATGCTGCATCAGCTGACTTTGTGCACATGGTAAGGCAATGGCCCTCCTTGACACCTTTCTGGAGTGGGGTTGTGACTAATCTAGAAAGGATAACGGACTGGACGATTAAACCCACACCCAAGGTTCTCCTACTGCGGATCCTCCCTGAACCAAACCAGAAAAAACTTAGTGGCAAATTTGTGTTATTGGGATGCTGCTGGCGCCCTGCACTGCCTAGTTATGGGGACGGGCTTACGTAGATATCGGAATGGGCAGTGGCAGAGGAAGTGAGGATGAAACATGTATGATGATATGCAAAACTGGTAGATGACAGTTGCATGGGTGCAAATACTGCTGGAACTCAAATCTAGGCCTGATGATCTCAGAGAGGTGGCGTGAGATTGGGTTGGGAGGTACAGCTTGCTGGTTTTTGCGACGAGGGCAATGTGTGGGTGGCGCGTGTCTGGGGGTCGGGTCTGTAGACGTTTATATGTGACTGTTTCAGCTAACAGGAGATGATCTGGGATTTCCAGAGACTAATAGAGGTGGGTGGGTTGATGTAGTCAGTGCTCATGGGGATGCACCTCCCTCTCATCAATGACAAACTACTATATGGATGAGCATCCGGTAAAGTGCTGTAATCAAAGAGCAGTATGGGGGCGTAGGGGATATGTTTCCAATGATAGAGTTTGGATGCTGTCTACGTTTTGGCAGTACTATTGACAAGTGATCATTATGTGCTGTACTTTAATAACCAATACAAATGTATAAAATACTAAAAAAAATAACACAAACAATAATCCTCACCTCCATGTCCTTAATAGAACTGAAAACTTTTTTTTTATGATAGCTAGGACAGTTTATATTTACCCATAAAATGCCTGTCTGGAGAAAGAGAAATCTTCTGGCAGGCTCAAATTATAAATGACACTTACTTCAAGCAACGGCTTTGTGGTGCCGAATCCAAGCCTCTCTACATTTACGAGCTTTGGGTCAGCACCTGCATACACCCTTGGTTTGGTGCAAAATGTAAATTGAAAATTCTTCAACCAAAGGCTGAAGAGAAGGGAGCTCGCCCAAAAGCCCCTCACTGACTATCTTTTTTCATATTCACTGGAAACGCTCAGGCTATTATGAGACCGAAAAATAAATGCTTTTCTTTGGCATTCTTGTAGCAAAATCTTTACAGAAAAGAAATAGCTTCATATGTTATCCAGTTTCCTCAAGAGTGCAAGGAAACTGCATTTGTAAATGTAAAATTAGAAATCGCACACATGTAGCTTTCTTTGGTTGTCTCCTATGCAGTGATGTATGTTCTTGCAAAGGTAGATACATTACATCTCAACCCATACTGACCTACACTCCCCCAAAAGGGCATACATGTTGACTGATTTTATAAAGAATATTAATGTCAGGTTTGGTAACTTTATAATTGTGATATTTGTGACACACCTTAAACAGAATTTTTAAACAGATCACCAAAAAGTTGCAGGGCAATGTTAATATTAAAATGTAAGTGAACTAATGTGTTATGACTCTGTCGTCCAATCTTTATGGGGCGCTGTAAACAGACTACCTACAGCCTGGCATTCACCATTATTACTCATCCAGAGTCCCTTTCTGACCCCTTTTTGCTTCCCATGTCGATAGGGTATGCTACTGTAGAACTGCATTTGCTTCCATTGCCTTCAGGTCTCATAATGCACTGACTGGTAGTCAGTAGGACCTGGACTCTGCTATCCATTGTTTCCTACAGGAATAGTCCTGTTGTTCCTTTGTACTGGATTATCTTCTCCAGGACTTGTGTGAGACTGGAACAGCACACACCTGTGATCACTCTTTTGCAGCCCAGCCATGTGACTCTGCCCTGGGCTTGCTGCTGCCTGGAAATTCTTATAAGCTGCCATTTCCTGAAGTTCCTCATCGTGCACTGGAGTTTGTTTCCTTTGTGTACCAGATCTCATGTTGGATTGTATTCCAGTCCTGTTCCTGCCTTGCTTTAGCCTGAACCTGCTCTCTGTTTCTCAGTCCTGCTCCTGCTTGTTCAAGCTCCCTGTGTTCCAGTCCTGTTCTTGCTTCCTTCAGTCAGAGCCTGCTCTCTGTTTCCCAGCCCAGTTCCTGCTTGCTTCAGCCAGAGCCTGCTTCCTGTTTTCCAGTCCTGTTCCTGCTTTGCTTAGCCTGAGCCTGTTTCCTGTTCCTGCTTTTGCCTCCTAGTTTGTTCCTTCTGTTTCTGTTTCCTCTAGGATTATTGCATCTGGCAAGTGTACAATCAGTCCTCACCTGTGTATAAGTGTTTTCCTTTGTACTGGGGTTGGCTCTTGGTTTCCAGGAGGCAATTCCTACCCCATCCTTTGTCTAGCGTTGTCTGTAGTCTTAAGTGCCTAACAGTGACAGTGTGCTATTGATGTTTTCCAGGAATTTCCACTGTGTTTCCAGCTTGACCCACAAGGGCTTATTTCGTGCATGTAAGTACAATCCTTGTTTGTGTCCTAAGGTTCCAGTGACAGAATCACTTTTGCTGCCTCCTTTCTATGGGGCTTCCGGTGTGACTATCTGTAAGAGTAATCTGCAGAGAGGCATTTATAGTCCCTGATGCTGTGGGAAGTTCTGATCCTTACCTGTGCACAACCTTAGTGGTAGCTCCATCATGGTTGTCCATTACTGATTCATTCCCTGTTTGTTCACACTAAGGTTGCTCTGCCTTCACTATCCTGTTTCTGTGCCTTATCATAGCTGTCCCTTCCTAGTGTATGCCGTTAGCTGCTCTTCTGCTTCGGTACACTTCCTCCACAGGGAGATATTCTGTGACCTCAAGGGATGCCCCAACCAGAGTCCAGACAGACCGTCCCGGAACCGTGACATAATGCAGCATAAACCAAAATTGCAACCCGCACATGTAACGCTTCATAAAATGTATGTGCTACGCATACTCTTCAGTTGCCTAGTCCAGAGCATAGAAGAGGAAGGCTATTAGGTCTGGCCTAAAGACAGCTTGAGCTGTATTGCCAGTCTCATGTTTTCCCAAAAATCATAATAAAATACATACATGTAGGGGACTTTTAATAAACCCTCTTTATACACTGAGTTGCTCAATTGTCACTCATTTTGCATTGGATAGCCTTCAGTCGTGTGCAGTGGGGGGTTGCATGTTTTGCCAGAGGAGTGGAGGCAGGGCTGCACTGCTTCCCAAGAGGACAGGCCCTGCCGCAAGGTTGTGCTCTGTCATCGACAGCCACTGTACATATTCAGGGTTTAGTGCTAGGCCCGGCTTTGGAACGCAGTTACAGACATGGTGGTCTGCTGAATCCAGCAGCTCACCAACAGTGTGATAGCAGCCAAACATTATTGGCTGCAGTTTGCAAACTATTTCATGAATACTGAAGAGTATGTAAGATTGCAATCCTGTATTTTGTGAACCAACCTATAGGTATGGGGGTTGGATTGAAAAATATAATTGGATTTGCAAACAATGGGTGCTTATATTGCGACCCCTTTTTTTAAACTCTAATTAGTATTTCTAGACCCAGGTCCCTAGCAACAGACTTTGACAGTTATGGACAGACATGGTAACCATTATAAAATGTTTTCCTGCTTTTTAACCGATAGAGGTAGTTTTGCAGGTTTGTTTCATTGAAACCATAGAGTTATCACAAACAGTGGCACTTTGCTCATCTATAGAAATTAATTTGCCACACTTTGCTATATTCAAATTTAAGAGTATGCAGGGTTCAAGTCCTGTTTTCAGGTGGATAGGACATCCAGTGAAAGTGTATCACCAAGAGCACCACATGATGGAGGGCACTACCTTATGTAGAAGCACTCTGGCCGAATGTAGACTCTGCCTGATCTTCTTGCTGTTTCCTTTGCTGCATTAAACTACTGCGAATGCTATGCATTTAGACGCTCATCCATTCCAGACGTTCTGAAAAAGTACTCCTTCGCCTTTATTCTGCTGGACTCCTAGTCAAATATTTTGCATGTTACCTCCTTTGCACAGACCTTCTTCTTGGCAGGAGGAATTGAGAAGAACTCCCAAACAATGGATTTGGGTAGGCCTCTGCTGTCTTGCAGTTCTGGGTGGTCTCGGTCTGATGCTATTCTTGAAGTTACTTTTGTTATAATTACCCAAAAAAATGTAGGTCCAAAAAACACAGAAATTGTAATCATAACTACAAAATCTCGGAATTATGTATGCCTGTCAGCAAATCAATTGGCTCAAACTTGAAAAGGATGACACCTTCGTATAAGGCTAAACTTTTTTTTTTTTTTACTTTGGGGTCCCACAATACTTTTTGTTTACTGCAGCGGGACCCAGAAACAGAAGTAAAGGGCTCTTGATGGTCACTAAGGGTCCCGCAGAAGTACGGCGTGACCAATAAGACACCAAGAAATAAAAAATTATGAAAGCTGGCATCTGATTAGTTGCTTAAGATGCGCTACTCAAAAATATGCCTACAGCTATAAGGATACATCTCAAAGAAATTTCTTGAACATCATTAACATATTGGTGCTTTGCAGCAAGAGACTGCTGTGACTAGAACCCACGTCCATCATGAGTGAAGAATAAATGCAGGGCAGCAGCCACCTACGACACCATGTGCTGGCTTTCCTAAACCTGTATCTCACAGAACGAGAATGTGTCAGTGCAGCCATCCACATCTACTGCAGCACAACCTACAAAGCCCAAAAATGGAATGGTTGTCCAGAAAGTCTGTACATATCTGGCGGGGCAAAAAAATTAAATGTTGAAAAACGAAGATGCACCTTGTGCAATCAGGTGCTTAATAGGGGTGAAACTGGCCAGTCTTCCATCAATATAACCGGGGTGTGGAAGCACCTGGGGGCTATGTACTCCAACTGCCAAGCTCGTGAAGAGATGGGAAAAACATATCAGGTGAACTGCACCACCTAAGTACAGAATCAAGAAGAAGAGGAAAGCAAAGAGAATAATTAGTATTTTGCTAAATTCTTTAAATGGTGTCTGAAGGTTGTGGATACCGGGACACTAAAAACATATTTTTTTCAAATGCAGAGCACAACTATCTGAAAAAGAACAAAACGATGTACAAAAAAAATCTAAGGAAAAAAATCCATTAAAAAAATAATTAACAAAAAATGAAAAAAGTAAAAAATACAAAAGCATATTACTTTAGGAAAACGGTTTAGAAATTGTTGGACTTGGTCCTCTCTGCAGGGTCACCCTTTCCTGTTTTCTGAACCCGTTTCTGTTGGCTTTTAGGCCTCTGTGGACTTTATCACTGCTAACCAGTTCTAAAGTGCTTGACCTCTCTCTTTTAAAACATGATACAATTGGCTGACACCCAATTGCCACACTTAATTTACTTATGAGTCCCTCGTAAAGTGGTACAACACGTACCAAAGACCTCAATAGAATGAAACTAGTGGGCCTGCAGCACTTATTGCAACATCCATGTAAGTGGGCCTTTTAAACATGTCTCAGACCTGCCTTTGCAGCCTGCATGCAGTTTTAAACTGCCAGTTCAACCTGGCACGATTAACCTCTTGACACACCTACAACTTCCTTTTTAATATATATGTCATCCCTAAGGTGGGCCCTAAACAGGCCATAGGGTGGGGTGCATTATATTGAAAAAGATAGACATCAACATTTAAGTTGTACATGTCCTGGTAGTAATAAACTCTTAAATTCGTGTTTTGCTACTATAAGACATACATCACTATAGGATAACATTAGGGTACCTTATTACATTAATAGGTGATACCTTTTGCTTAGGAACAGGAAGAAATATCATGTTTGGTCTCTAAAAAAATGTAATTTAAAATCCCTTTATCAGTAAAGTTGAATTTTAAAACACAATTCTGAAAATGACAGTTTAAGAAAGTTGGCATTTTCTTATTATAACAATTTGGTGCCTTCAGCCTGTGTCCTGGGTCACGATTAGGTGCAGTAGGCCTTTGTGTATTCCTCCTAGACAGTGTTACAAAGGGGGAATGGGTGCTGGCAGAATGAACAATCCTGAAACGATGGGTGGGGAGGAACTGTACCTACCACACTTGTGTTTTAATAGAGGCTGACTTTTGCACTCATAAAGAACTTCACACTAGCCTTTTCTGATACCAGACTCTGTGGAGCCTTTGTAGGGAGGCTGGACATTCCAGAACCATCTGTGGGTGGAAATCTCCAGATGTTTCTTCCATTTTAAAGCTGGCATTAAATATAAAAGTAGGACTCTCAGACCCACTTTTCAGCACACTCCTGGACCTGTGAATATGACAGGAGAACTACCCCGCTGCCAGAGGACTGCCTTGCTTTCTGAGATGAAAGACTGGGCCTGCTCCCTTCATCCCAGGCAGAGAGACTCCAATGGTCAGGTGGCTCCTAAGCTCCAGTGGCCTCCCTGAAACTGCACAGCTGACCAGCTGTACTGGACCTGCCTGGGCCCTGCTGGCCTCTGCTGGAGTAAGTTCCTGACCCCGGAGAGTTACCCCCACAGGTTCTGGAACTTTTGCTGGCATCCTGTTCCTCCTGTGAAAAACTGGAGAAATCCTGGCATTTTGCGCTCTTCGCATATGCAAACAGGCCCGTTCGCACCAAGATCCTGATGCCTCCTATGACCTCCAACACAAAGCTCCGGTGGTCCTTACTCTTTGTACTACAGCGACCACCAGTGATGACTGCTAACCCAAAATCTGCACTTGGGGTTACAGCACTGACAGTCTGTGGTGACCACCAACACGAAGCTCAAGCAACAACTGTCCATGATGCCCACCATGATCTTCCCGTTACAGTGACTGTCCATATAGCCCAGTCTGCTCTTTGCAATGACGTGACAACCATTTGCAATGCTCTCACTACTCCTCGTGGCCTCCTCCACTACTAACTGGATTCTTCCCGCCGGACTTTGAGAAGGTAACTGTTTCAGCTGGACTAACCTGGTCCCTGTATTCAGCCCAAGCTCCATCACGGTCGCCCTGAACTTGTGACTTTACCCCAGTCTAGCATGAACAGATAACTGTGAGTGGTGCCTTGTGTTCTTAGCTGCTATGCTTATCTAAATCTTTGAAACTGCATATCTCTATTCCTGTTGTTTTCGTTTCAAATAATGTATTAAATGTTATTCTATTTTTCTAAATTGATGTAGGTTTTTTCTTGTTATGGGTTTTCATTTTATTGTTGTTCATGTGCAGCATTTTAAGCTTCCAGAGGTTAAGCACATGTTAATTCAGTGACTTTATTTTTGGTTTACCCTGGCAAGGATTTACCCCTCCCAACCAACAACCCAATTTATCAGAAAAATGTAAAAGAAAAACCTTTAAAAACAATACAAAAATATCACATTGGCTCTAGGCAAAGCTCTGGGTCCAAACCCTACTGCACACACCATGGGGATGTGTGCAGAGGAACAGGGTAGGGGGATTCAGGTTTGATACTTGCAGAGTGCTGGGCGCAAGGCCTGACCTGAGGCCAGGACATGTGCCCAATAACTATTCCAAAATCTGAAGCACCTGTAACAACAATTAATTTTCTAGACAGACTTAGGAACTTGTGAATAGGGGCTTGGGTGGAAGCTTTCTTGATACTGACAAAACCCTCTTGAGTTGCATGAGTCCGGACAAAACCTTTGGTCAGATTCTCCTTATTCAAAGTGGCAGACATATAGCTACTCATATCAGCAAAGTTCTTGATGAACCGTCTATAAAAATTAGCCAGTAGCAAGAAACTCTGAGTCTCCTTGACAGAGTTAGGAGTCAGCAAGTCCATGGTGGCGGCGATCCTAAGAGTGTCCATTGATAATCTACACTCAAAGAGGCAATACCCCAAGTATTACATTTCTGTTCACTTCAACTTACACTTCTCTGCTTTACAGGACACCTGTTTTACCCTGAGATGTTGAAAACAAAATGAACTTGGACTTGATGCTCAGGAACAAATGTAGGGAAGATCATAATGTCATCAAGGTACACCACCAGAAACTGGATCAGAGAATATGCTGCTATTGTAAATAATGTAATAAAGTGGGGTAGGATTTTTAACTCAAACACATCTTTGTTAAAACACCAAGAATGTATTACCTCCTAATTGAATATTGGTAATCTGCAGAGAAATCCATCATTCAATTGGTGTAATATTTGGGAACAGCTTTTAAGCTATGTTTTCAACTATATGTCTTCTAAGAACTGTGACACAACACCACCATATCTAAATAACAAAAACAAGTTGATAAATGCTGAGAAAAGATCACATCGTAGACAGATCATAATATTTTTGAAAATAATATCTGAACATGATAAATTGATCAAGAAGAAATAAAATTACAAAATGAAGATAAAGGAATTGTGGGTAATGCATCAAGAAGCAGGTTGGCCTCAATTGTTTATAGCAGAGTGGTCAAACGAGACAAACATTTTCTGGAAGATATTAGGCCATGGTATTGTATCACAAAGAATTGCCTTCAATTTCCATATTCCATTTTAAAAGTGGAATATTTACTTCAGTGATCTCTACGCGACCAACAGAGGCATCAGATTTACTGCTCTAAATTGTATTTATCAGGACCTGAAGATCACATGGAACAACATTTGTGCTATGATCAAAAGCTCTAAATTAGCCAGGCATAATGATATACCTATCATCATTCTAAAGTCAGATTCGAATCTTTGGAGCCAATTGCTTCTAAACATATTTTCAAAGGTCCAACAATTAAATCGCATTCCTCCCTCCTGGAGAGGGTCAATTATTCATCCACCTCATAAAAAAGGATCAAACAATGATCCAAAAAATTGTAGCCTAATCGCCCTCCTTGATGCAAAAGGTAAGAATTTCACTTAAAAGTTGCTAAACAACATCTTTGACTGGGCCATCAATTCCAACTTACTACTCTTTATGAAACTGAGTTTAGGCCAAACTTCTCTACATTAGACAACAGTTTGAAATTATTAGTAAATTCAGCTTTAAAAAAAACCTTCCCACTGTTTGTCTACTATATCAATTACTCGTTAGCATTCAGTTTGGTCAATTGCAGAAAACTCTGCAAGAAATGAATGAAGTGGAGAATTAACCATTCATTGAGGTCTTTTTGGTGTCCTTACAAGATAAAACATGGTTCCAAGAGAGAACTCTTTCATCAAATATGAGAACCTTTACCGGTCTCAGGCAAGACTATACATCGGCACCCTTATTTTTGTTCCCTTCTAAATATCTAACTTGTCTTTAAACCTTGAGAGGGTCTCTCACCTGAGCCTGACCAGGAGTCAATCTCATATTTAGCAGTGGCCGTATTCCACTCATATCCCTTTTTAATCCAGAGCAGATGGTAATCAACACAAAGATCTAATTTTGGAAATATTTTGCAATTTGGATGGACTCATAAGCGTCTTTGGTGAGTGGAAGCCATAACGGTCCTTTATGTGACCTTATCCGTGATAGTCAATGCATGGTCTTAGCTCTTCAGGTGTTTTGCAGCTGAAGAAAAAAGGAGCTCTAGATGGAGAAAGAGCCTGAACAATAGGGGCATTATATAAGATTTTCATCCAAATATTTGCTCAAAACCTGCTTCTTGTGCCGTAAAGCATATAAAAGTACCAAAACAGTTAAAAATTCAAATACACAACACAATGTAAATCCCACTCCAATTTTCAAAAATAGAGAATATTTTAACCCCTTCGCTGCCAGGCCTTTTCCCCCTCCTGTGCCAGGCCTTTTTTTGCCTATTTGGAGCAGTTCGCGCTTAGGCCCTCATAACTTTTTGTCCACATAAGCTAACCAAGCCAAATTTGCGTCCTTTTTTCCAACATCCTAGGGATTCTAGAGGTACCCAGACTTTGTGGGTTCCCCTGAAGGAGGCCAAGAAATTAGCCAAAATACAGTGAAAATTTCGTTTTTTTCAAAAAAATTGGAAAAAGTGGCTGCAGAAGAAGGCTTGTGGTTTTTCCCCTAAAAATGGCATCAACAAAGGGTTTGCGGTGCTAAACTCAGCGGCTTCCCAGCTTTCAGGAACATGCAGACTTGAATCAGAAAACCGAAGTTTTCAACACAATCTTGGCATTTTACTGGGACATACCCCATTTTTGCAATTTTTTGTGCTTTCAGCCTCCTTCCAGTCAGTGACAGAAATGCGCATGAAACCAATGCTGGATCCCAGAAACCTAAACATTTCTGAATTCAGCAAGGGGTCATTTGTGTAGATCCTACAAGGGTTTCCTACAGAAAACAACAACTGAAAAAGAAAAATATTGAAATTGAGGTGAAAAAAACATCAATTTTTCTCTACGTTTTACTCTGTAACTTTTCCCTGCAATGTCAGATTATCGAAAGCAATATACCGTTACATATGCTGGACTCCTCTGGTTGCGGGATATATAGGGCTTGTAGGTTCATCAAGAACCCAAGGAACCCAGAGCCAATAAATGAGCTGCACCCTGCAGTGCGTTTTCATTCTATACCGGGTATACAGCAATTCATTTGCTGAAATATAAAGAGTAAAAAATTGCTATCAAGAAAACCTTTGTATTTCCAAAAAGGGCACAAGATAAGGTGTTGAGGAGGAGTGGTTATTTGCACATCTCTGAATTCCGGGGTGACCATACTAGCATGTGAATTACAGGGCATTTCTCAAATAGATGGCTTTTTTACACACTCTCCTATATTTGGAAGGAAAAAATGTAGAGAAAGACAAGGGGCAATAACACTTGTTTTGCTAATCTATGTTCCCCCAAGTCTCCTGATAAAATGACACCTCACTTGTGTGGGTAGGCCTAGCGCCCGCGACAGGAAATGCCCCAAAGCGCAACGTGGACACATCCACATTTTTGAAAGAAAACAGAGGTGTTTTTTGTGAAGTGCCTACCTGTAGATTTTGGCCTCTAGCTCAGACGGCACCTAGGGAAACCTACCAAACCTGTGCATTTCTGAAAACTAGAGACCTAGGGGAATCTAAGGAGGGGTGACTTGCGGGGCTCGGACCAGGTTCTATTACCCAGAATCCTTTGCAAACCTCAAAATTTGGCTAAAAAAACACATGTTCCTCACATTTCTGTGGCAGAAAGTTCTAGAATCTGAGAGGAGACACAAATTTCCTTCCACCCAGCGTTCCCCCAAGTCTCCCGATAAAAATGATACCTCACTTGTGTGGGTAGGCCTAGCGCCCACGACAGGAAACGCCCCAAAGGGCAACGTGGACACATCCAAATTTTTGAAAGAAAACAGAGGTGTTTTTTGCAAAGTGCCTACCTGTAGATTTTGGCCTCTAGCTCAGCCGGCACCTAGGGAAACCTACCAAACCTGTGCATTTCTGAAAACTAGAGACCTAGGGGAATCCAAGATGGTGTGACATGCGGGGCTCGGACCAGGTTCTGTTACCCAGAATCCTTTGCAAACCTCAAAATTTGGCTAAAAAAACACATGTTCCTCACATTTCTGTGGCAGAAAGTTCTGGAATCTGAGAGGAGCCACAAATTTCCTTCCACCCAGCGTTCCCCTAAGTCTCCCGATAAACATGATACCTCACTTGTGTGGGTAGGCCTAGCGCCCGCGACAGGAAACGCCCCAAAGCGCAACGTGGACACATCCAAATTTTTGAAAGAAAACAGAGGTGTTTTTTGCGAAGTGCCTACCTATAGATTTTGGCCTCTAGCTCAGCCGGCACCTAGGGAAACCTACCAAACCTGTGTATTTCTGAAAACTAGAGACCTAGGGGAATCCAAGATGGGGTGACTTGTGTGGCTCGGACCAGGTTCTGTTACCCAGAATCCTTTGCAAACCTCAAAAAGTGGCTAAAAAAACACATGTTCCTCACATTTCTGTGGCAGAAAGTTCTGGAATCTGAGAGGAGCCACAAATTTCCTTCCACCCAGCATTCCCCCAAGTCTCCCGATAAAAATGATACCTCACTTGTGTGGGTAGGCCTAGCGCCCGCGTCAGGAAACGCCCCAAAGCGCAACGTGGCCACATCCAAATTTTTGGAAGAAAACAGAGGTGTTTTTTGCGAAGTGCCTACCTGTAGATTTTGGCCTCTAGCTCAGCCGGCACCTAGGGAAACCTACCAAACCTGTGCATTTCTGCAAACTAGAGACCTAGGGGAATCCAAGATGGGGTGACTTGCGGGGCTCGGACCAGGTTCTGTTACCCAGAATCCTTTGCAAACCTCAAAATTTGGCTAAAAAAACACATGTTCCTCACATTTCTGTGGCAGAAAGTTCTGCAATCTGAGAGGAGCCACATATTTCCTTCCACCCAACGTTCCCCCAAGTCTCCTGATAAAAATGATACCTCACTTGTGTGGGTAGGCCTAGCGCCCGCGACAGGAAACGCCCCAAAGCGCAACGTGGACACATCCAAATTTTTGGAAGAAAACAGAGGTGTTTTTTGCGAAGTGCCTACCTGTAGATTTTGGCCTCTAGCTCAGCCGGCACCTAGGGAAACCTACCAAACCTGTGCATTTCTGAAAACTAGAGACCTAGGGGAATCCAAGATGGGGTGACTTGCGGGGCTCGGACCAGGTTCTGTTACCCAGAATCCTTTGCAAACCTCAAAATTTGGCTAAAAAAACACATGTTCCTCACATTTCTGTTGCAGAAAGTTCTGGAATCTGATAGGAGCCACAAATTTCCTTCCACCCAGCGTTCCCCCAAGTCTTCCAGCCTTCCAGCGCGATGGGGGAGGCCCCTGTGACAAATCAGCGCGCGCTCGCACGCTGACGTCACGGGGGTTGGGGGGGTGCGGGTGGAAGGGGATAGTGTTCCCCTTCCATCCCCGCCTTGGGGGGGAGGGGGGTGCACGGGGGGCGCGCTAGCGCTCCCCCAAGTTCCCCTCTGTCTTGGACAAGGTGACCTCGTCCAAGGCACAGGGGAACTGTAGCCTTGGACGAGGTCACCTCGTCCAAGGCACAGAACAGGTTAATTAAGAAAATTACAACAAAATAACAAACATGCAAGAAGTGCACTGGAGATATGAATTTTTAAAGTGTAAAATATATTTTAGAGCCAAAAAGCAAAAGGCTCCAACCATGGGGAACTAGTCGTGCTAGGCCGGGCAAGGGTAATGTTTGAGGCCAACCCAGTTGGACCATATGTCAGCTAGCAGGACCAGGTAGGTCTTAATCAAAAAGTTACTTCCAGACTTAGAAAATTTTCTAGAGAAATGGTGGTTGTTGCTGTATCTGAGTCAGGGTTAGGCAACGGTGAGTTGCTGAAGAGCAGGTTTCTGGCATGGTCAGTGACAAAGGCAGGAAAGCTCTGAGCTGGCGAAGACTTGCATCCGTGCCTAGAATGGTCTCTGCATCAATAGGCTTCGGATCAATGTGCTCTAGGTGTACCACTCTATGCTGAGCCTTAGATACTTCCAGTTCAATCCAGTAATTCAACGTTGATGGCTTATGCTCGATGGCAGTCCCGATCTGCAAGTTTATCAGTTGACAAAAAGTTTTTAAGTTCCAGTTTTTGCAGAAGTACAATCTAACACTTATCTGAGTGCCCCAGGATCTTAGGGACACTAATTAGGGTCCAGAACTCACTCAACTAGGCACCATCAGCAGGATCCAGGGCAGATCCAGATAGAGCTTGTCAACTGGGCTCTTCTGGAAAGTGGGCTTCTATTCAGCTTTTGTGTCCCTGTACCTTTTACAGGAGATCAGCCCATCAACCCCTGGAGTCCATTTCTTGGTTTTATTTGTTCTATTTACAAGTGTGAGTGATCCAGCTCCTAGGGTCCCTCAAAGGTCACAACAGAGGGTGCAGTCCTTCTGATTCCCAAAGGTCCAGCAGTGTTCTGAAGTAGGTTCTGAGGGTACCACATTTTTGGCCAGTGCCAGCCTGTGAGTGGGGGAAACTCTTGGCCACTCCCTAACCAATGAGGTAAATGGTTCATGGGGTGACCCTACCAAAGTTTGCAGCACTTCCTGTGTGTTTTACTGTAAACTATTCCACAGTGCCCTTCTCTACCTAAAACACGATGGGAGAACATTTCTTATCCAGTGCAGGGCTACCTATCCCAACCAAAGGCATGACTATGATATTAAGAGAAATCTTCCCTTGTGGTCATTTAAAATTGGTTCTAGGGGCAGCTCAACACCTAATGAAATTGATACCTGGCTGGCTAGTAAGACAATTAGATGGGGTAGGCCCAGGTGTGTGCTACATCTTACTGTGACAGGGAAGGCATCATTGCAAGTTAAATACATTCCTAAGTCAAACCCAGATAGCCAGAGAAGGTCAGACCCTCTCCCTTTGTCTCAGCTCTGGAAGCCACTTCACACCAAATTAAAGAGCCATATTGTTCCTGGGTGACAGTGCACACTGGCAGGAAGGCACATTTGTCTCAGGCAGGAAAATTACAACTTTCTAAAATTGTAATTTTCAAAATATTAATATAGGATCCGACTTGACCATTAAGCTGGATTTTAAATTAATATTAAAATGAGTCCTTGAATCACTTTTCTAGCTACTCTCAAACTAAAGTTAGGCATTATTAGGCGTAAAAATGTTACCCAGTGCTTTCCTATGGAAAGTCAGACTTGGTGCAGTGAAAATGTAATATCCAAGAAAGAAGTGACTCAAACAGATGATCTCCCTAAAGAACAAAAATACATTTCTACTACAACGTTTCAGCTTCCGCCTTCCTCGGGTAGTACAAGATGGTTTGCTCAGTGGCTGCACAGCTGACACTGCTGGATTTTCAAAAAGCATCATGAGTGAAGATTCCAATTGGAATGTGGAATCAATGCAGCCCTCAGAACTCTTCAGATATGCAGAAATGGTATTGTCAGTGATGTTCAGTCCATCTGGATGCAGTGATCTTAAACGGTACATCCAGAAATGTTCTCTGATGTCCAGTAGTTCTTCCTTTAAAACATGTTCCACAGGGAAAATCTTCAAATCTGATAGTAAATGGTCCATAAGGTTAAAATGGTTGGCTACAGGCTGGTCAAGTTTCTTGTTAATTATTGCTGATTTGTGGTTCCTGAATCATGTACAGAGGTCATTCACAGTTTGGCCTACATAGTGTTTGAGTCACTTCTTTCTTGGATATTACATTTTCTTGTGACTCATTATATCCTTTTACATATATATACATATATATCATTCATAAAAATTCCTTCAACAGAAGACAATTGCGCAGCCACTTACTGAAATGTTTGTAGTCCATTTTTTGTGTTGATATTTATGATGTTATAATGGAAAGGGAAGAGGGGTTTGGATTAACTCTGTGAGCAAGGGTGCAGAGTCTCCCGAAACGCGTTGGAGGATCATTGCCATTGTGTTTGTTTGCCTGAATAAAAGATTTTTAGACTGTAGCAAGTAAGTGGCTGCGGCACTGTCTTCTGTTGAAGGATTTTTTATGAATGATGTGGAAGGGTTTGCGACCCTTGTTGCAGCCTGCCGTGTAGGACAGTGACTGAAGAGCGATCTTAAGTAATATATATATATGTATATATATATGTATATATATATATATACATATATATATATATATATATATATTTAAATATTTGTATAGATAAACAAGAAAAATAACCAATGTTCAGTAAATACATCTTGCAGCAACCAATACTTTTCACAGCTTTCATTAACAAGCATTGGTAAATTAATTAATATAAATTTTTTTAAGTTTTAGCTTGGTGAGCAGTTGTGCAAAGTACTGGAATTGGAAACGGTCTGCATAATTTTGATTTTCCATTTTAATTATTGTTTTACCTGCAGTAAGGGGGACTGCCATGTGTTGTCATTTGTGCCGGAGATGGCTAGTATATTTATGGCTATGTACAAAGCAAAGTGGATCCTTGGTGCTAATAAACAGCTATTAAGTACCTGGATATTGTACATTGATTAAGTGATAATGCTATGGAAAGGAGATGAATTTGAAATTAATATATCTGGGAAGTGGCTTGATCACAGGAATCCAGACATTCAATTCTCCATGACACACAGTGGAGGGAAATCATCTTAATTGATCTGACAATTAAACACTCACTCTTGAGGGTGGAACTACCTTAACTCACAATAATCAGCCCATCCATCTCTGGCAGGCATGTGCGGTGTTTCATTCACCACCTAGAAGTTGCCCTGAAGCCACAGAACAGCCCGCAATACCAAAGCAATTGAACACAAAACAATCAGAAGCCACTAACCGGCTTGCCACAAAAAAGATACATGCTCCATGTAAACAAGGTAACTCTCTTGTACAAAAACGTTTGGTGTATGGACTTGAAAACCAGGACAAAGTAATCTCCACAACGTTTCATTTTTTATTACTTTTCCAGCTGGGGTCTCCTGTCTCCCATCTCCCGTCCGTCATTGTAACTCCATGCCACTATAACAGCCAGTTTATTTACAACACTCGCACCTTGGTAACATGGTTAATTGGGTAATTCTCTCAAAGTAGGCGAATGTCAATATACCAATTACAGGACATACCGATAATTACAACTTCCTGTGTTGTGTTTTTTCTGTTTTTAGCTGTTTTGGGCCATGAATTACTCTTGCCCAGAAAGAAAGGCATGCACTCACACAATGGCTATGGAGTATGTACAAATTAACTATTAGTTCCCACTGGTTGGTGACAGTTCCCTTATTTATGTTTAGTGTCCTACAGTTTAAAATACGTGAGGAAGACTTTCTGTTAAGTTATTGATCCCACAGTTGAAGTTGGAAATACAAGGGTAACAAGAGAAGGTTAAGGGAGATCAAACTCCATGTAAGGAAAAATCCCTATACATAACAAGCAAAGCCAGTTACCCAGCTGAGAGGGGCGCAGCTCACTCTTCCAGTGGATTTGCTCAGTCAGAGCAAAATACCTTTGATATGATCACAGGTGATGTCTCTGCAAGCACCGGCCTCTGATGTGACGCTCCCGCCTGCTGCTGGTGGTTCACAAGTGTTTGCAAATAAAAGGGAGTACTAGAGTGGGTCCCTGCTTTGGCCCCAGGGGATTCGTATGCGCATGTTGCGATGGGAGCTGTTGGCTTCCCACAAAGCAGACAGAACTGCGATCACCAGGTATCCACTGAGACCAGTACAGTGTGCTGAACCCGCAACGCTGTTGCTTCAAAGAAAGGATGTAGATCTTGTAGTGACAGCAGGGGTGCTGACATGCTTTAAATAAGTTTTACCAAATCAGATGAAAACAGTACAAAAACTAAGTGGCAAGCACACAAACCAATCAAAAGCAAGGGCAGGATGTAAGTCCATTTTAAGATTTATATTATATACAATAGATTTCCCAAGCTCAGCGCAAGCGAAACCTAAAAAGGAGCAGACAACAACAGATTTGTTAGCATAACAAACACGAAGCATCTCCTCTTGGAGAAGTATTGTTAGTCGGTCAATTAGGTTTCGGACTGTTACATTATCACCCACCCTCCACTCACCACCCCATCATTCAATCATTTTTCCTACATACATGACCAGAAGAAGACTTCTTACTGACAGGAATTCTGAGTTTCTGGGAATAATTCTAGTAACTAAACATTCCAGAAGAACCAGAATCTAGCAGGGCTGTGTAGTGAAATGTGCGTTTTTGACCACTGACTTTGTGTTGCACCACTTTGCACCTGGATTAGTTGTTCAGTGTTCACAGTTGCAGATTACATTTTGTATTCAATTTAGCTGCCTATTGACTATATTGTAGCATTAGACACTGCCATGTTAAAAGCTGCACATTGTAAATTGTGCTTGCCTTCGTATTCTTTCTCACCGAAGAGCTGGGACATATTATCACCGAAACATAATATGAAGGAGTTAGGCAGTCAGTACAGTAGGAATGTAACAGACTTCTGTTTTTTAGTAAAAGTAGGGAACAGTTGGGCCTGGAGAGGGACAATTTGGGAGACTGGCCAGTTCCAGGCTGTTTCTTTCAGATCTGACCTACATTAGCCAGCATGTTTGAATATTTATTTTTTATGGGAGGGTTTTTTCCAGAAAGCCCTTCTACGGTCTTTAAGATGTAAAAAGTTGGCCCTGCTCAGTAGCAGTGAAATTTCTGAGACCTCAGTCAGGATTAGACGTTGAATGCTTGACATATCTGTCCCGTGAGGGTGGCGATCTCTTTATCAAAGTTGAGCGGGGACATCTTCTTGCTGGCATGAGAAAGATGAAGAGCTTGGCAGGCCCTACGGTGATGAATTTTTACTTTATTCTTTGCTTTGCATAATCATAACTACATATATTTGCTGTGTACCTTGCAGTTGAGAATCATTTTGGTATATTTTCCTTTCATTGCTGTGACTATTTTTAAACATGTGCTTTCAATCTACTAACCTCCTTTTTTTATGAACCACGTGGTGAACTACTTCTTTGAACTGAGGAGTGCATTCCAGAGTTTTTTGTCAGTTCGGTCATTAGTGAAAGCAAAACAGGCAGGCAGAGAAGGACTAGCCGCGATGAACTTGAAGAAGTAAAGTCAACAATGACAAGCATGAACTGGACCCATTGAAGGAACTGAAAATGTTAGAGAGAGTATAATATCCCACCACCTTCTCACTTTTAAAGGTCAGGATCTGCCTTTTCCCTTT
The DNA here is from genome assembly GCF_031143425.1 of Pleurodeles waltl. Lineage (NCBI taxonomy): Eukaryota > Metazoa > Chordata > Amphibia > Caudata > Salamandridae > Pleurodeles > Pleurodeles waltl. The sequence continues at coordinate 652,290,320 of NC_090444.1, read as the reverse complement.
AGCATAGAGGAATAACAGTGCAGCCTTGCATATATAACAAGAAAAGGGGCAAACTCCGTAATCCATGGACCCGGGTAGTAAATCTACATACAAAAACTTGGTCCTTGCGAGGCAAGTATAAGCCTCGACTCCCAGTGCAAAAATACACCTTCCCAGAAGGTAAGGTGTTTTCATAATTGATTTTGTTTATATGATTCTTCTGTATTAATACAAAAATATAATTCATGAATAAATCAATATTATACGCCAACCACCAACTTAGAATAAGCCATTAAGAATATTGATAAAAACCAGTTAAAACTGAAAGAAACAAGAATATGGTGCTCTGACAAAGTGACGGCGCAGTGAAAAGTAAATAAGTGAACTTCAAGTGTAACTCTGGTAGTTACAAATATATACACACAAGAACATCTGGCTGTCGAGAAATCAGTGATTTCATAATACAACACTCATATTAAGAGTGTTAAAAATCCTCAAATATATTTTAGCAAACAGTCCACATGAGCTCTTTGACGATGTTTCGACCTTGGCAGTAAATGAATCACCAACGGCTCATCATCAGGACCAAAAGTTATTGTAGGAAGCACATAAAAGAAATAAAACATTTAAGCAGAATTATGTACAAGACCCTGTAGATCACTAAAGGCCCAAACAATGCATACATGAATTGCACTGCTCCCCCAGGGGAAAACCGTGCAAGGGCCAAAAGACCCAGGGACCAGAAATCTCCAGTAAGCCAAATGAACAATCCACAAAGGGACAAGGGAAAAAACACCAACCCAACGTACTGACAAGATGCCACACCAATTAAACAGGCCACAATCAAATTGCTAAGGGCTTGCATGTTTACATGTGGGCAATGTCTGTAAATAAATAGAAAAACCTATTAGGGGTACACAAGATCAAAAATCCAATTAAATAACCAACAAGAACGCCAAGTCAAAAGAACTCAAAACCAGCTTACCGACAAAGCTCTGTGTCAAATATTCAGGCCAATGTTATATATTCAAGTGCTTGTATCCCCATACATACCGGAAATAATGTGGGAAAACCTAGTGGAGCCGCAAGCATACAACAGGATAATTGAAAATCACAATGTCGCAATCTGAACAAAAACGAACATGCTGTATTTACACTCAAAAAGGCGGTAAACAGACCAAACCACCAGCATGAACATGGTCTCACCAAAAAACTGGAATGAAGGTAGGACATCTCGCGACATAATCTGTGTACATCAGAAAGTTAACAATCAAGTATAACTGACTCACAGAGAACGGGATGAAGGCATGACATCCCTTAGCATACACGTGTCCATAAGGAAGCTGCCAACCAAGTAATTTAGACTCCAGAGATAACATACACACTAAGCATTACCACTATCCAGGGATAACACCTGAAATTACATCACATCGCGTTATACTAAAGTAACCAAGCACTGCAACAGAATCTTGTCGCACTCACTTAAGTGTAATGAATAACACTGCAAAGGTAAATCCCTGGCCTCCCAACCTCCCGGGGAACAAATACTCTCACTTCTCTCCATCTACCTTGGCAAATGAGGAAGCTAAACATCAGAGCACCATTGAACGCCGGTTTAAGACGGCACACGCAACTTTCACATTGTTAGTGCTGAGCTCCATCAAGTGTCCATTCATAAGGGCACACAAATGTGTAACCAAAATAAACACTGAACTGATTGCTCAAAAATGTAGAAACAATGAAATAAATATATATGAATGCCAAAGGAGGACTTAAACCTCCATAAACACCTGCAACGTGGCTCCTATTTTTAATGTATTTAAATACAGACTATCACCTGATGAAATATCAGTCCTAAGTTGAGGCCTCTCCTTCGTTCCTACAGCCCACATAAATGTTTTCAAAGTGAAGTTGGAATTACAAAAATTCTTCAGGAAGATCAGATTGAATCATTATATTTTGGATGTAGCTCTGAATCATACAAAACAAATGCGATGGGTTTTACCATCCCATACTATGGCGAGTGAAATCCTAGCCTTTGAGAAAATGGTAATGAAGGATATAGATGTCTTGAGCAAGAAAAGGAAGCACATTAAATATGACCTTATATACAATGAAAGTATGGCAATTCAAGGTTTGAGCAGGAACACTGATGTTGTAATAAAAGCTGCTGATAAAGGGAGCGGATTAGTTATTCAGGATGTGACTGATTATTGGCAAGAGATTTTGGGTGATGCTACATTTTATAGGAGGGTTGAAACAGATCACCAAGAGAACTTAGAACTGAGATAACAGAGATCACCAGGAGAGGATTAGAACAAGGTTTTTGAGGACTAATGATTATTTGTTCCTTAATAGGGAACATCCTAGGCTAGCTGTGATTTACATGTTACCCAGGATACACAGGAGATTGACTAATCCACCAGAGAGACAGATTGTGTCTGGACGTGGTTTGGTTTTAGAACCAATGTGTCAGTACTTGGACTTTTTCCTAAAGCTATTTGTACCCCTGACTGCTGCATATATTATAGATAACATGAACTTTATCAAATCATTTGAGGGGGTGGCATTTGATGAACCTACCGATCTATTCGTGACTATGGATATACAGTCACTTTATACTAATATTCCCCAACTTGAAGCTCTTCGGGTAGTAACTAATATACTAGAATCAAGAGCTCAGCCAGTACAAGTTCCCACTTGGTTGCTGGTGTCACTGATGGAGAATGCCTTAACAAAGAATTATTTCTTGTTTGACAATTGTTTCTACTTCCAAACCAAAGGAGTAGCAATGGGGACAGGCTTCGCCCCGGAACTGGCTAACTTGTTCATGGCTGAATGTGAGACTCACTAGATTTTCATCACAGACAATCCCTTCAGGGATAACATACTGAGATGGTTGAAGTATACAGACAATGTATTTCTGATCTGGAAGGGTACGGTTACTTGAAGTGTTTTCACACATGGCTCAATTCTGGGTCTGGTGATAGTCAATTTACTATGGAATGCAGGAACAATAGCATTCAATTTCTGGCCCTCAAAGCAGGGGTGGAAGTGGGCAAGATATTTGTGTCACTCTAAAGAAAACCCACTGAGAAGGATTCTATACTCCATTATAGTAGCAGTCATCCCAGGGGTTTAAGGGACAACCTGCCTTTTGGTCAATTCTTATGGATAATTAGAAATTGTACCAGATGGGTGGACTACTTCAAGGAATCAGATATACTCACAGATAGGTTGAAAGAGGCTACTCAAGAATGCCAGTGAAGCAGGCTTATAAAAGAGCACGGTACAATCAGAGAATTCCTTTTGGATCCCTAAAATAGGGACAGAACAATGGACCAGTTGGTGTGTGTCACTACTTTTAACCCAAACAGTAATGAGATCATTAAAATCGTGAAGTGACATTGGAGATTAGTTAAGGACCATCTTACGACAGAGGAACTCCCCCTTTTTTCATTCAATCTTGGCAGGAACTTGAAAGATGCACTTGTCAAGATACTCTAACACGCTCTACAACACCTACCTTGTGCTCCCTATGTGGTCTCCAGGAAGTAGTAGGGCACTTCAAATGTAGTCATTGTTCTGCTTGTTAGTTTAGCCTCAACACAAGTAGTTTTACCTATGGTGATTAAGTTATTAATCTGAAATGTTTTAGCAAATGTAACACCAAGGATATGATTTATGTAGTATTGTGTCAATGTTCATTGATGTATGTGGGTCAAATGACACAGAAGGTGCTGTGATCTGGACTTTGAAGAAGCTGAGGCCATACATGTTTGGCACTCACGTCCTTGTTCAAACAGTCCACAAGCCCCTCCTATGGTTCAAATAGATGAAAGGTGAAAATCCCAAACTTTTGAGGTGGTTCATATCCCTACAGGGAATGGACAACACAGTGGGACCTGGGAGTAACCACTCCAATGCAGATGGACTCTCCAGATATTTCCACTTAGATAATGAAGACTCAACTGGGCAAGGTTAGTCTTATTGTCCTTTATTTGGGGGGGGGGTGTAGGAAAGAACCCTCTTTGTAGCACGGTTACCCACACTTTTTGCCAGTTGTCAGTGTTCTTTGACTGTGTTCACTGGGATCCTACTAACCAGGACCCCAGTGACTGTGCGCTCTCCCTCTAAATTTGGTTGCCTAGAACTTTACATACCCCACAATTAGCATACTGGTGTCCCCCATAAGTCCCTAGTATATGGTACTTAAGTACCCAGGGCATTGGGGCACAAGGGTCCCACATGGGGCGCAGCAGGCATTATTCCACCCATGGAACCCCATGCAAAATGTGTCTGCAGGCCTGCCATTGCAGCCTGTGTGAAAAGGTGCATGCACCCTTTCACTATAGGTCACTGCACCAGGTCAGTGTAACCCACCCCTATGGTAGACCCGCCTAGCCCAGAAGGCAGGGTACAGGTACCTGTGTGTTAGGGCACCCCTGCTTGAGCAGAGATGCCCTTATGAATTCCAGCTCCATTACACTGGACTTTGTAAGTGCGGGGAAGCGATTTTACCCATGTACTGGACACAGGTCTTTTACCTGTGTACAGCTACATAATGGCAACTCCGAACCTGGGCATGTTTGGTACCAAACATGTTGGAATCATACTCTAATACTGTTGCCAGTACAGGTTGTATGATACCATGCCTCCTTAGAGGACCCCAGGCATTGCTCCTACCAGTCTTCTCGGGTTTTCTGGGCACCGCACACTTCTGCCACCCCTCAGACACGTTTCTGCCCTCCTGCTGCTTGGCTTCAGCCAAGTATCTGAGCACGTTTGACCACCTGACTGCTGGCTACTGGCAGATCAAGTTATCAGAGGATGCCAAACCAAAAACTGCATTCTCCACTCCTAGTGGGCACTATCACTTTACAAAATGTGCCTGCCACATTCCAGAGGTTGGTGAACAAAGTTCTTCAAGGCCTGAAAAGCTTCAGTGCAGCTTATCTAAATGATATAGCTGTCTTTAGCTCTACCTGGGAGGATCAGCTGGTCTACCTTGGGATTGTATTGCAGCTTTGCAAAAAGCAGGCCTCATTATCAAGTCCTCAAATTGCCAGATAGGGAAGGGAAAGGTAGCTTACCTGGGCCACCTGGTAGGAGGAGACCAAGGCCCATATTTATACTTTTTGACGCTAAACTGCGCTAACGCAGTTTAGCGTCCAAAAATTTTGCGCCGTCTAACGCCATTCTGAAGCGCCATGCGGGCGCCGTATTTATGGAATGGCGTTAGCCGGCGCAAGCAGACCGGCGCTGCCTGTTGTGCGTGGAAAAAAACCACGTAGACCAGGCAGCGCCGGCGTTGGGCAAAAATGACGTTAGGGCGTCTTAAAATGGGGCAAGTCAGGTTGAGGCAAAAAAATCGTCTTAACCCGACTTGCGCCATTTTTTAACGACGCCCATCCCCCATCAACATGACTCCTATCATTGTAAAGATAGGAGTCATGCCCCCTTGGCCAATGGCCATGCCCAGGGGACTTCTGTCCCCTGGGCATGGTCATTGGGCATAGTGGCATGTAGGGGGGCACAAATCAGGCCCCCCTATGCCAAAAAAAATTATTAAAAAAAAATAAAAAAATACTTACCTGAACTTACCTGAATGTCCCTGGGGTGGGTCCCTCCATCCTTGGGTGTCCTCCTGGGGTGGGCAAGGGTGGCAGGGGGGGTCCCTGGGGGCAGGGGAGGGCACTCTGGGCTCATTTTGAGCCCACTTGTCCCTTAACGCCATGCCTGACCCAGGCGTTAAAAAGCGGCGCAAATGCGCCGTTTTTAGCCACGCCCACTCCCGGGCGTCTCTTTTGCCCGGGAGTATAAATACCACGTAAAGGCCTGGGAGTCATTTTTTAGACGGGAACGCCTCCCTTGCATATCATTAACGCAAGGAAGGGGTTCACGCTAAAAAATGACGCACATTCCGGGAACTTTGGCGCTATACGCCTCTAACGCCATAGTATAAATATGGCGTTAGTTGGCGTTAGTTTAGCGTCGAATTTGCGTCGAAAAAAACGACGCAAATTCGGCGCAAACGGAGTATAAATACGGCCCCAAGATTCAACCTCCACAGGGCAAAATCCAGGCCATTCTGGATTGGACTTCCCCTACCACTGAGACCCAAGTCAGAGCCTTCCTAGGTCTGACAGGGTACTATAGGAGGTTGATTAAGAACTAGGATTCCTTTGTAGCCCCCTTAAATGGCCTCATATCTAAAAGGATGCCCAATAAAGTTTTCTGGACAGCTAGCTGCCAAAAAGCTTTTGTTGACCTTAAACAGGCCATGTGCTCTGCTCCTATACTAAGAAGCCCTGACTACTCCAAGCAATTTATTGTGGAGACAGATGCTTCTGGGGTAGGGATAGGGGCAGTACTATCTCAGCTGAATGAAGAGGGCCAGGCCCAACCTGTCTGCCTTTATTAGCAGAAGGTTGACCCCCAGGGAAAAGCGTTGGTCAGCCATAGAAAGGGAGGCCTTTTCTGTGGTCTGGGCTTTGATGAAGCTGAGGCCCTACTTGTTTGGCACCCACTTCCTTGTTCAAACAGACCACAGGCCCCTCCTATGATTTAAACAGATGAAAGGGTAAAAACCCAAACTTTTGAGGTGGTTGATTTACAGGGAATGGACTATACAGTGGAACATAGACCCGGGAGTAACCTCTCCAATGCAAATGGACTCTCCAGATATTTCCACTTAGACAATGAAGACTCTGGGCAAGGTTAGTCTTACTGTCCTTCGTTTGTATGTGTGGGGGGGTTAGGTAGGAAAGTACCCTCTTTTTAGCATGGTCAGTGTGTTTTGACTGTGTTCACTGGCATCCTGTTAACCAGGACCCCAGTGACAGTGCTCTCTCCATCTAAATTTGGTTGCCTGGGACTTTTGCACACCCCACAGCTGGCATTCTGGTGCCCCGATATAAGTCCCCAGTATATGGCACTTAGGTAACCAGGGCATTGGGGCACCAGGTGTCCCCCATGGGCTGCAGCATGTATTATGCCACCCATGGGCGCCCATGCAAAATGTGCCTGCAGGCCTGCCATTACAGCCTGCATGAAAAGGTGCATGCAACCTTTCTCTATAGGTCACTTCACCAGGTCACTGTAAGCCACCCCTATGGTAGGCCCTCCTAGCCCAGAGGGCAGGGTGCAGGTACCTGTGTGTGAGGGCATCCCTGCATGAGCAGAGGTGTCCCTATGAACTCCAGCTCCGTTACACTGGACTTCGTAAGTGCAGGGAAGCAATTTTACCTGTGTACTGGACACAGGTCATTTACCTGTGTCCAGCCACATAATGGTAACTCCGAACCTGGGCATGTTTGGTATCAAACATATTGGAATCATAACTTTGCACTGTGGGGGCTCCTTAGAGGTCCCCCAGCATTGCTCCTACCAGTCTTCTGGGGTTTTCCGGACAGCGCGTGCTACTGCCTCCCCTCAGACAGGTTTCTGGACTCCTGCTGCTTGACCAGCTCAGGCAGAGGAAGGCAGAACAAAGGATTTCATGTGGGAGAGGGAGGTAACACCCTCTCCCTTGGAAATAGGTGTTACATGGCTTGGAAGGAGTAGCCTCCCCAAGCCATCAGTAGGCTTTGAAGGGCACATTTTGGTGCCCTCCTTGCACAAACTGGTGTGCACCAGTCCAGGGACTTGCGGTACCTGCTCTGGCACGAAAATGGACAAAGAAAAGGGGAGTGACCACTCCCCTGTCCATTACCTCCCTAGGGATGGTGCCCAGAGCTCCTCCAGGTGGCAACTCGATTCTGCCATCTTGAATCCAAGGTGGGGAGAGGCCCCGGGTAGCATCTAAGTGGCAAGGACAGGTAGGTGACATCACAGCTCCTTCCTCATAGGTGATCACCCTTCTAGGTGACCAACCCCTCTTCCAGGGCTATTTAGGGTCTCCCTCTTGGGTAGGTCCTCAGATTTGGCGTGCCAGGTTCCAGCAGGACACTTTTGCATTTTTTACTTCATCTTCTGGCTACTAGGACTGCACCTGGACCCACCAGGCAATGACAATCTGCAACTTCAGTGACAACTCCGCTCTGCAACATTGTTTCTCCAGCTCCTTCCAGCAACTGCAACATTTCCCCAGCTGTGCATCCTCTGAGGGTGAGGAGTCACTCCCTTGCATCTACAGGCACCAACTGCAACAACAACCAGCTACATGGGTTTTCTCTCCTCCGGAGCTGCGTGGATCCTGCATCACAGGTGGTGGTCTGGAGTGGTCTTGTCCTCTCTATCAGCTGTCCAACTTGGGAGATGGTAAGCCCTTGCCTCCCCTTGCAGGGCAGTACCCCTGTGCACCACAACTCTTGCAGCTAACATGGCTTGTTTGTTCATCCTCCAAGGGATCTTCAGGATTCGTGTAGCCCTGCCCCCCAGCTCTCCTTCTGGCAAAACACAGTCTCCTGCCTGCTGCTCCAGCAACCTGGGACTTCCCTTCAGGTGAGCTAAGTGGGCCTCACTGCGACTCCTGTGCATGCGGCCCGTTGGTCACTTCTGGGGGCTGCCTCTTCTTCTTGTGGTTCTCCGAGCTGCTGAGAGTCATTCTGGACTCCCCTCCTTGGGTCGAGCCCCCTGGACCTTGCTGGTCCTCTTCAGCCTTGCAAAACCCTGTTCTCCAGCTCTTGCATTTGCCAAGGCTTGTTGGTGGTTCTCCAGCACCACTGACCGACTGCATCATGACCGCTGCACTGCTGACCTTCTTCATCCACCGTTGACCTGGTCCTGCATCCACAGAAGGGTGGGTAGTGGCTACTGCCACAGCCAAACACTCCATCACAAACTGGACTTGGTCCCGTTCCTTTGCAGGTCCTCTTCTGTCAGGATCCACCTTTGGGTTATTCCAGTCTTGTCTGGGTCTTGTAAAATCCTCTTCCAAAGTCCTCCTATTGGATTTGGGGAAAACCAGGTACCTACTGCTTCTCTCCTGGTTGCTGGGGGTCACTCTGGTACTCACCAGTTGGGACTCCTAGTTCCTTCAGCTCCCGTCTACTGATTCCACTTCCTTGGGTGGGGGATTGCCTTTCACATTCCACTTTCTTAGTGTATGGGTTGGCCCTCTCCTAAGGCCCTCACTATTTGCTATTGATTTACCAATGCCTATTGCTTTCTATTCCATTTACTGATTTCTAATGTATATATAATAGGGTGTTTACTTACCTCCAGTTGAGGTATTGCCTATACAGTATTTTAGTGTTTATGTTACTATAATAAAGTACCTTTATTTTTGTAACACTGCATGGTTCTTTCATGTGTGTAAGTGCTGTGTGACTATAGTGGTATTGCATAAGCTTAGCATGTCTCCTAGATAAGTCTTCTCTGCTCACCCACAGCTAACTCTAGAGCACACTGGCTTCCTGGACACTGCCTATACTTCACTAATGGGGACATCTGGATCTGGTATAAGGTGGTAACACACCAGGCCAGCTGCCTACATGCACCACTAGTCGAACACTACTAAAGTATTCAGCATAGCAGTGATGATCTGAAGTGGCAAGTGACTGAGAAGATTACCCTCGGACCAAGGGGAGGGGACAAAGCCAACCTCCTATGTTGACGTGGACTTTTTAGGAAGGACAAGTGTGGTTTGAATACGTGAGAAGACTGAAGACAAGCTGCTCCTTCATGATCATTATGCTACTATTTATCTAAGTACTGTATATGGATATGTATGGGGGATTTGACCGGTGCCAGTTGTGTACTGAGTATATGCCTCAGTGCTGTGATGGGTATATTCTATTCTTTAGATGATTTGAGATGTTTTTTCTTTTGGTTATGGTATGAGATAGCAATTCCCAAGGCCCCTATTTGACTGTGGTTGTGCAGTGGCACTGGCTTCACTCTTCATGCTCCTCCCTTGTTGGCTATTAGTTGGAGAGGAGTTTGTTATTTTTCAGGCTTAGTTCAAATTGTGGGCGATATTGATGGCCTTGTTGTAGATTATGCGGATTTATGGAGGTTTAAGTCCTCCTTGGGCATTCATATATATTTATTTCATTGTTTCTACATTTTTTCACCCATCAGTTTGGTGTTTATTTTAGTTACACATTTTAGTTGTCCATATGAATGGACAATAGATGGAGCTCGGCACTAACGATGTGCGCATTACGTGCGCTGTTCTTAAACCAGCATTTAGCTTCCCCGGTTGCCAAGGTAGACGGAGAGAAGTGAGAGTATCTGTGCCTCGAGAGTTTGGAAGACTGGAGACTTACCTTTGCAGTGTTATTCATTACACTCAGGTGAGTGTGACAAGATTCTGTTGCAGTGCTTGGTATCCTACCTATAACATGATGTGATGTCATTTCAGCTGTTATCGCTGGGTAGTGGGAATGCTTAATGTATATGTTATCTCTGGAGTCTACATTACTTGGTTGGCAGTTTCCTTATGTACACACAGGTATGCTAAGTGCTGTCATGTCTCCAACCCGGTTTTCTGTGAGTCAGTTATGGTAGATTGTTAACTTCCTGTGGTACATAAGATAATATTGGGAGTTGCCTGCCTCCATTACAGTTTTTTGGTGAGACCTAGGTTCATACTGGTGCTTTGGCCAGTACACGGCCTTTCTGAGTGTAAATACAGCATGTTTGTTTTCGTTCACTTTGCAACGTTGCGATTTTCAATTATCTTTTTGTATGCTTGTTGCTCTACTAGGTTTTCCCAAATCATTTTCTGCAAGTATGGGGATGCAAGCACAGGAATATATGATGTTGGCCAGATTGGTGGGCACAGAGCCTTGTCGGTAAGCTGGTTTTGAGTTGTTTTGACTGGGGTATTTGTTGGTTACTTAATTGGATTTTTGATCTTGTGTAACCCTAGTAGGCTTTTCTAATTATTTACTGACATTGCCCATATACATGTGACTGCAAGTCCTTGGCAATTTGATTTTGGCCTGACTAATTGGCGTGGCGCCCTGTCAGAGAGTTGGATTGGTGTTTCATTCCTTGTCCAATTGTGGAGTATTCATTTGGCTTACTGGAGATTTATGATCCTGGGTCTTTTGGCCCTTGCGCAGTTTTCCCCTGGGGGAGCATTCTCACTGAAGTTACGCATTGCAGTGCAATTCATGTATGAAGAATGTGGGCATTTAATGATCTATAGCGTTTTGTAAATAATTCTGTTTCATGTTTTCTTTGTTTTAGATGCTTCCTACAATAACTTTTGATCCTGATGATGACCCGTTGGTAATTCAGTCACATCCAGGATCGCAATGTCGACAAAGAGTTGATGTGGACTTTTTGCTAAAAAAATATATTTGAGGATTTATGGCACTCTAATTATGGATGATGTATTATGAAATCACTGAATTTTCAACAGCCACATGTTCTTGTGCCTATATATTTGTAAATACCACTGGTGCATTTTAAGTTCACTTTTCACTGTGCCGTCATTTTGTAGAAGCACCGCATTCTCATTTCTTTCAGTTTTAACTGGCTTTTATCAATATTCTTGATGGCCTATTATAAGTTGGATGTTGGTATATAATATTGATTGATGAAGGAATTAGATTTTTTAATTAATAAAGAAGAATTATTCAAACAAAATCAATTATAAAAACAAATTACCTTCTGGGAGGGTGTATTTTTGCTGTGGGAGTCAAAGCTAATACTTCCCGTGCACGGACCAAGATTTTGTATGTAGTATAGTGCAGTCTTACAGCAGCTAATTTGGGTTTATACAATACAGACACAAGCCTCCTTTGCATCTTCGATCCTTTTCATTTTTGGACAATGGGCTCCTAGCAGAGCTGAGCTACCAGGGTCAGCTCCTCCATTAGGGCGGAGGAGCATCACCCCCTTCCTCCCGCCAGCAGCAGAAGCTGCAAACCTTTCACCACGAAGGGATAATAAACTAGGTTTATCATCCCTTCATGGTGGATGGGGCTTGGCCACGGGGGTGACGAGCACCGAGGGGAGTGCACTGTGCAATCCCCTCAGAGCGCATGTGTGTTTGGCCGGCCATCTTGGGCCGGCCAAACACACATGCGCTGTAGGCTCTCTCCAGCCCAGCAGCACGGTTGCTGGGCTGGACATAGCCTGCACAGGCTCTCAGTGTGCCTAGGAGCACCCAGCCAGAGCGCTCCCAGCCAATCCTGACGCTGCTTTTAAGCAGCATCAGGATTGGCAGCAGGGCAGGCTGGGGGCCTGTGCCTGTCTGCAGCCTGAGGAAACAGAGGAGAGGTGCGGCAAGGAACGGGTACATTTTTGTTTTATTTTAATTAATTTTTGGACCTGCTCCTGCACGCTTCCCGCCACCTCCCCCCACGTGTACCGCCCCCACCCACTCCACATTAAAGATGCGAGCCATGACTGTGAGCTACATTGGTTTGTCAGGCAAGTCAAGCTAAGGATCAGTAGGCTCAAAAGTTGGCTCAGTCCGTTTTAAATCTCAGGGTGGGCGAGAAGACATGAACCGCTGTTTTTCCATTCTTTCTTTAAGTCTGTGTTCTGTAAGGAGAACGTGATCCAGAAGTTCAGCAATGAGGAAGCCCAGGGAACCCATCCATGCATATCCTTTAACTCCTTCTTTAGCCCTCTTTGAAATAAGGTAATCTGAGTGTGTTACAACTAACTATTTTCAGTACCTAGATCATGAAAAATGACAGCTGAGTCTCCCTGAGAGATCTCACACTAGGCGTCCTCATTGGATGCTTCACAATCTGGTTTCTCAAACATCAAAATATGGCATTATTATTAAGGCAAGGGATTCAGCAACAATCAGAGGAGTTGCCCAGGTCAGAGCTGCACCCATCAGAAAAGCAATTAGGTACCCTAAATTGGATCTGTTCAAGGAACAATGATCAGGCTGAAAGGCAAAACAGACCACTAAGCCATCCAAACACTCCTTCAGTCTCGCAGGATCTCCACAAAACTTTGGAATTGAGGAACAGATGACATTGTCAGATGTTAACTGTTCCTGTTCCAGAGTTCGTCACTGAAGAACATCCACCAGGTTAATTCCAAGATCCATGTCATAAACAGCCAGATATTCTGAATGCCACAACCTGTTTCGGGCAGAATGCTTTTCCATAATCCGGATTCGGGTCTGTCCAAGGTACGGGTGACTCCTTCCTCTCATGCTGGAATATGCTGACACCTGTTGAGGACTAAAAGTCAAAGACAGGAACACCTCATTGCTGAATGAAGACTTCAAAGGACTGAGAAAAAATAGAAATCAGGAATCCAACAGTTAAGATCTTCTGGAGCAAAATGTTAGTATTAGCAAGTGGAGCGAGTGAGGAAACAAGCAAAGGAACACAGCTTTGTTGCAATGCACTCCAACCTGGATAAGCCCTTGTACAGCAAAGGAAAAGGAAATAAGATTAAAAAACAAGTAACTTATTTTTGGTAACACTGTTTCTAGCATGGACTCTTTCTAGCTGCAGATTCCTCACTTTTTGAGTATTCCCTAGGAGTCAGAAGGGATTAGGACATTTTTCAGCAGTACCTCTGCATGCCGTTAAGCGGCACTATACGGCTGTGCTTGGATGCTGCTCAGCTCTGGAAATGACCTGCAGAGCCTATATAGGCACCACTACAGTGCACTGACGTCAGTTGCTTTTGAGACTGTCCATGCCTCTAGCCGCAGAGCCCCAAAAGCTAACTGGCCTGACCAATGGCCTGACCAATGTGCTGATTCTTAGTTTTGGCTACGTTGAGGGATGCTTACGTAGCTGCCTGGCAAATGTCTAGGACAGGGACTCCGCATGCTTTTGCAGTGGTAATAGTTTCGACCCTGGCAGAATGAGCACTCAGCCCTTCTGGAGGCTGCTTTTTAGGGAGGCAGATCATTATGAGGAGCAGGACCCAGTGAAAGATGACCCTCTTCTACACAGCCATGCCTTTCTTCACTCAAGAGACCCCCGCAAACAGTTAGATAGTTCACCCAGTGTTCTTTGGCATGATCTATGTAGAAACCCAGTGCTCTCTTAGGGTCCAAGCGATGGAGTCAAATCTCCTCGTTAGAAGGGTGGGGAAGAGCACAGAATAGCATCACAACTTTCGCCAAGAAAGAAGGTCGGGCCCACACGGCTAGTTTGTCTGCGTAAAAGGTGGTGCATGGTGGGTTGATACAAACAGCTTTAAACTCACTCATGTGAGCTGTGGCGATTTGATGGCAACAAGGAACACTGTCTTCAAGGTGAAAGGCCACAAGGAACAGTTGGAAAGTGGCTCAAGTGGAGTACACATTAGAAATGTGAGGACCCAGTAAAGGTCCCACTGTGGCATGATAAAGGGAGGAAAGAAATGTTGTAATCTTTCTGAAAAGTGCATACCAATTGCAAAAAAGCTGAAAGGAACCCTTTAACCATGCAGAGGGCTAGGCCTTGCTGGGCTAAGCCCAAAACAAACAACAAAACGTCAGATAACTTTGTCTGAAGGGGGTCTATCTACCAAGCACTACACCATGCCAAAATCTTATCCCAATGACAGGTGTATAGAGTTTTTGTCAGGGGATGCCTCTCTGCCAAAATAATATCAACCACCTTTGGAGAAAGGTCAAAGGTGTTCAACTGTCACCGCTCAATTTCCAAGCATGAAGGTGGAGATTGGGAAGGCCCAGGTGCAACAGCGGCCCTCCTGGAAGGGCAGCCTTATCAGCGGACAGATGCTCAAACCTAGGAGTTTTGGATACCATACTCTCTGTGCCTAATCTGGAGCACTCAGGATGACTTTGGACAGGTCAATCCTAACCTTCTAGAGAGCTTGGGGCAGGAGTGGTATCGGCGGGGAGGCATCCAGAGTTCCACTCTAGGTGGAATGCGCCTCCTGGCGAGAGACACCTTGGAAACTCCAACACACAGAAGTAGTGACATTGTGTGTTTTCTGCAGCAGCAAACAGATCGAGCCAAGGTGCTCCTAATTAAAGGAAGAATCCTTGCACTACCTCCGGGTGCAATTGCCACTTGTGATCGCTAGGCTCCGATGGCTGAGCTTGACTGTCCTGGCATTCAATTATCCTGCGTGGTGGTTCACCTCAAGGAAGATGGCTTGGTGGTCCAGTCATTTCCAGAAGTGCAAGGCCTCCTAGCACATGGTCTGTGACCCCCACCCTGCCCTGTTTTTTGCAGTACCATAAGGCAGTGGTGTTGCCCATGTACATCTGTTCCAATGTTTCATTGATGGAAAGCAGGAAAGCTTTCAACTCCAAGTGGATGGTCTTCAGCTCTAGAAGGTTGATATGGAGCTGGGACTTCGTGAGAGACCAGAGAATTCTGGTCTCAACCCCTCCCAAATGGCCAACCCAGAAACAGTGCGCTCTGGGTGGGGAAGTAAGAGGGGTTTGCACTGAACCAATTGTGGTCCACCAAACAATCACCACTGCAGATATTTTGCGGTCTATTCTGAAATCTGAATGTGGCCAGAGAGGTCCCCTTGGTGTTGAGCCTACCGAGGCTTCAGATCCCACTGCAGAGCCCACAAATGCCAGCTGGTGTGCATGACCAGCAGGAGGCTATCAGTCCCAGCAGCCTTGGAGTTAACCTCACTGAAATCCAGAACTGAGGCTGAAAGATCTGGATCATAGCCTGAATGTATTGGACTCTCTTTACCAGGAGAAAGGCACACAACCAAACATGTTCAGAAAGGGTCTGATGAAGGGAAGCATCTGAGGAGTGAGATACGACTTTCGCATGTTTATAGGGAACCCCAAGGATGACAAGAGGCTCACAGTAGTCTGGAGGTGGTAGACTGTATGGGGCAAGCCCAGCTTTAACAGCCAGTTATCAAGGTAGGGGAAGACTGGCAACCCTGGCCTTCGAGGTGGAGCTGCCTCCTCCACCATCACTTTTATGAATATTCGAGGGGCACTCAGTGAGACCAAACAGGAGCACAGCAAACTGAACATACTCCTGTCCTACCACAAACTGATGAGCCTTCAGGACAGGTATATGGAAATAGGAATCCTGCAGGTCTAGTGCCACCTTCAAGTTTCCAGTGTAGAAGCCAGACTAGACCTGAGCAAGTGTGAGCATTTTGAATTTTTACTTCCAGAGGAAGGCATTGTACTGGCATAGGTATAAAATAGAATGAAGGCCTCCTTCTTTCTTGGGCACCAGAAAGTAGCGGGAAAAGTAATCACCTCCTACTTCTGTCGTGGGCACTCTATTCATAGCCCCTTTGGCTAAAGGGCTTCCACTTCCTGCTGCAAATTCATCTATAAGTCATTGGAGGCTATGGTGGAAGGGGAGGCAGAAAGGAAGGGGAGAACATAGTCCTTCTGAACAATTTGTAGGATTCCACCTGTCTGATGTTATGGCTTGCCAACCTGGCAAGAATCATCGGACCCTACTCCCTACCAGGTGGCTGTGCTCCACTAAGGGCATGTTAAAGGGTTTTGGCAGGTGAGGCTGGAGGGCAGGGTGTAGTGGAACTGATGTGCACTATGCTAGGGTTGGATTGGCAGGTGGTATGGGATACCCCTGTTAAAGCTACTGAAGAAACAGCAGGGCATATATGACTGGCGAGGTGAGGCTGATAAGCTCAGGAAGAGTTTAGTGCCCTACTCTCCTTGAATCACTCGAGAGCAGAGTCTGCCTTGCCAAAAACAGGTGTGTCCCACTGATTGCCATATCCAGGAGGGACGACTGAACATCACCTGAACTACCAGCAGACCAAGCCACGCTTGGTGGTGAATGACAAAACTGGGGCCCAAGGCCTGCCTGATAGAATTGGTCTAGTCTAAGCCACATGGAATTGTGAACTTGAATGTGTCAGGACCGTCCTGAATGGCATGAGTAAGGACTGGCCAGAGAGCATAATGGACACCTGGGAGGAACTGAGCCACTGAGTCCCAAAGAGTATGAGAATTGCTTCCCATAAGGCAGCTGGCATTAATGGATCTGAGTGTCAAGCTGGTGGATTAAAAGACTCTCTTCCCAACTCTACCAATCGCAGGGAGTAGTCGGAAAGGTGCTGAAATTGGTTTTTGTTTCAACCACCTACTCAAACAAGTTTTAAGGTGAGTGGTGCTGACATGAAAATGCAGGGTACCCCAGGACAGCACGGTGTTGTCGTGCAATTTAGTTGCTGACTCAGGAGTCAGAGCAAGGTTTGACTCATGCCCCCAACAAGGTGTTGGTAAAAGCCACATTAAAATGGTAGAAGGCTCTTAGTAGATGTCTGTCCTGGCTAAAGAACCTCCATAAGTACATTGGTCTTAACCTCCAAAGAAGGGAACTGGAGGTCAAGAACTTCTGTTACCCTACAGAAAACCATGGTGTAGGAAGCACTTTCCTTTGTGGCAGAGCAAGGGGCTGACAGGAGTCCAGCCTCATGGGAGATTGGGAGATATCAAGGCCACTAACCTCCTACTGGTCATCATACCAATTTTCTTCGTGGTAACAACCACATTGTAATTGTTATCTGAATTTTTGCTAAACAGGGAATGCAGGGTGTGCTGTTGTTGTTGTAGAGGCAGATGAAGCTGTGCCTCAACAGAGGTTGGGCACAATTTTGATCAAGGTTAAACAGATGTCAACTCAATGTCTGAGAGGACAACTGGGGCCTCATCTTCCGGAGTCAATGGAATAGGCATCAGCATCAATGCACTGGGAAATAAGGTGGACCGTGGAACCAGAGGTAGAGTTGAGAGTGGAGCCATTATTATTTTAAATATGTGCATTATGGAATATTTATTTTTTAAGTTATACTTTAGGTGTGGGCAGCTAGATTTGTAGGGTATAGGGTGGGCAGTTATTTCATTAATAATTACATAATTATTTATTAATTGATGATTATTTTATTGACTAGTAATTATGTACATTTATTAATGTTTTTTATATTTCTTTTAAGCTAATTAATGATTTAATATTAAGAGTTTAATATTTGTTTTACATTCATGGTGTTACTCATATGTAATGTGTTTGAACTTGCTTTACTCTTGGATTGACTGCAGCAGGGGTAGTAAAATTAAACTCTTTGCAATTCTAAACTTTTCCTACTGTTGCATTGACTGGAGTGGGAATAGTAAATTTAACCCCTCTGAAATCCAAAGCTTTCCCTACTGTTGCACAGGCTAGAGTGGGAATAGTAAAATTCACCCCACCGAAGTTGAACGCTTTCCCTACTGTTGCACAGATTGTAGTAGGAATTGCAAATTTTACCCCTCCGATGTCCATCACTTTCCCTGCTGTTGCATAAACTAGAGTGGGAATACTACAGTTAATTGTCTTAGACTCCAATATTTTTCATAATGTTGTTTAAACAGAGTTTATAGCATTAATTGTTATCGTTTTTTTTATATTTCACATTATTTGTTTTTATCATTACGTTTATTTGAACGTTTATAGTATTTTTTGTAAATGTTCTTTGGGATTTTCCAATGTTTAATATTTTATTCAATGTCTATATTAATTAATATATTTTTATTATTCAATTTTTTTATACATGTTAATACATACATGTTTTTATTGTGTGTGTATTAGTGATATACACATAGAATGTTAAATATTAAATTATTTACAATATTTATCTACATATAGATATATTTTCATATTAATGAAAAATATAAACAAATTATATTTTGTGAAATAAATATTGTTTATAATTATTTATATATATTTATTGTAATACATTTAAAATATAAAAAAATATAATGTAAAAAAATGGTTACACTGTATGTACATATATGTACATATTTAAATAAATACAAACATTTGTGTTTGTGTGTTTACATAAGTATATATTTATGTAATTTAAAATACTAAGGGGGTGATTCTGACCTCGGCGGTAAAAGGCCCTTACCGCCGGTCAGAAGTCCGCCATTCTACCGCCGCGGCCGCGGTAAACCGCCACGGTCATTCTGACCACCAACTGTGAAACCGCCAAAAACCCGACATCCACGGAAGGCCGCCTCATCAGCGGGCAGCGATAAACTGGAGATGACCAAACCTCCACCGCCACGCCAACACAAACACGCCCATGCCATTCTGACCCACGAATCCACGCGGCGGTCTTTCAACCGCGGTATTCCATTGGCGGTACACACCCACTCAAAATACACACACAGCTCCAAAACACAGCCACATTGGACAATTTGAAATACACACACCTGATACACATACACACACCACTCCCACACACCCAATTAACTATAAAACACACACCCACTTCACCCACAAACCCCTACAACCACAAATATCTGAGAGAAGGCGCAATACACTGAGAGAGAGCACAGGGAACGCAAAGCACAACACACACAGGAACACAACATCATCACCCACACCACATCTACGCACACATCACCACACATCACCACGCACATCACCACAAACACCACCCCACACCTCATCCACACCACCCCATGGCACCCCAAAGACACCCCAGGTTCTCGGACCAAGAACTCAGGGTCATGGTGGAGGAAATAATAAGGGTAGAGCCCCAGCTCTTCGGCACGCAGGTGCAGCACACCACTATAGCAAGGAAGGCTGAGCTATGGCAAAGGATCGTAGACAGGGTCAACGCTGTGGGACAGCATCCAAGAAATCGGGAAGACATTCGAAAGCGATGGAACGACCTACGGGGGAAGGTGCGCTCGATGGTGTCGCGACACAACATCGCTGTGCAGAAGACTGGCGGCGGACCCCCACCCACTCCACCCCAATTCACAGCATGTGAGCAAGAGGTAGTAAACATTCTGCATCCTGATGGCCTCGCTGGAGTACATGGAGGAATGGACTCTGGTAAGTCGAATCTCAACTACTTCCCCCCCCAACCACCAGCATGCCAACCCACACCCCCACCCTCACCCCCAATCTCAACCCCCCAGCACACATCCTCCCTGCCAATGTCTCACCAGCACAACCCACCCTAAACAACACCAACCCCTGAATGCCAACACAAACCATAGACAGCCATCACCAAAGCATGACCATTGCACATACCCATACACCCCCCCCCCCAACCACCCTCACAACACCTCCCACAAGGGAATGCCAGCACTGGGGGACAAGGGCACTCAAAATGCACGCCATGGCACACACAAAAACAATAACCACACTATTTTACCGATGCAGGGCCCGAACGTCAACACACCGCCACGGAGGTTCCAGATTTGTCCATCTCACCCCCAGAACAGGCCCCCAGTGAGGACAGCAGCTCTGTCGACCTAGAACCTGATGACCAGCCCGGACCATCGGGGACCTCTGGACATTCGGTTCCCCACACACAGACACAGGCCACAGCAGACCCAACCCCCTCTGGGAACACCAGCACAGCTCCCACCCAGCGGGCCCATGCCTCTGTCTCCAGGACGCGTCAATCAGCGGTGTGTCCGCCACTACAGGGCACCCAGGCTGACCCAACACCCCAACAACAACAGGGACCTGGGGGCAGTGGTAGTGGGCACACCGTCCAGGGGACAGAGGCCCGGGGAAACAGGGCAACTGGGAGGGCTGCTGTGCGACAGCCCTCCCACTCTCCAAGAGGCCCTGGGAACCCACTCTCCAAGAGGCCCTCACCACCATCATGGGAGCATACCATCACTCCCAGGAGACGATGGCGACGGTACTGGCCAGGTTCACCGAGATCCAGGCACAGCAGGAGGAACGCTACATGGGGTTCAGCAATGAACTCAGGAACATCGGTACCGCTATGGGGACCATAGTCCAGGCCCTCAACCGGATAGAAACCACATTGCGGGACCATGTGGCACCACAAAGGGCCCCTGTCACTAGCCAGGACCAGGAACAGCCTACCACCTCCGCCGGCGCTAGTGGACAGGAGGCCCCACCACAACGACAGGCCACCAGAACCCCACCTCCTGCTGAAGAACAACCACCCCGCAAGAGGAACCTGAGATCTCACAGGAAGACAGAGTAGGATGCCAAGACCCCCGCCAGCATAAGATACCCCCTGATGTCATCCCACTGTCCCACATTGTCACCCTGTCCAACCTTGAACTGCCCCTGCTCCATCCTTCCACAGGCATATGGACAATGCACCTGTGAAACTGAGAACTGGACTCTGCCATGGACATAACTCCACCCTCACCCATCACCGTTTTAATATCATGTACCAATATCTAGCACTAAAAATAAATCACTAATTGCACTGAAATCATTCAGGAGTCAGCCTGTATTATTTACAAATGTATAACACATTACTGATCAATAATGTTCAGTTAATTTTGTGATGACAACATACCAATGCCAATAAGCATTAGTCCATGGGCTAACCAAGCAGAAGTCACGCAGTGGGTCATACAGCACTGAAAAGGGAAGGGAAAATCAAACATCAGTTTAAAAGAACTGGGGGGAAATACACAAAGTAAAGATTCAGGAGGCTTTCAGGAAATGTTAAATGGCGTGGGTGATTCTTACCTGTGTGCTACTGAAAATACTGTTGGATAACTGTGTCCCTGTTGTCTGTGTCGTCCCCGTCGTCTTCCTCCTCTTCACTCTCCACAGGCTCCACAGCTGCTACAACACCACCATCTGGACCATCCTCCTGCAGGAAAGGCACCTGACGTCGCAATGCCAGATTGTGAAGCATACAGCAGGCCACGATGATCTGGCACACCTTCTTTGGTGAGTACATCAGGGATCCACCTGTCATATGCAGGCACCTAAACCTGGCCTTCAGGAGCCCAAAGGTTCTTTCTATGATCCTCCTAGTTCGCCCATGGGCCTCATTGTACCGTTCCTCTGCCCTGGTCCGGGGATTCCTCACTGGGGTCAATAGCCAAGGCAGGTTGGGGTAACCAGAGTCACCTATTAGCCACACATGTTGTCTCTGTAGCTGTTCCATCACATAAGGGATGCTGCTATTACGCATAACATACGCGTCATGCACTGACCCAGGGAACTTGGCATTTACATGGGAGATGTACTGGTCTGCCAAACAGACCACCTGCACATTCATAGAATGGTAACTTTTCCTGTTTCTGTACACCTGCTCATCGTCTTTTGGGGGGACTAAAGCCACATGGGTCCCATCAATGGCACCAATGATGTTGGGGATATGTCCAAGGGCATAGAAATCACCCTTCACAGTGGCCAAATCCTCCTCCTCAGGGAATACAATGTAGCTCCGCATGTCTTTCAGCAGGGCAGACAACACTCTTGACAAAACCTTAGAAAACATAGGCTGAGACATCCCAGATGACATGGCCACTGTTGTTTGGAATGATCCACTTACAAAGAAATGGAGTACTGACAGAACCTGCACCAAAGGGGGAATCCCTGTGGGTTGGCGGATGGGGGACATCAGGGCTGGCTCCAGCTGGGCACACAGTTCATGTATAGTGGCTCGGTCAAGTCGGTATCGTAGTATAATATGGCGTTCTTCCATTGTCGACAGGTCCACCAGCGGTCGGTACACGCGAGGATTCATCCTTCTCCTCGCAAGTCCCAGCGGACGGTGCCTAGGAAGGACAACATGGAGTATGGAGTCAAGCAAATCACAGGTACGTTCACCACAGCTTGCATAGCACACGGTTATCAATGTATTGAAAGGCGTGTATGTGTGGCAATGCAAGGCCTAGGCCTGTGTGACGCAGTTGAAATTAAGCCATGTGGGCCCTTGAAATGGCGGCTGCCTGACCTGTGAAGTGGGACAATGGGATGTGAGGTCAATGCGCTGGCGTGGCACACCTTGGCGGTAGGCGGTCGAAGACCGCTGTACGAAGCCGCATTGGTTAACATTGAACCCTATGGGTTTCAGGAGCCAATGAGGGTGTGCGCCGGCGGCCGCGGGCGTGACTGCCATTTTCTACATGATTAATCACTCGAGACCTGATCTTCCACAGGAGAGGACCTATACTGCAAGTGCTGCTGTGACCTCGGTCTGAAAGTGACAATGGCTGCTGCGACTGGGGAAAGGGCCCCTGCCTTCACGTCTGAAGAGTTGGAGAAACTTGTGGATGGGGTCCTCCCCCAGTATGCGTTACTCTACGGTCCTCCAGACCAACAGGTAAGTACACTGGGTGCACATTGAATCGGCTATGCCTGTGTGGAGTGGGGTGGATTTAAGTTGGTGGGGTGGGGAGCGAATGAGGAGTGCAACGCACGACAGATGAGAGCATGTGCCACATGGCAAAGTTGGGGAGGGGGGGGCATTCACATCTAACATGCAGAAAAATGATGGAATTTCCTTTCCCACCCTGCACATGTCAACTAGGTCAGCGCCCATCAAAAAGTCAACATTTGGCGTGCCATCGCCAAGGAAGTCCGGGCCCTGGGGGTCCACATCAGACGGGGCACCCACTGCCGCAAGAGGTGGGAGGACATCCGCCGCGGAACCAGGAAGACCGCCGAGTCACTGCTGGGGATGGCCTCCCAACCTAGGAGGGGTGCCAGTCGTACCCTGACCCCCCTGATGTCCCGGATCCTGGCGGTGGCCTACCCTGCTTGAGGACATCACAGCAGACACAAGGGGGTGAGTATCAGCACATTCTGCTATCTTTATGCGCAGTGGAGGCGTCTGGGTGGGGGAGGAGGGTTGTGGGTGACATTAGGCCAGGGCGCTTTCTGTAGTGTAGCCCTCTCCTTTAGGCATGGCCCTGTGCCCCCGCCCCCCACCTCTGTAGGGTGCCAAGTACAGCTATCAATGGTCCTGCATCATCCATGTGCGCGTTTGTTGTCCCTAGACCTGTTGGCCTAGTCAGAAGTACTGAGTAGTGTACCCCGATTGCGCGGCTTAGTGCATGAGGTGTTGACAATGCATGCACTCAACCTGTTTTTATTTCTCCCCCCACCCTTTTTCTTTATCTTCTTGTGCATGTGTGTATTAGCATCATCAGGTGGAGGAGATTTGGCATCGGAGCACGAGGGAGCTGCAAGTCACAAGGCCCCGGTGGGCCGTGGTACAGACACCGAGGGCACCAGTGATCCGGAGGGCGAGGGGAGCACCACAACGGGGACCGGTGGTGACACCAGCGACACGTCCTTGGATGGGAGCTCCCAGCGCACCAGCCCGCCCTCCCAGCCGCCCCTCAGCCTACGCTCCGTGCCCGCTCGCCCAAGAAGGCGGGCATCTCCTTCGCCCCAGGCACCTCAGGCCCTGCCCCTGTCACCCCTGCTGCCCTCAGTGAGGAGGTCATTGACCTCCTTCAGACCATCATTGTTGGGCAGACTACCCTTTTGAATGCCATCCAGGGGGTAGAAAGGGAGGTGCATCGGGGCAATGCCTACCTGGAGGGCATTCATTCGGGTCAGGCTGCCCATCAACGATCGTTCAATGCTCTGGCCTCAGCACTGACGGCAGCCATTGTCCCTGTTTCCAGCCTCCCTCTTCTAACTGCCTCCACCCTGTCTCTGTCTCCTGTTCCTCTGCCTATCCCATCCACACCATCAGACCAGCCTGCACACACCTCAACACCCAAGGTCAGCTCATCCAGACACAAGCACCACAGATCCCACAAACACTCACCCAAGCAACACCCAGATGCAGAGATGCCAACAGTCACTACCACCTCTGTGTCCCCCTCCTCCTTGTCTCCCTCCTCCCTCCCTGTGACGTCTACACTCACACCTGCATGCACACCACCATCAGCCAGTGCTTCCATCACCAGCACACCCTCCAGTACAGTCCGCACACGTGCAGTCACCACCCCCACTGCCATTTACACGTCCCCTGTGTCCTCTCCCACTGTGTCTGTCACCCCCTCTTCCAAGACACACAAACGCAGGCAGCCACCCACCCAACAGCCATCCACCTCACGACAGCCTACGTCACAATCACCTGCACCCAAAGACAGCACACCTGACTCTCCTCCAACCACATCCGCTTCCTCCACTCCCATCACCACTACTCCCACCCTTTACCTTGGTCCTAAAAAAGTTTACCTCTCCAATCTTGACCTCTTTCCCTCCCCTGACCCACCCCCTCCATCTGCTAAGAGTTCCAAGAGCACCTCAGCCACCACCAGCCCAGCTTCGAGTGTCACTGTGGTGCATGGGTTCTGGAGTCCACCCTTTGGCAGCAGTGACACTTCTATCAGCAGCAAGGGGACAGCCAGCCCCCCCCCCAGGCAAGAGGACCCGGAAACTCAAGGGCCGCCGTAAGAGGACTGACACGGCTGCCCCCAAGGACCAAAGTTCGGCCACTTCACCTGCCACAACAACCAGGGGAGGCAAGGGCCAGAGAGCCTCTTCTAAGGAGCGAAAGGGCAGCAGGGCGGAGAAGTCAGCCAGCAGGAGCGCGGAGCAGGAGGGCCCCACAAGCCCCATCCCAGCTGTAAGGGAGGACACCAAAGGGCCCAGGACTCCGTCACCGAAGGGTCCTGCAACTGCACGGTCGGAGGGCGTCTGAGCAGGGAGTCCAGGCCAGGTCTGGCTCCCTTGAATTACTGGACAAGCACCGCTGAACAGGGCCCCGCCGTGCAGAAGAGCACCGCTGAACAGGGCCCCGCCGTGCAGAAGAGCACCGCTGAACAGGGCACGCCGTGCAGAAGAGCACCGCTGAACAGGGCCCGCCGTGCAGAAGAGCACCGCTGAACAGGGCCCCGCTGTGCAGAAGAGCACCGCTGAACAGGGCCCCGCCGTGCAGAAGAGCACCGCTGAACAGGGCCCGCCGTGCAGAAGAGCACCGCTGAACAGGGCCCGCCGTGCAGAAGAGCACCGCTGAACAGGGCCCGCCGTGCAGAAGAGCACCGCTGAACAGGGCCCGCAGTGCAGAAGAGCACCGCTGAACAGGGCCCCGCCGTCTCAAGCACCGCTCCGCTGGGCCCTGCCGTCTCAAGCACCGCTCCGCTGGGCCCTTCCTGTCAAGCACCGCTCCGCTGGGCCCCGCTGTCTCAAGCACCGCTCCGCTGGGCCCTTCCTGTCAAGCACCGCTCCGCTGGGCCCCGCCGTCTCAAGCACCGCTCCGCTGGGCCCCGCCGTCTCAAGCACCGCTCCGCTGGGCCCTTCCTGTCAAGCACCGCTCCGCTGGGCCCCGCCGTCTCAAGCACCGCTCCGCTGGGCCCTTCCTGTCAAGCACCGCTCCGCTGGGCCCCGCCGTCTCAAGCACCGCTCCGCTGGGCCCTTCCTGTCAAGCACCGCTCCGCTGGGCCCTTCCTGTCAAGCACCGCTCCGCTGGGCCCTTCCTGTCAAGCACCGCTCCGCTGGGCCCCGCCGTCTCAAGCACCGCTCCGCTGGGCCCCGCCGTCTCAAGCACCGCTCCGCTGGGCCCTTCCTGTCAAGCACCGCTCCGCTGGGCCCCGCCGTCTCAAGCACCGCTCCGCTGGGCCCTTCCTGTCAAGCACCGCTCCGCGGGGCCCCGCCGTCTCAAGCACTGCTCCGCTGGGCCCTTCCTGTCAAGCACCGCTCCGCTGGGCCCTTCCTGTCAAGCACCGCTCCGCTGGGCCCTTCCTGTCAAGCACCGCTCCGCTGGGCCCCGCCGTCTCAAGCAACGCTCCGCTGGGCCCCGCCGTCTCAAGCACCGCTCCGCTGGGCCCTTCCTGTCAAGCACCGCTCCGCTGGGCCCCGCCGTCTCAAGCACCGCTCCGCTGGGCCCCGCCGTCTCAAGCACCGCTCCGCTGGGCCCTTCCTGTCAAGCACCGCTCCGCTGGGCCCTTCCTGTCAAGCACCGCTCCGCTGGGCCCCGCCGTCTCAAGCACCGCTCCGCTGGGCCCTTCCTGTCAAGCACCACTCCGCTGGGCCCCGCCGTCTCAAGCACCGCTCCGCTGGGCCCCGCCGTCTCAAGCACCGCTCCGCTGGGCCCCGCCGTCTCAAGCACCGCTCCGCTGGGCCCTTCCTGTCAAGCACCGCTCCGCTGGGCCCCGCCGTCTCAAGCACTGCTCCGCTGGGCCCTTCCTGTCAAGCACCGCTCCGCTGGGCCCCGCCATCTCAAGCACCGCTCCGCTTGGCCCCGCCGTCTCAAGCACCGCTCCGCTGGGCCCCGCCGTCTCAAGCACCGCTCCGCTGGCCCTTCCTGTCAAGCACCGCTCCGCTGGGCCCTTCCTGTCAAGCACCGCTCCGCTGGGCCCTTCCTGTCAAGCACCGCTCCGCTGGGCCCCGCCGTCTCAAGCACCGCTCCGCTGGGCCCCGCCGTCTCAAGCACCGCTCCGCTGGGCCCTTCCTGTCAAGCACCGCTCCGCGGGGCCCCGCCGTCTCAAGCACTGCTCCGCTGGGCCCTTCCTGTCAAGCACCGCTCCGCTGGGCCCTTCCTGTCAAGCACCGCTCCGCTGGGCCCTTCCTGTCAAGCACCGCTCCGCTGGGCCCCGCCGTCTCAAGCAACGCTCCGCTGGGCCCCGCCGTCTCAAGCACCGCTCCGCTGGGCCCTTCCTGTCAAGCACCGCTCCGCTGGGCCCCGCCGTCTCAAGCACCGCTCCGCTGGGCCCCGCCGTCTCAAGCACCGCTCCACTGGGCCCTTCCTGTCAAGCACCGCTCCGCTGGGCCCCGCCGTCTCAAGCACCGCTCCGCTGGGCCCTTCCTGTCAAGCACCACTCCGCTGGGCCCCGCCGTCTCAAGCACCGCTCCGCTGGGCCCCGCCGTCTCAAGCACCGCTCCGCTGGGCCCCGCCGTCTCAAGCACCGCTCCGCTGGGCCCTTCCTGTCAAGCACCGCTCCGCTGGGCCCCGCCGTCTCAAGCACTGCTCCGCTGGGCCCTTCCTGTCAAGCACCGCTCCGCTGGGCCCCGCCATCTCAAGCACCGCTCCGCTTGGCCCCGCCGTCTCAAGCACCGCTCCGCTGGGCCCCGCCGTCTCAAGCACCGCTCCGCTGGCCCTTCCTGTCAAGCACCGCTCCGCTGGGCCCCGCCGTCTCAAGCACCGCTCCGCTGGGCCCCGCCGTCTCAAGCACCACTGGCACAATGACAGTGCCGGATCTGTGTGGAGCTACTGTTCACGGTTCACTGTGCCCACCATGCCTCATCCTTGACCAGTGGAGACTGTTATCCACCTGATGGACTGTGGCTTTGCACTCCCCACGATGGCACAGTGGGCAAGCCACCCACTGTAGAGACTTGAGAGACTGTGGCTTTGCACTCCCCAGGATGGCACAGTGGGCAAGCCACCCACTGTAGAGACTTGAGAGACTGTGGCTTTGCACTCCCCAGGATGGCACAGTGGGCAAGCCATCCACTGTAGAGACTTGAGAGACTGTGGCTTTGCAGATCCCCAGGATGGCACAGTGGGCATGGTGGCCCCTTCGTGGATCTGGCGTCGTGGACTCATGTGGCTGTGGTGCCCCCCCCTTCCCTTCCCCCTGAGGTGCCTGTAGTTTTGTCATCAGATGCCCCTGCAGTGTTCTCTCCAAAGGACTCAGGTCTCCTGTGTGGGCTTTGCCCTTGTGTTGATACACTTTGGCCCACGGACACTTGGAATTTTGTTAAATGTGCAGGACTAATTGCCTCGGTTTCTCGATTGCACTAAATATTGAATTGCTTTTTTAAAATTTTTATTGCTATTTGACCATGACTTATCAGAGGCTATTTTTTACATAAATTTTGATTCACAATTTAATTATGTCTTTGCATTTTTCACGGGGGTTTGGGTGGTGCCACTGTGACTTGTTGCTCTGCATTGGTGTGTACATAGTTTGGGGGGGGGGCGGGGGTCGCATATGTGTGTGCCGTAACCTTTCCTCTTCCCCCCTCCCCTGTGTCATAGGTGCAGTACTCACCGTTGTTGTCTGCGCCGCCGTTCGTACTCGTGGTAGATGAGCAGGTAGACGAGAGCAGGTAGGATGTTTAATTCGGGTTCCATGCTGTCCTCCTTCCTCGTGGAGTGCGTAGAGGTGAGCGTTTTCCCGTTCGTAGTCTGTTTCTGCCGTGTTTTTATCGGCGGTGCTCCCGCCCCGGAAAAGGTGGCGGATTGGTGAGTTGTGATAGGGTGGGCGGTACATTGTCTGCCGCCTGTCTGTTGGCGGTGACCGCCGCGCTGTTTGTTTGTACCGCCGTGGCGGTCGGAGTGTTAATGTGGCGGTCTCTGTTGGCGGTTCCCGCCAGGGTCAGAATTCCATTTTTTGGACCGCCGGCCTGTTGGCGGGTTGGCCGCCGCTTTATCACCGACCGCCAGGGTTAGAATCACCCCCTAAATCTACAAGTAAAGTATTTTATTAAATTCTCAATGAATTTCGAAAACCTAAATGCATGGAAGGAAGTCAGCCCACTACTCAAGATTTCACAAACAAACTAGCAACTCATTACACAACCAAGGCAAACACATTGGACTCATATATAAAACAGAAGAAAGCCATCAGCACCAACCCGTTTCCTAAAATCCCCTTCAAGAGTAAACCAACCCAGCCTCTGCACTCCTTCAAGCAATTATCACAAGGTGCATTTATGGATTTGGTCAGAACAAGCAGGCCTTCCGGCTGCCCTTGTGACCCTTGTCCACCACACATCTTCAAGAACATTCTTTTTTCTACTTCTGCTTCCACACCTGTAAGAAGAATCATCAATAACTCTTTAACTACAGGAGCTTTTCCTGACATCCTGAAAAGGGCATACATACCTCCATTTTTAAAGAAAACAAACCTAGATCCGCAGGACCCCTACAACTACAGACCAATCACAAATGGACCTTTCCTGAGCAAACTGATAGAAAGAGCAGCATTCGCCCAGATGTCAGAATTCATTGAAGACAATTCCATACTTTCAGACTACCAAAAGAGGCACTGAATCAGCTGAATCAGCACTCATAGCAATCTGTGATGATCTTAAAAACACAGTTGACAAAAATGAAGTTGCTGCACTACTTCTCTTGGACCTCTCAGCTGCCTTTGATACTGTTGACCATGACACTCTAATTCAAAGACTCCACGAAGCCGGTAAAGAAGGGACTCCTCTCGAGTGGATTACATCCTACCTTCAAAACAGAGCTAATATTGTCTATTCTCCCCCTTTCTCGTCCAAAGCCTACCTCACGAAAGTAGGGGTCCCCAAAGGATCAATCATCTCACCTATGCTTTTCGACATATATATGATGTCATTACCAGAACTGATCAATGATTTTCAACTTGAATGCTACAACTATGCAGATGACAGACAAATACTACTCAAATTGGAATGCCCCAAAGAAATGGAAAACTCACAAATCTTCAGTTGCCTCAGAGCCGTTGATCAGTGGATGATTTGGAGCCATCTCAAACTGAATGCTTCCAAAATGAAAAAACTCACATGTGGTGACTGGAAAAATTATGACCCACTGTGCACCTGGCCTGACAATCTGGGATCACCTCCTCAAGTATCCAAGGAAGTTAAAAACCTTGGAATTTCCATGGAATCCAAGTTAACAATGAATGCCCAAGTGGACAAATTATCACGATCAAGCTTCATCACCTTGAAGACTCTGCGACGCATCTTCCCCCATCTCGGATTACCACACAAGGTGCAGGCTACTATCTCCCTTGTTCCATCTAATCAAGTTTATGCCAATGGCCTCTACAGTGGATCATCTCTATCTATTATGAAAATACTACAACGCATTCAGAATTCAGCTGCCAGGCTACTATCACATGTAAAACCATAAGCCCACATCTCCCCTCACTTGAGAGCACTACACTGGTCACTGGTTGCCAAATGATCTAC